>NC_069503.1:676452936-676820436 GCF_027579735.1 Bombina bombina
ATTTGTGTGATAATTGTGCCATAGCGTCCAAACAAAGTAAGGACAGTACTGCCACAGATAATGAAATTGCCCAAGATGATTCCTCAGATGAGGGGAGTAAACATGATACTACATCATCCCCTACTGTGTCTACACCAGTTTTGCCCACGCAGGAGGCCCCTAGTACATCTAGCGCGCCAATGCTTATTACCATGCAACAATTGACGGCTGTAATGGATAACTGCATAGCAAATATTTTATCCAAAATGCCTACATATCAGAGAAAGCGCGATTGCTCTGTTTTAAACACTGAAGAGCAGGAGGGCGCTGATGATAATTGTTCTGTCATACCCTTACACCAATCTGAAGTGGCCATGAGAGAGGTTTTGTCAGATGGGGAAATTTCAGATTCAGGAAAAATTTCTCAACAAGCTGAACCTGATGTTGTGACATTTAAATTTAAATTAGAACATCTCCGCGCACTGCTTAAAGAGGTGTTATCTACTCTGGATGATTGTGACAACTTGGTCATTCCAGAGAAATTATGTAAGATGGACAAGTTTCTAAAGGTTCCGGTGCACCCCGACGCTTTTCCTATACCCAAGCGGGTGGCGGACATAGTGAATAAGGAGTGGGAAAAGCCCGGCAAACCTTTTGTTCCCCCCCCCCCTATATTTAAGAAATTATTTCCTATGGTCGACCCCAGAAAGGACTTATGGCAGACAGTCCCTAAGGTCGAGGGGGCAGTTTCTACTAAACAAGCGCACTACTATTCCTATTGAGGATAGTTGTGCTTTCAAAGATCCTATGGATAAAAAATTGGAGGGTTTGCTTAAAAAGATTTTTGTACAGCAAGGTTACCTTCTACAACCCATTTCGTGCATTGTTCCTGTCACTACAGCAGCGTGGTTCTGGTTCGAGGAACTAGAAAAGTCGCTCAGTAGAGAGACTCCATATGAGGAGGTTATGGACAGAGTTCACGCACTTAAGTTGGCTAACTCTTTTATTTTAGATGCCGCTTTGCAATTAGCTAGATTAGCGGCGAAAAATTCAGGGTTTGCAATCGTGGCGCGCAGAGCGCTTTGGCTAAAGTCTTGGTCAGCGGATGTGTCATCCAAGACAAAATTGCTTAACATCCCTTTCAAAGGTAAAACTCTATTTGGACCAGAATTGAAAGAGATTATTTCAGACATCACTGGGGGAAAGGGCCACGCCCTTCCACAAGATAGGCCTTTCAAGGCCAAGAATAAGTCTAATTTTCGTTCCTTTCGCAATTTCAGGAACGGACCGGCCTCTAATTCTGCATCCTCTAAGCAAGAGGGTAATGTCTCACAACCCAAACCAGCCTGGAAACCGATGCAAGGCTGGAACAAGGGTAAGCAGGCCAAGAAGCCTGCTGCTGCTAACAAAACAGCATGAAGGAGTAGCCCCCGATCCGGGACCGGATCTAGTAGGGGGCAGACTCTCTCTCTTTGCTCAGGCTTGGGCAAGAGATGTTCAGGATCCCTGGGCACTAGAAATAGTTTCTCAGGGTTATCTTCTGGAATTCAGGGAACTACCCCCAAGGGGAAGGTTCCACATGTCTCACTTATCCTTAAACCAAATAAAGAGACAGGCGTTCTTACATTGTGTAGAAGACCTGTTAAAGATGGGAGTGATACACCCAGTTCCAATAAAGGAACAAGGAATGGGATTTTTTTTTTTTTTTTTTTTTTTTTTTTTTCCCCTTTAAGGTAATGAAATATAACATTTATTTTGTGTTTAAATTGGCATTGGATTCCTTTTTCTCTATTCTTTATAGTCTGTATATTTTGAAAAAAAATAATTTCTCTGCAGAAAGAAACAACTTTTTTCTTGTTATACTTGAGGAAACTTGTCCCTTTCTACCCTTATAGTGGTGGGAGATGTAATTATCAGACAGATAGCAGTTTTGCATTTATGACTTCTTCCAATTTCAGTTTAAATAGGTTTGACTTAACCCTTTTCATACAAATATATATATTTTTTTTTTTTTTTAAAACAATTTTTATTTGAGGATTGAAATTAGGCATACAAGTAATATGAAGCGATATAACATAACAGCGATGGAAAACAAATATCATATTGATGACATTTTGACACATAGTATGTTCCTAAAAGTAAAAGTAACAAGTATAGTAGATAAATGAAATGCCTACTGTTCTTTACCCTCCTGAGTGGCACATGAGGTCACTTTTGGACCCTATAAATATATATTAAAATTATAGGAGGCTTTTACCAACAAAAAGACCACTTGTGGGTCTTAAATAATATCCTCATTTTATATCTTGAACAAAAGCTGTAATAACAAAGTGCTTATACATTAGTAACAACTTAAGATATTTCACATTACAGTTATGTGGAGTCGTATATTATATATAGAAAAATCAAGAACTTTGCCATATATATCTAGGACATTTCAATGTGGGAGAAAGTACAAAGAAGGGTATGATTCACAGCCCAGGATATTTAAAGAGCTGAATGGGGGCCTAATGTAGCTTAGAAATAACTCAGAGGACCTGTTTTTAAGATATAAGGGTAACAAAGCAGATTTAGAGTGTGACCTCTTTGTAGTTACCTGACAAATGCTATATAGCACTAGGGGAGAATGTTGAGTGCCTATGAATTTGCTCTCATATATATCTGACCACCTTAAGAATGAGATATAACATGGTATACAAGCTCAAGCACTCCTCCAATGCAGCAGGTATGAAATAAGCTGTATAAAAATTAGTAAACTCAGCAATAGAACTAAACAAGCAATTATGTATATTCCAATTAGTAAAATGTGATAGTTAAGGAGGTGAAGCTCCATAGAGTGGAATATGCAATTACCCTGCTCTAATTTTATCAAGGAACAGTAGTTCCCACACATGTCCAAATGCAGCATTTCTATGTAACAGCTGGGGTCTCATAACTAGTTAACAGGGGGGTCTAAGAGCACTAAAGCTAATATGTGAGCCCAAAAGATAGGTAGTGATACTGAAAAGGCTACTTATATGGGTTTAACAGCACACTGACACATGACCTCTACAAACCATGTTGGCAAGCTCTCTGCCTACTCCTGAGCACCGAGGTAGGCTAGTGTGTCACAGAAGGTTATGCAGACATATCACTAATTAGAGAAACATATATACTGCAGTATCTAAACAGTTAATGTCCCCCATGCCTCAGGCTTTAGTGCCGTCATTAGGGTTCAAATATATTATACATATCGGCAAGGTAAAGAGTCCTCACAGTGGAAATAATTGTGTAAGAGATCAGTCTCACTGTTTATCTGTAAACAGCCTGAAAGATATTGTAATATATTACTATTGTAAGAGCGGAATCTCCTACAATATATGTAAAGTTAGTTCAGCCGACTCCAGCTTTGTCTTCTCTAACAACATACCCATGCTCCATCCGTGGTGGCAGATGAAACATCACAAGCTGCTGCTTATCCGGGCTCTGCTTGGAGATCAAGTCCAGATCTATCACGGAAGCTGGAACGGCTCTGATTGGGCTGTTGGAGGCTCCAGATCTTATGTGCTTGAGCATCGATACCTTTCCGGAGATTATGTCAGACGCTCCGGTTAAGGCTGTGGGTCTGAGCTTGGCGGTTCCCTGTATCAGCACAGTGTGGGCTACAGGGGGGTTTCTGTCTTCCTCTGACCAAGGTACGTTGTGCGTTGTCTCATACTTCATAGACCGGTCACTTGTTCCATCGCACCACAATGAGAGTTTCTCTTGGGCGGCAGACTCTGTGTCTTTCAAACGCAGCAATCCTTGTCTCAGCAAGGCGGGCGGGTGCCCAATTAGAGGTCTCTTCACCTTGGTAGCTGTATCGCTAACGGAACCCTCTCTGGCAATCAGATCTCCCATTCTCTCACGTCGTTCATCATCCACTGTCAGGCAAGTGTAAGCAGGTTGAGAGGTGTTAGAGGTGCGGGATATTTGCTCTAACTGCTCATTAGAGGAGCTTGTTAACCTCTCAGTCTCCCTTGTGTTCTGCAGGGATCTAGGAGTAGAAGCTTGTGGGATATTTAGTAGGTCACACAGTTTCTGCTCAAGTTGTACAAAATGATCTTCTATGAGTCGTAAGATTGCTGACTCCCATCTGTCCAGGGCTTCCATCCTGTGAAAGTTGAATCACGGATGTCTAGGCAAGGACTGCGCTCTTACTGCGCAGCTAGTTGTGGGGACAGAGTTGAGGCCTCAATTATAGGGAAAGACCTCAGGATAAATAGTCCGGTACTGTTAGAAATGGGGCCAGCGTTAAATATCTGGCTTAATAACCCAGAATCAAGAACTCCTGGGGGGGGTTAATAATGCGGGCAGCCCCAACAGCACAGAGGATCAGGCATTCGGTATGGGCCTCGTGGCTGCCTCCGTGTAGTTGAGCTGAAGAACATAGGCAGGTCTAGTTTGATGTTATGAACCCCTAGACTTCTCTAGAGTTTCTCTAGGCTGGACACCTTGGAACAGTAGGGAATACTGTGTTAGATTCAGTAAAAAAACCTTTTGCAATCAAATAAAGTCCAAGAGCTCTCCACAGACACGTCTTGTTGCAGCAGCTACAGGCTCCGCCCCCCCAAGGAATGGGATTTTATTCAAATCTGTTCGTAGTTCCCAAAAAAGAGGGAACTTTCAGACCAATTTTGGATTTGAAGATCCTAAACAAATTTCTCAGGGTACCATCGTTCAAGATGGAAACCATTCGAACGATTCTACCCACTATCCAGGAAGGTCAATTTATGACTACCGTGGATCTAAAGGATGCGTACCTACATATTCCTATCCACAAAGAACATCATCAGTTCCTAAGGTTCGCCTTTCTGGACAAACATTACCAGTTTGTGGCCCTCCCATTCGGGTTAGCCACTGCTCCAAGGATTTTCACAAAGGTACTAGGGTCCCTTCTAGCAGTTCTAAGACCGAGGGGCATTGCAGTAGTACCTTACTTGGACGACATTCTAATACAAGCGTCGTCCATGTCGAAAGCAAAGGCTCATACAGACATCGTTCTGGCCTTTCTCAGATCACACGGATGGAAGGTGAACATAGAAAAAAGTTCTCTGTCTCCGTCAACAAGAGTTCCCTTCTTGGGAACAATAATAGATTCCTTAGAAATGGGGATTTTTCTGACAGAGGTCAGAAAGTCAAAACTTCTAAGCACTTGTCAAGTTCTTCATTCTGTTCCACGTCCTTCCATAGCGCAGTGCATGGAAGTAGTAGGGTTGATGGTTGCAGCAATGGACATAGTTCCTTTTGCACGAATTCATCTAAGACCATTACAACTGTGTATGCTCAAACAGTGGAATGGGGACTATACAGACTTGTCTCCAATGATTCAGGTAGATCAGAAGACCAGAGATTCACTCCGTTGGTGGCTGACCCTGGACCATCTATCCCAGGGAATGAGCTTCCGCAGACCAGAGTGTGTCATTGTCACGACCGACGCCAGTCTAGTGGGCTGGGGCGCGGTCTGGGAATCCCTGAAAGCTCAGGGACTATGGTCTCGGGAAGAGTCTCTTCTCCCGATAAACATTCTGGAACTAAGAGCGATCTTCAATGCTCTCAGGGCTTGGCCTCAGCTAGCAAAGGCCAGATTCATAAGATTCCAATCAGACAACATGACGACCGTTGCGTATATCAATCATCAGGGGGGAACAAGGAGTTCCCTGGCGATGAAAGAAGTGACCAAAATAATTCAATGGGCGGAGGATCACTCCTGCCACCTATCTGCAATCCACATCCCAGGTGTGGAAAACTGGGAAGCGGATTATCTGAGTCGTCAGACATTCCAAACGGGGGAATGGGAACTCCACCCGGAGATCTTTGCCCAACTAACTCAATTATGGGGCATTCCGGACATGGATCTGATGGCGTCTCGTCAGAACTTCAAGGTTCCTTGCTACGGGTCCAGATCCAGGGATCCCAAGGCAACTCTAGTAGATGCACTAGTAGCACCTTGGACCTTCAACCTAGCTTATGTATTTCCACCGTTTCCTCTCATTCCCAGGCTGGTAGCCAGGATCAAACAGGAGAGGGCCTCGGTGATCTTGATAGCTCCTGCGTGGCCACGCAGGACTTGGTATGCAGACCTGGTGAATATGTCATCGGTTCCACCATGGAAGATACCTTTGAGACAGGACCTTCTTGTTCAGGGTCCATTCGAACATCCAAATCTGGTCTCCCTCCAGCTGACGGCTTGGAGATTGAACGCTTGATTCTATCAAAGCGTGGGTTTTCAGATTCTGTGATAGATACTCTGGTTCAGGCCAGAAAACCGGTAACTAGAAAGATTTACCATAAAATATGGAAAAGATAAAAATTCCTAAGATTCTCTCCTTTCTACAAGAAGGTTTGGAGAAAGGATTATCTGCAAGTTCTCTAAAGGGACAGATCTCTGCTTTATCTGTCTTACTACACAAAAGACTGGCAGCTGTGCCAGATGTTCAAGCATTTGTTCAGGCTCTGGTTAGGATCAAGCCTGTTTACAGACCTTTGACTCCTCCCTGGAGTCTAAATCTAGTTCTTTCAGTTCTTCAAGGGGTTCCGTTTGAACCTTTACATTCCATAGATATTAAGTTACTATCTTGGAAAGTTTTGTTTTTGGTTGCTATTTCTTCTGCTAGAAGAGTTTCAGAGTTATCTGCTCTACAGTGTTCTCCGCCCTATCTGGTGTTCCATGCAGATAAGGTGGTTTTGCGTACTAAGCCTGGTTTTCTTCCAAAGGTTGTTTCTAACAAGAATATTAACCAGGAGATAGTTGTACCTTCTTTATGTCCGAATCCAGTTTCAAAGAAGGAACGTTTGTTACACAATTTGGACGTAGTCCGTGCTCTAAAATTCTATTTAGAGGCTACAAAAGATTTCAGACAAACATCTTCTTTGTTTGTTGTCTATTCTGGTAAAAGGAGAGGTCAAAAAGCGACTTCTACCTCTCTTTCCTTTTGGCTTAAAAGCATCATCCGATTGGCTTATGAGACTGCCGGACGGCAGCCTCCTGAAAGAATCACAGCTCACTCCACTAGGGCTGTGGCTTCCACATGGGCCTTCAAGAACGAGGCTTCTGTTGACCAGATATGTAAGGCAGCGACTTGGTCTTCACTGCACACTTTTGCCAAATTTTACAAATTTGATACTTTTGCTTCTTCGGAGGCTATTTTTGGGAGAAAGGTTTTGCAAGCCGTGGTGCCTTCCGTTTAGGTAACCTGATTTGCTCCCTCCCTTTATCTGTGTCCTAAAGCTTTGGTATTGGTTCCCACAAGTAAGGATGACGCCGTGGACCGGACACACCAATGTTGGAGAAAACAGAATTTATGCTTACCTGATAAATTACTTTCTCCAACGGTGTGTCCGGTCCACGGCCCGCCCTGGTTTTTTAATCAGGTCTGATGAATTATTTTCTCTAACTACAGTCACCACGGTACCATATGGTTTCTCCTATATTTTTCCTCCTGTCCGTCGGTCGAATGACTGGGGTGGGCGGAGCCTAGGAGGGACTATATGGCCAGCTTTGCTGGGACTCTTTGCCTTTTCCTGTTGGGGAAGAGATATTCCCACAAGTAAGGATGACGCCGTGGACCGGACACACCGTTGGAGAAAGAAATTTATCAGGTAAGCATAAATTCTGTTTTTTCATTGTGTTGTTCAGTCATATTGTGACCTGGTATTGTCTGCTTTGAGATTCTCTTATGGAATGTTAAACATTTTGTAGACACATTTTCCTGTTGGTCTCAAAACCCACAGTTTGATCTAATTTTTCCAGCCTCTAGTTCAGTCTGTGTACTTAAAATAGATCTGCACGCTATTGGACTTAGCTTCATTTGAGTCAACCCTGCAAGTATGTGAATCTTTGTAATATCATCTGCTTAAGTATGCCCTTGTTTGTTTTGGTTCTCGCTCGCTTTTGAAGGACACTAGTGATTTTTTTTAAGTTGCCCAAATTACGGCTAGATTCCCAGTTGTGTTCTATTTAGCTCTTTCGCTTGCACACAGCTGGAAGTAAACTTTTAATGCTAACGGGTTAGCGTGCGTATTTCAAGTTAAAAGTAAAAGGTTTTTGCACAAGCGAAACCTGATGCTCTATCTTCAGAACTTTGGATATTGCGATAACTTCTCATCATAGACTTAAATGGAGCGCATTATAAAAAAAAAAAGAACCCTTATCACACGCTAACCCGTCATTGTTTAAGACCAAGTGCCCTCAACCCGACCCGTAAGTTATTCATAGTTCACAGTCCAATGTTCTTCACATAGAAGAAAAATACAGGTAAATAGATAGTAATACATATTTAAAAATAAAAAGAACATTTTCTTCTATTTGAAAATAATTGGAATGTGATTGTTTACAGTATAAATACAGTAAAACTAAATACAAGTATTAGAGTGAATTTATAGTTGAATGAAAGAGTGCCCAGTTTTTAAAAATACTATTAAAACCAGGGGCACTTTCATTCATTAAACTATAGATTGCAGCGTTTCGTCATTGAGGTGCTAAGTACAGCATGAGAAGCGGGCGGAAGATCGCTGGTCTGGTTTGGCTAAAGAAAAGTTAAGTATTTAAGAAAAACGCTTCAATGCAAGCAATACTAATACAGTTAAATAAAGGGCAAAATACATATTACAGGGCATTGGATATAGACTTTTTACAATTATATTGTAAATCTATTATTTTTCCGACCAACAACCATAACTGAGCATTTCTAACTACCAGTACTGTATAACCTATGATTGATGTGATGTGTAATTTATGGCTTGATGGTCAAAAAGTTACTGGCATTGTAAAGTATTTCCTTCACATACAGAACCCTGCAATGCTAAATAAACAGTTCACAACTTAAAATTTGCCATTCTGACGAGACGTCTTAGCTAATCTCACTTTAGATCATCAGGCTCTTTGTATGTATTGCGAAAGCTGCAACAACAAAACATTCACTAAGGCTCAGATACTGGGGTGCATGTAGATATTTAGTAACTATTTGATTCAGATTTTTTTGTATTTATATTAGAATTAGAATGCAAGCTCTGGTGCGCTATGATTTATTACTATTTTGTACATGTCCCTTTATGCATTGCTTGACACATACCAGTTGACAGGTGAGCAAAAAATTGTGACCTGTTCAGCAAAAGTGTCCCAACAGCTAAACTTACCCTTTATTGAGGGCAACATGTGTGAGAGAGCAAGGGCTAGGTTTGGCCTTGGGAGCTGCTTTATGCGCTCCTTTACCTCTTCTTCTTTATTTTATGAGTGTTCTGCGACTAAAACAACCATCTGTGTAGCAGCAAAGATAAGAGCTGTCCATTTCCAGCATCAATAATATTGTGTGCAGCTGCTCAGCAGGTCCAGTCATTATCTAGTACTATGCTTCCCTCCATTACTCAAAATTCTGAGACAAGATTTGCAGGAACAATTAGTTAAGTATGGTAAGCTTTGTATTTTACTGGTAGCCAATGAATTTCTGGTTCTAATTGTTACTGATACTTAGTCCGTAAATAATTCTCACTCTCCTCTTTTGACCCTAAAACTACCATCATTTCCTTATGATTGCCTGCCTGTCAGGTTTTGTTTTGTTTTTGTTTGTCAATCACAGCATGCTCCCATCTGCTGCATAAAAGAGAAAGGTATTGCATATGTAGAAGCCTATGACTTCATCCAGTTTGGGAGGGTGCTACTAAAATGTAGGTAACAGGAATTTATATTGCACACCGCCTGTTTTTTTTTTCTGGATTCATACACTTCTATAGACAATTAGCTTTGGTTTGTCGGTGATGATATACACTGGAATTAGAAACAGAGTACGTAAAAAGTGATATTAAAAGAAGCAGTTTTCTTTTTATGTCATTGATTCATAATCTGCCCATGGCATATTCTATGACATACTATGGTGCTTACAACTGTGTCTAACTAGCACATACACACGGACTCTCTGTTCCTTATTCCTTTTGACCCTTAGTTCCTTGTAATTGCTTCCAATTCTTCTTATGTGCAAGGCAAAAGAATTCAGAATGTATGTGAAAAATTAACTTTCATATTCCAAAAGAGGGAAACACAATTTAAATACAGAGTGAAGGGAAAAAACGATACTGGTCGTAAGGTTCCAATTTCTTCTTGTGTGCTTAATGAGCCATTTTGTGTTTTTTTTTTTCTTCTCTGTTGTATCTAAAAGGCTTGTTTTAATGTATAGCAGTTTTTTTGTGAAATTAGTGTTCGTCTATTGGAAAAAAACAAGCACCTTTGTTTTTTATTCTTGCAGGTAGTGTCACTGAATCACCAAAAGAGCAGCTTCCAACAGGCCATTATGGCACAAATATACACTTACCATTAGTTTCAAAATAGTATAGCATTTTCTTTTATACAGGTGGTGAGAGTCCACAATCCATTACTCCGGGGAATTACTCTTCCCTACAACTAGGAGAAGGCAAAGATTCTCAAACTCCACGTGGTCTATAAAATCCCTCCCACCTCATATGTACCTCAGTCTTGTGTTTGCCTCTGCTAGAGGTGGTTGAAGAATGAAGATGTGCATTTGATTCTACAGAGAGAGGGTTTTTCACTCTATGCAGTTGCCCGTTTTCCCCCTCAGAGGACAGTGTTTGTCAGATCGATGTATATGGGATATGGTTAATGGCTCTTTCCTTCCATAAGGCAGGGAGAGTCCACGACTTCATTCCTTACTGTTGAGAAATACAACACCTGGCCACCAGAAGGAGGCAAAGACACCCCAGCCAAAGGCTTAAATATCCCTCCCACTTCCCCTATCCCCCAGTCATTCTTTGCCTTTCGTCACTATAGGAGGTGGCAGAGAAGTGTCAGAAGATTTGGATAGTCCTGTAATGGGTATGTTCCCTTCAAGAAAGGACTGAAGTTTTAAGTAATCATGTCAACCTCTCAGTGAGCGTATTGATGAAAGTTAGAGTCTGGAGATGCAGGGAAAGTTTTTCTGTGAACCCATCCAGACTGTCGCTAACAGCTCCTGAGCAATCATTTGTTGACAAGTTACACTGCTGCTACACACTCAAGTACATGTCAGAAGCGCTGCTGCAAGACTATCACACTTCAGAGGCTGTGCCTGTTCCACAGCATGGATCCTGGAGGCTAAGACCGTTTTTTATATATACAATTTAAAACGATATACTGGGTCACAGTGTGGCTCCTTTATACCTCGATATGATCAAGGGTTAATATCTCCTTCAGAACAGCTTGGGGATTTATACTTTCGTTTTTGAAGTTTTGCGCAGCTCATAATAGCTTTGCGCCGTTTTTCATAGCAGGGGAAGTCCTGTCTTACTCGTCACGTGACTGGGTGCGGTCTCTTTCTTTTCCTATGATCCTGCTGCAGACATCATTCCTGAGGAGAGCGTTTTCATTGTTAGCTGTCTGGGTCTAGGAGGTGGTGAGTGCCCCAGCCATTGGGAGTATTAAGGTGCCGTTTTTTAAATATAAGTGTCTCTTTTTGCTTGTCCTTCTGTGGGTATATACTGTACAAAGCTATGGAGGACTCTGATACTACATTAGAAGGTTCCGCTCCTTCTGTACTGATTCATAATTCCTGTTTATATTGTGAAGAGGCTGGGGTTTGCCCGCCTGCTCAATTTTGTGAAATTTGCCTAAACACTGTTCTAAAGTTTAAAGTGAATGTAAAGTGCGCATCCTCACTAACGTTACCCTTAACGTCTATTAAAAATAAATACCAGTTTCATTCATCAATTTACAATGTTTTTGTTATATACCTTGTTTTTTTATTTTGTTCGTTGGCTCCTGTTATTTTGATCCTCCACCCGGCACGCGCGCCTACTTAGTGTCAGTCTGATTGACGTCTTAATTACCAATCAAGGCTCTAACCACAGGGGGACCCACCCGCTTACGCTGACGTCACTACTCCTTTCTGCGCCTGCGTTATCATGTTCACCGACGATTTCCTTTAACGCTCGTGCACATTTCGCGCATGCGCAGTTGTTTTACTTTACGGAGCCCTGTCATTTTATTGATTGTATTGATTCAATGAATACTATGGTTGATTGACAGCAGAAACAGCATTTCACGCATGCGCAATGGGAAGTGAAAACGGGAGCGCGCATTGAAGAGACGTAAACAGCGGGTGGGACCGCTGTATACGTGATATGTCTAAAACTAAGGAAGTAAACTATGGGAGGAGCAGGTACTGTGAATAGTCGATATTTCGATTAAAAAATTAACTACATATTACTAATTTTTTAATAAATGTATAGTGGCGGTTAATATCAGGATTGCCTACAGGAATATGTGTTCAAAAGAACGAAAATTGACAATCACTTTAAGAAAGGAGACAAGCCTGCTAATACTCATAGCGCTATTAGCCCTTCTGAGCCGTCTACTTCTCAGGAATCTGGGTCCCGAGAAATGACTACCCTTTCTACATTACCCGCTCCACATGCAGTTCCCCTGCGGCTCAACTAATCCTCCATCTGGAGGGGGCCTTTTTCCAGCGGACTTTACCGCACAGTTACAATCGGTGGTGTCTGCGGCCTTGAGTGCCTTACCTCGCTCGAACAAACACAAGAGAAAGGTTAAACATAGTTCTCCTGACCTAGAGTCATCTAAATATTTGTCTGATTTTAGCTACTATATCCCAGCTAGCCGAGGATGAGTTAACCTCTGTAGCTTCAGAGGGTGAACTTTCGGAGTCTTCAGTTACTAAACCTCCTTCATTGGAGGAACCCTCCTTTTAGATTTAAAATTGAGCATCTGTGTTTTTTATTAAAGGAGGTTCTGTCTACACTAGAGGTTCCAGAGGCTACACTCCCTGAGGAGCCTAAGATCCCTAAATTAGACAGGGTTTATGAAGATAGGAAGGTCCCTCTGACTTTTCCTGTGCCAGTTAAGATGGTGAACATTATTAGTAACGAATGGGAAAAGAGTAGGAACTTCTTTTCCCCCCTCGTCTACTTTAAAAAAATGATTCCCGGTCCCTGACTCTCAATTAGATTTGTGGGGCTCCATCCCGAAGGTGGATGGCGCTATCTCCACGCTGGCTAAGCATACTACTATCCCTCTGGAGGATACTTATTTCTTTTAGAGAGCCTATGGATAAAAAATGGAAACTTTTCTGAGGAAGATGTTTCAACATACAGGGTTTTTATTTCAACCGGCGGCAGCTGTAGCCGCAGTTGCTGGAGCAGCTACCTACTGGTGCGACATTCTGTTGGAGCTCATTGAGGTGGAGACTCCCCTCGAGGATATTTAGGACAGAATTAAAGCACTAAGAATTGCTAACTCCTTCATCTGTGATGCGAATATGCAGATTATTCGCATAAATGCAAAGGCTGCTGGCTTTGTGGTTCTAGCCCGCTGGGCTCTCTGGTTGAAGTCTTGGTCTGCAGATATGACTTCTAAATCCAGACTCCTTTCTCTTCCCTTCAAGGGGAAGATTTTATTCGGACCAGGGCTGGACTCCATTATCTCTACAGTTACCGGAGGGAAAGGTGCCATTTCTACCGCAGGATAAGAAGAATAGGCCTAAGGGACGGTACTGTGTAAACTGTGTAATTTTCGTACCTTTCGTGCTGACATGTCACAACGACAGCAGTCCTTTTCCAAGTCCAAGCCGCCCAAGAGTACTTGGAAGCCGGCTCACTCCTGAACTAAGTCCAAACAGACTAAGACGTGCTTTTTAAACCCTTCCTGGGAGATTGTGACTACGGGCGCAAGCTTTTCCGGGTGGGAAGCCGTTAGGGTTGACAAGAAGGCACAAGGTCTGTGGACTCAGGAGGCCCTGTCGGTATTACTGCACAAAAGATTGGCTGAGCTTCCGTATGTGCAGTCCTTTGTTAAGGCTCTGGCTAGGATCAGACCTAGGTTTGCCACCCGTCCCTTAAAATACAGAACACTTATAAGTTACACATGCTGCAGGCTGTGCAGAGAGGAATATGAATAGTGCTGTCCAGAAACACAATACATGTTCCTCCCTGCACACCCTGCAGCATGTGTAACTCATAAGTGTCCAGGAAAACATGGCTGAGGTGGCAACCCTAATCAGACCTGTGTTCAGATCTTAGGGCTCCGCCTTGGAGCCTCAATCTTGTTCTTAGTGTTTTGCAGAAGGCTTCATTTGAGCCTATGAGGGAAAGTCAGAGAGTGACCAGCGCCAAAATAAACTATTACACAAACTTCAACTAGTAAATAGGGATCTCTCAAGTCCCTATATAAGAATAGGCAAATACAATATATAAAAAAACTAGGGAGCGCTAAAAAGATGAGCTAAAGTGTAACTGGTGTGGATAGGCAAAGTAGGATATAGGGTACATATATGGATAACAGAGAAATTGTGGCTTAATGAGAGATCTATTCACTAAAGCCAATTTAGAAAATTAACTGCAATGGCTAAGTGAACAGATATAAGATCTAAAAGAATTCAATATATATATTAATATCTACTCAATACATTAGGAAGGTACTGGTTACATAAAACAAAATTTTATAAATATGTTACAATATAATAAAAGGTCGACCTTGTTCAATATACAATATAGCAAATAGTTTAAAAATAGTTGCAAAAGAGCAATTACAGATAACGAAATGAAAATGCAGTTTATATGAATTGCAGCAAACGACAACTTAAATGTAATAGCCGTTTTTCAGATAGGGATCGTATACATAGTTCAAACAACTGTTTGTCCCAAATTATCCTAGTAGGAAACAGAGTTGAATATCCAATTCGCTATCCTCTTTGGGTGGATACTTTGCATATGATTCCTCTTGTACATAACGAGGGGAATTCCTTTTAGTGTAATATCACAAAGCACAGGTGAAAAAACACAATCCGTGCTCACATTAAGGACTGCTGGAGTTGGCCTTGAACACACTTCAGGATCCATCCCTGTGTCTGCTGTGTATCTGCTGTGTATGGAGTTTCTGAATCTCCGTGTTCAATAGGTTTATAGTGAAATCCCGTTAATTAGGTATTACAGGGAAGCAGGCGACAGACCCGATGGCTGCAGACACAAACACTGACTGGTCTGATCGTATCCAACAAATCTAGACCATCAGATGTGCCGTAGCACCAGTTTACCTGCGCCACTACCCAGAGTCTTGTCAGCCAAATATTCAATTAACAGGTGTGCTCCAATACGGAGCTCATGTGACTCCGTATTGGAGCACACCTGTTAATTGAATATTTGGCTGACAAGACTCCGGGTAGTGGCGCAGGTAAACTGTTTCCTACTAGGATAATTTGGGACAAACAGTTGTTTGAACTATATATACGATTCCTATCTGAAAAACGGCTGTTACATTTAAGTTGTCGTTTGCTGCAATTCACATAATCTGTATTTTCATTTTGTTATCTGTAATTGCTCTTTTGCTCAAGTTTTTGTGACTATTTTTAAACTATTTGCTATATTGTATATTGAACAAGGTCGTCCTTTTATTATGTTGTAACATATTTATTAAATTATTACGTTTTATGTAACCAGCACCTTCCTAATTTATTGAGTAGATATTAATAATATATATTGAGTATTCACTAGTATAAATATATATATTGAATTCTTTTAGATCTTATATCTGTTCACTTAGCCATTGGGGTTAATTTTCTACATTGGCTTCAGTGAACAGATCTCTCATTAAGCCACAATTTCTCTGTTATCCATATTTGTGCCCTATTTCCTACTTTGCCTATCCACACCAGTTACACTTTAGCTCATCTTATTAGTGCTCCCTATTTTTTTATATATTGTATTCATTTGAGCCTATGCATACTGTTGACATTAAATTGTTGTCTTGGAAGGTTCTTTTTTTGTTGGCTTGTGTCTTTGCGTGCAGAAATTTATGAGATTTCTGCTTTGCAATGTGATCCCCATTATCTGTTTTTTTCATGCTGGTAAGGCGGTTTTACGCACTAAACTAGGGTTCCTCCCTAAGGTGGTGTTGAATCGTAACATTAATCAAGAAATTGTTGTTCCTTCCTTGTGTCTGCGTAAGGGGCAGAAAGCTACTACGACTTCTCTATCTTTCTGGTTGAGGAGTGTCATCCGCTTAGCTTTTGAGACAGCGGGACGACAGCCTCCTGAGAGGATAACGGCTCATTCCTCTTGGGCTTTTAAGAACAAAGCCTCAATAGATCAGAATTGTAAGGCGGCTTCCTGGTCCTCCTTACACACTTTTTATAAATTTTACAAGTTTGATGTGTTTGCTTCGGCTGAAGCAGCTTTCGGGAGAAACGTTTTGCAGGCTGTGGTGCCCTCAGAATAGGGTCCGCCTCTTTTTTTCGGTTCCCTCCCGTTATTCATTCTGTGTCCTCTGGAGCTTGGGTATAGTTTTCCCAACAGTAAGGAATGAAGTCGTGGACTCTCCCTGCCTTATGGAAGGAAAACATAATTTATGCTTACCAGATAAATTCCTTTCCTTCCTGGCAGCCGTAATTTATTTTTCTGATAGGCAGCTCCCTTTTTATATTATTTCTTCTGGCACCTTTTATACCCTGATGTTTCTCCTACTTTTACTTGTTCCCTCGGCAGAATGACTGGGGGATAGGGGAAGTGGGAGGGATATGTAAGCCTTTGGCTGGGGTGTCTTTGCCTCCTCCTGGTGGCTAAATGTTGTATTTTCCACCAGTAAGGAATGAAGTTGTGAACTCTCCCTGCCAGGAAGTAAAGGAATTTATCTGGTAAGCATACATTATGTTTTTTTCACCTCATGGGAAAATTTGTTACACACCTTCCATAATTGGTCAGAGGGACTTGTCTGTTTCTGCCTCCTATGGATCCAGAATATACTCCTATTCAATAACCTCTGCTGATATGTTTCAGTACTGGTTTGGCGTTCTACTGGTTTACTGGTAAATGATGGTCTGTTGGTACGTATCAGTGGAAGTTCTGGATCTCATGGTTGGAGCTTCAGATGAAATTCCATTTGCTCGATTTTACATGAGACCTCTTCAGCTTGGTATGCTTCATCAGTGATGCAGGGATCATACTCCGCTATCTCAACAGATTTTTCTTTATCACAGTGTAAATCAGTCTCTGACTTGATTGCTGGATCATCAGTTCATTATTCAGGGGCTTCTTTCTATCTGGACTGTGATCACTACGGATGCAAGTATTTCAGGTTGGGAAGCTGTTTGGGGGTCTCTGAGAGCACAGGGGGTTTGGGCCTCTTGAGAAGTGAGATTACCAATAAATGTTCTAGAACTCCATGCTATTTTCAGGCTATTTTTCTCATCTTCGCTTTCAATCAGAGAGTCTCACAGCAGTGGCTTATGTCAATCGTGTGGGGGAACTCACAGTTCCTTAGCCATGACGGAAGTGTCTCAAATTCTCTCATGGGCAGAAGTCAATTCCTGTTTAGTCTCTGCAGTTCATATTCCAAGAGTGAACAACTGGGAAGCAGATTTTCTCAATCGCCAGGCTCTGCCTCCAGGGGAATGGTATCTTCACCAGGGATGCCTTTTAATCAAATTGTGGATCTTTAGGGGTCTGCCAGAGATAGATCTAATGGCTTCTCTTTTGAACTACAAACTTCCCAGGTATTTTGCGAGGTCCAGGGACCCTCAGGCAGAGTTTGTGGATGCTCTAGTAGCCCGTTGGTAATTTCAGCTTGCTTATCTGTTTCCTCCTCTGGTACTTCTTCCCAGAGTGAAATAGCTCCAGTTTGGCCTCACAGGATTTGGTATGCAAATCTGGTTCAGATTTCAAGTTGCCCTGCTTGGCCACTTCCTCTGGGTCCAAACCTTCTGTCTCAAGGTCCGTTTTTCCCTCCAGATCTCAAATCTTTAAGCTTGATGTCATGGAGATGGAACTGTTAGTTCTTAAGAATAGTTTTTTTTTAGATTCTGTGATTCAAATTTTAATCCAGGCTTGTAGGCCTATGACTAGAAGGATTTAGCATAAGGTCTGGAAGGCTTGTAATTTCTTGGTGTATTGATCATAGCTTTTCCTGGCATTCTTTTCGACTTGCTAGTCTTTTTCAGTTCTTGCAGAATGGATAAGGGCCTATCTGCCAGCTCTTTGAATGGGCATATTTCTGCTCTTCATGTTTTGTTTCATAGGAAGATTGCTAATATTCCTAACATGTATGGTTTTGTTCAGGCTTTGGCACAAATTAAGCCTATGATCAAGTCAATTTCTCCTATCTGGAGTCTTAACTTGCTGTTAAAGGTTCTGCAGGCACCACATTTTGAGCCTATGCATAAAGGGGATATTAAAGGGACACTGAACCCAATTTTTTTCTTTTGTGATTCAGATAGAGCATGTAATTTTAAGCAACTTTCTAATTTACTCCTATTATCAATTTTTCTTTGTTCTTTTGCTATCTTTGTTTGAAAAATAAGGAATCTACGCTAAGGAGCCAGCCAATTTTTGGTTCAGTCTCTGGACAGCACTTGTTTATTGGTGGGTGAATTTATCCACCAATCAGAAATAACAACAAAGGTTGTTCACCAAAAATGGGCCAGCATCTAAACTTACATTCTTTCTTTTCAAATAAAGATACCAAGAGAATGAAGAAAATTTGATAATAGGAGTAAATTAGAAAGTTGCTTAAAATTGCATGCTCTATCTGAATCACAAAAGAAAAAAATTGGGTTCAGTGTCCCTTTAAGCTTCTTTCTTGGAAGGTTTAATTTCTTTTGAATATCTCTTCTGCTAGAAGAGTTTCTGAATTGTCTGCTCTTTATTTTGACCCTCCTTATCTTTTATTAAGGTAAGGCAATCTTAAAGAGACAGTCCAGTCAAAATTAAACTTTCATTATTACCATAGGGCATGTAATTTTGATCAACTTTCCAATTTACTTTTATCATCAAATTTGCTTTGTTCTCTTGGTATTCTTAGTTGAAACTAAACCTAGTTAGGCTCATATGCTAATTTCTAAGCCCTTGAGGGCTGCCTCTTATCACATGCTTTTTAAATTGCTTTTCACAACAAGAGTCTGAAAGTACACGTGGGCCATATAGATAACACTGTGTTAACGCCCAGGGAGTTATTTAAGATTTAGCACAAAACAATGCTAAATGCAAGTCAATAGATAATAAACAGTCATGTGATCAGGGGGCTGGAAAAAGGTTCCTAGATACAAGGTAATCACAGAGGTAAAAAGTATATTAATATAACTGTGTTATGCAAAACTGGGAAATGGGTAATAAAGGGATTATGTATCTTTTAAAACAATACAAATTATATTGTAAACTGTCCCTTTAAAGACTAAGTTTGAGCTCTTGCCTAAAGTTGTGTCTTCAGACAATATCAGTAGGGAAATTGTTGTCCCTTCTTTGTGTCCAAGAAAACGTAAGAGAGATCTTTGCATAATTTGTATGTTAAAGCATTGGAGTAGATGCTACTAAGGATTTCAGACAAACTTCTAGTTTGTTTGTTAACTTTTCTAGTTCTAGGAAAGGACAGAAAGTTTCTGCTGTTTCTTTGGCTTCTTGGTTGAAACCTTTGATTCACAATGCTTACTTGGAGGCAGGTCAGCGTCCACCTAAACGGATTACTGCTCATTCTACTAGGCTTCAGTTGACCAAATTTGCAAGTCAGCTACTTGGTCTTCTTTGCATAAGTTTGCTAAATTCTACCATTTTTATGTTTTTGCTTCTTCTTAGGCAGCCTTTGGTAGGAAGGTCCTTCAGGCAAGTGTCTCAGCTTGAATTATTTTTGCCTGATTGTTTAAATTTTAAGTGGAGTGAAAAAATATGTTCTAAATCTCACCCTTTTATGTTTCATTAATCGTGGACTCCACAGCTTGGGTATTAGTTCCCAAGAGTAATGGATACTGGACTCTCACCACTTTTTTTATTTTATGGTGGTGAGAGTCCATGAGACTCCACCCTATGTTTTTGATGTTTTTTTTCTTTAGCACATCTTTTTTCTGCTCCTTTTAGGTAGGAGGGGTTTTATAGAACTCTTGGGGTTTTGCATTTTTTGCCTCCTACTAGTGGCATGGAAGAGTAGTTCCCAGGTGTAGTAGATCGTAGACTCTCACCACCATAAAATAAATTATTTTATCAGGTAAGCATACATTTCTTTTATGAAAAACTCTGTTTAAATATTGCTGTTTTTTCTTCTTCTTTGTTTGTATCTAAAAGGTTTGTTCTAAAGTATAGCAGTGTTTTTTGCGAAATCAGTGTTAGTCTATTGTACAAACCAAGCACCTTTGTTTTATGTTCTTGTAGGGAGTTTCACTGTCCACTTATAGAGTAGCTTCCATCCCACAAGCTAATATAACACAAATATACACTCACCATAAGTTTCAAAATATATAGTATAGCATTTTTCATTTTATGAAAACCTCATTTTAAATATGCATAAGCCACTCTCTTTCTCGTTGTATAAATATTTCGACTCTACCATCCCTTTAACTAAACATGAGACAATATATTTTATGATCTGATGGTTTTAAAACTGGAAATGATAGCTTCTGTAAGTTTTTTTTCTGAGGTACTGAGCTCTTTTATGTGTAGCCAAAGGACTTTGTTTGTATTAATGTGCTGTGTGTTCTGTTATGGCACGAAACTAGTGCACAATACTGTGCATTGTTTAGTGTATCAATATTTATTATCAAATTATTTTGAAAGCAGATGGTGTAAACCTCCCAAGATTACAATCTTGTACCCACACAGTCTAAAAAAACATGTCTATAGAGAATGAAAAGTAAAATACATTTTAGCAGATGTCTACAATTGCTACTGTGTAGCCTTAAAGGGACATTCAACTGTTAGACAAAACTTCAAAAGATTGCAATCTTGTGAGTATAACCAGTTTGTGCGCCTACCACATTGTCTGAAATCTGCTACACTATTGTGAGCTCTTTTATTTTGGAGGTGAAAGCAACAAGGTTGACTCAGAGGATGTGGGCAGCTTGGTTACCCGGAAGCAATGTCACTTGTCTGTAAATGCACACTATTTATTTCAAAGTGTGCAATAATACCTAAGCTCCTGTCCAGTGTAAATATGTAGAGCTTTAGTAAGGGTTACATTAATTGGGGAGCAACTTTGAAGGGAGCTTTAGGCACAAGAATAAAACAATAGCATGGTGAGTAATAAGCAGGCTATTGTGGTTGTCACCAGCAGTTTAATGTCCCTTTAACAGATTGATACAATTTATGAATATGTCAGCTTCTTTAGTTTTCTTGTTCTCCTAGTTCATATCTTGCTTAACAACATAAGATATTAATTAGGGTGGTTGTCATCACTGCTGTCAGGATGTTTGTTTGTTTTTGGAAAAACACAGTTTTCTTTACTGTGATACATTGTTCAGAGCGTATAGTTTTTGTTCGTGTTCAGCTTGTTTGTACTAAGAGTTTGTACTTGTTCATTTTCCCAAACAGGGAATAAGGGGACAGAGGAGAAAGAAAAAGTCAGTGTAAAGATTATTATTTATTGGTCGCTGAGCGGAAACTGACCCTGGTCCACTAAGAAGCGCTAGTTGGATCAGCTGTGCAACTAGCGCTGCTGATTGGATCAGCAGCAGTCCCAAGGAGTACTTAAACGAGGTGTTTTTTTCTGTATAGGCAAAGCCATCTTTTATTTCTTTGTTATTCATTGTCCTTGTTGAATTGTTCTCAGATGTACCATGAATAATTGATTATTTATTTTGTATTTCCATCTCCAGTGACTAGATTCCCTAGACCTATGTCTCCTCTTCAAGATGTAGCAACCATTATCGGAAGCCGCGAGCAGCTAGCTGTGCTACTGCAGCTATATGATTATCAGCTGGAGCATGAGGGAACAACCGGCTGGGAAAGTTTGCTTTGGGTTGTTAATCAGCTGTAAGTTTATTGCAGTTTTCTGTTCAGGCAGAGAGAAGGGGGGAGGGGACTGTACTTAAAGGGACAGTCTAGTCGTAAATAAACTTTCATGATTCAGATAGGGCATGTAATTTTAAGCAACTTTCCAATTTACTTTTATCACCAATTTTGCTTTGTTCTCTTGGTATTCTTAGTTGAAAGCTAAATTTAGGAGGTTAATATGCTAATTTCTTAGACCTTGAAGGCCGCCTCTTATTTAAATTCATTTTGACAGTTTTTCACCACTAGAGGGTGTTAGTTCATGTGTGTCATATAGATAACACGGTGCTCACGCACGTGGAGATACCTAGGAGTCAGCACTGATTGGCTAAAGTGCAAGTCTGACAAAAGAACTGCGATAAGGGGGCAGTCTGCAGAGACTTAGATACAAGGTGATCACAGAGGTAAAACGTATATTAATATAACAGTGTTGGTTATGCAAAACTAGGGAATGGGTAATAAAGGTATTATCTGTCTTTTAAAACAATACAAATTCTGGTGTAGACTGTCCCTTTAAGAGTAAATGCAGATTGTGCAGTGTTCTCTTAGAGGATTCTTAGAAAAATACACATAGGAGGAAGACAGTGGGCAGGGACACTATACCCCCAATAACTATCTATTCGGGCAATGTAAAAATAAAAAAACTACACAAATTATTACCTGTATTGAAGTTGCCTCTACACCCAACCCCAGATGCTGCAGCACACCTGCATTTCTCCCAGTGGGCCAATTAGGCCCTGGATAGTAAAAAGGTGCAATGTAATGCAAATCCACTAAAATATTAAATCTACATTAAATATGTACCTCTTAGCTAATACACTAGCTAATAAATGGTTCTGTATCAGCTTTAAAGTATATGTCAAGAAATATATTTTAACTTCATTACCAATTAAAAAACAAAAGTTTTCACTTGTAATTGCTAGTGACTTTTCTGTTGTAATTATGTTCATTAAAGGGATACTGTACACTGAATGATGCGTTGAAAGAAAAGATTAGTTTGAGAATAACATTTAGATGTATTTAGCTGTTTAAATATTGACAAAATAAGTGTAAATTTTAAGTGTCTATAAAACTTTGGGAACTGCCATGTTGTAACAAAGGTTACCTTCTCTGCTGTGGCTAATTAGGGACAGTTATAAATGTCAATAGAGTGTGCAGCCTACGGCTGTGTGGAATATAACAGTGTTCTGCAGTTCCATTTCTTTTTTTTTTTTTTTACTTCTTTATTTATATATCCAACAGCAAACATAGCTGTATACATTTACACCTTTATGCACCACGCAGGGTCAGGTGTAAAAACAAAAAACGAAAGGAGATAACATAGGATTTAAATAAAAAGATCTCTCCTTAAATACAGTATTTTGTAGAACACATACAGAAAAAAAACGAGAGCTAACAAAATATTCTCATATCGTTCATTTGCATATGCTGTTGGAAATTTTTCACATAGGATTAACGGTGGATCCAATCAGACTATCATTCAAACAGAAGACAAAAACAAGAACAAAGAAAGAAAAGAAAGAGAAAAAAAAAAAAAAAAAAAAATTAAATAAGGATAATAAAAGGAAAATATGTTTTTCCCTTCTTATCTTATCCCCCCTCCTCCGCCTCCCAGCATTATTACATGTAACCATCAGGCTTAATATTTATTGTCTTGTCTCTATCTTAACTCTCTTCTTCCTTCCTTTACTTTTTTCTTTCTCTTGTCTCGGTCCTTTCCTTTGCTATTTCCCTTAATCTTATTTTCTTTCGCTGTCCTTCTCCCTTGCCCATTCCCCTTCTCTCCCCCTCCCTTTCTCTCAGAAGTATTCCTTAAATCTTCTCTCATGTAGTAATCTCCCCGTGACCAGATACCCATAATGGGGGAAACAGTCCTAATATAACCAGTTCCAAAAAAGCTATCGTATTTAAAAAAGGCTGTAAAATACGCCTTTGAACCTGAAGCGGATAAGATATAATTAGCGGAAGCCAATCCATAAGAAAAACTCCTATTCTACTGTCCGTCAGAGATTTAGTGTGAAAAGATTCAAATAAAATTTGAAACTGAATTTCTTTAAGGAACTCTGAGACCCTGGGGGCTGTATGGTTTTTCCAGCCCTTGACAATTAACTGTCTTGCAGTAAAGATAATAGTATTTAATATTTTTATCACACGTTTAGGACGCAAATCAGCATTGGTTAAAAAAAATATCTCCTCCGCAGCAAACGGAATCATGTCTTTATAGTGATTACTATACCAATATCTTATCTTTTGCCAATATTGTTGAATCTTAGGACAAGACCAGAATATATGGAAAATATCAGCCCTATCCAGAGAACACCGTAAACAAGCATACTTTTGGGTGGGAAAGAATCTAGCCATTTTATTGGGAGAAAGATAATAATTATTAACTAGTTTTAAATGTGTTTCTCTCCATGATATAGAGATTTGTAATTTTACTGACTCTAAGAAGCTGCGCTCTATCCTATTCTCCTCCAATTGTGGGAAGTGTCTCTTCCAGTAATTATATAGTTTATCCATATTGAGTTCTCCCTGTTTAGCCAGGAGAATATCATAAATTAAAGATATTGAGGAACGACCCAAGGAGAATTGACGAATTATATTCTTAATATCCATCCAATCCACAAACACCTCTGTATTCCACTTCTGCGAGAATATATAATGACGTAACTGGAAATACGCAAATAAATTTGAGTGGGGTAAATTAAACTTATGGAATAATAATTCTGAAGAAAATAACTGATTAGAATCGAATAACTGGTGAACATATATCAGTCCTGCCTCCGCCCACAATCTAAACACTCTTTGATTTAAACCCGAAATAAATTCGGGATTACCTATTATCGGGAGAAATTCAGAAAATAATGGAGAAATTTTTAATACTCGGCACATTTTATGCCAAGCTATAATAACATTTTTGAAGGAGATCAATTTATTGAGATTCGAGGGCAATTTTTTTACCGGACAGTGGAGAATGGCTTTTAGAGAGAAGGGAGTAATCAAAAATGTTTCCACATCTACCGAGACAAATTTATCTATCTCTGTAATCCAATCAAAGGCCAATTTAACTAGACAAGACCAATTATATAACCTAAGATCTGGCAATGCCAGCCCTGCCTGAGGACGTTTCTGCATTAACCTGTTCAAACTAATCCTAGGCTTTTTATTACCCCATATGAATTTAGATTGCCAGGACTGTACATCACTAATATCTTTATTAGTCATTAGTAACGGAAGATTCTGAAGAAGATATAAAACTCGAGGGAAAATAATAGTTTTAATCAAATTGACTCTTGCAGATAATGAAATTGGTAAAGAGGACCAATTTTCTAGATCATTTTTAATTTTTGACAAGACTGGTGGGAAATTTAATTTAGACCAATTTGCTGGATTCCTATGAAGGGTGATACCTAAATATCGAAAGGACTCAACTACTTTAAAAGGATGATCTCCCCAATTAAGACCATTCTTATGTATCCATAGGAGTTCGCTCTTATCAAAATTAATTTTATATCCTGAAAAGGAGGAGAAAGCCTTAAATAATTGTAACACTATAGGAATATAGTGTTGAGCCTTATCCAGAAATATTAACAGATCATCGGCATACAAAAGCGTTTTTAATCTAGTGGAACCCAGTGGGATTCCTGGCAACCTATCCCGTAATAGAATAGCAAATGGTTCCAACGCCAGGTTAAAGATCAAGGGGGACAGAGGGCACCCTTGCCTAGTTCCTCTTTTAAGCGATATATACGGAGAAGAGTGACCGTTGATGCAGAGAAAGGAAATCGGATTTTTATATAAATTTTTAACAAATCCTAGAAACTGATTCTTAAATCCAAAATGCTTTAAAGCCGTAAACAAGTAATTCCAATTCACTGCATCAAAGGCTTTCTCGGCGTCTACTGTCAGAATAGCTGCTTCCCTGATCTTCTTAAATTCTTCATTTTTAGGATCTAAGTTCCAGGCATAGTCGAGAAATGTAGTAACTTTACGGATATTCTTAAGGGAATTCCTATCTTTCATAAATCCAGTTTGATCTGGATGTATGATCCCATCTAATAATTTAGCCAGTCTAGTCGCAACAATAGCCGTCAACAATTTATAATCCGCGTTAAGTACGGATATAGGTCTATACGACCCAGGATCCTCCCGATCCTTACCTTTCTTAAGAATCAGAGATATGCGTGCAGCAGAAAAATAATTAGACATTGACTTACCGGAGGAGAAGTAATAATTAAACAAGTTAACTAATGGTAGTTTGATTTCTTCCTTCAAAATTTTGTAAAACTCTACCGGGATCGAGTCTGGTCCGGGAGATTTATTAATATTAGCAGATTGTATAGCCTCCAAAACTTCCTCCTCTGAAATAGGTCTATTAAGATCTAACAGATTCTCTTCCGAAACACCCGGAAGTTTCACACCGGACCAAAAATTTGATGCATTATCCAAATTTACCTCTGATTCTGAGTACAGCTTTTCAAATACCTTAAAGAAAGCCTGGCTAATATCCTCTGTATTAGAATACTTCACATTGTTAAATTTAATAGCCGAGATCAGGTTCTTGCTTTTCCTAACTTTGACTACACTAGCCAAAAATTTGGCGGAATTCCCATAATGACCTCTAAATTGGTAATTTATTTTTAATTCTTCTTCCTGGGACCTTTGTTTTAAATAGATGTCTCTTTCCCTTTTTAATTTGCAGTATCTATCCCAATTATCCTTTGTCTTGTCATTATAGAATTTCCCGAGCGCATTTCTGACTTGAGCAGCTAACTGTAATTCCTGCTCCAAAGTTTTCTTCCTCCACGTAGCTAAATAGAGTTTAATTTCCCCCCTCAAAACGGCTTTTGCTGCTTCCCAAAAAACCTCTGGTTTACTAGATTGCCCCACATTAAACTTAACATAATCCTTCCACCTTTGTTTTAACCAATTGCCAAACCTAGGGCTGTCAGCCAAATACCGCGGAAAAAAAAAAGATGTATTAGGAATCTTGGGGGGGGGAAATAGCCATCAATGTGAAAGAGATTACTGCATGGTCAGAAATGACAATATCATAGATATTGGCATCAGATCTGCAAAGAGCAAGTGACTTAGAAATTAAGAATAGATCAATTCTTGAAAATGTCATATGGGATTTAGACTCACAGGTGAAACTTCGTTGTTCTGGATTTTTAAATCTCCATATATCAATTAATCTTAGTTCATGACAGAAAAGTTTGAAATATTTTGCTAATTTAGCGTTTTCACGAGAATTTTTTGCCGATAATCTATCCAATATAGGGCACAATGTCATGTTGAAATCTCCCCCTAAAATTAAATTAGCTGCTGAGAATAAAAATAGTTTGCTTCTCATATTGTCCCAAAAAGCCGGTGAGAAAGAATTGGGGCCATATAGATTACATATAACAAAGTTACAGTTATTAATCTGGATATGTAGAATCAAAAATCTTCCCTCTGGATCAGCCTCCGTTTTTATAATTTTATAAACTAAATTTTTATGTAACAATATTGCTACTCCTGATTTTCTTTTAACACCTGACGCTGCTACGCATTCCCCTACCCATTTACACTTCAATTTGGCCGCTTCAACCATACTAAGGTGTGTTTCCTGTAGCATCACAAGATCAGGATTAAATTTAGCAAGATATTTAATAATTAACTTACGTTTTCTAGGAGACGTGATGCCCCCCACGTTCCAAGAAAGTATATTAATCTTGGATGCCATCAATCCTCAACATAAGACAATGTTCCGTAGCATTTAGGCTGGGCATATAACTAAGGGCGGGAGGAGGGGAGAGAAAAGAGAAAAAAAAAAAAAAAAAAAATCTGCCATCCTGTACCGACATACATAAACCTAAAAAGTGGTTAAACTTAAAATAAAAAACATTCAGTTCCCAAAAAAGTTTTTTTTTTCCCCTTTTAAAAATATTAATAAACAGTGTATCCAACCAAGATATAACTAAAACAGTATAACCAGTCAAGTAACACATCGATCCTGTTCAAAACAAATTTTCATTCTGGTAAGAATTAGTTCTCCTAAGATACTATAGGGTACTGATAAACTCAAGAGCCTCTTGGGGATTATTAAAAACTCGCCTAACACCATTCTCTTCCATTACAATCTTTGCAGGGTATACCACCCAAGCTTTAAACCCTTTATCAATAATCTTGGTGCATAACGGAATCATTTGTTTCCTTTTGGTGGACGTTTCTATTGAGAAATCTTGAAACATCAACAACTTGTTTCCTTCAAATACAAATTCCCCTATCTTTCTGTATGCTTTTAATAAGTCTACCTTATCCTGATATCTAAGAAGTTTGAAAATAGACATTCTACTTCTATTACTCATAGATGTACTTGTTCTACTGTATCCAACTCTATGGGCTCTTTCAACTGCCAGGGGGAGTTGTTGTTCCGGGAAACCTAATGCCTTAGGGAGTAATAAGGAGGTAACTTTAATAAGATCCTCATACTCGGGGGATTCGGGGAGTCCGATAATTCTAATGTTATTCCGCCTGGAGCGATCCTCCAGATCCTCCAGACGGAATTGTAAACTTGAAATTTTAGCTTCATGGTCTTGCACAAGTTTATCTTGACTATTAACCTGGTCCTCCAAGTCAGAGATCCTGTTTTCTGCCTCCCCTATTCTTGAGGCAAATTGCTTAACCTCATTTGACAATGAAACAATGTCTGTAGATATACTGCTAAGCTCTTTCTTGATAATATCAAACTGAGGAGTAAATATGTTAGTTAGTTGCAATACTAAATTGCCTGTGTCTAAATGGGCTATACCCCCCTCCACAGAGGGGTCCAATGAGGTGTCTGCACTCCTAACCTTTCTGTCCTTACTTTTTGGCGGCATTATGGGGGAACTCTGTTTCGTATGTATAACAAATCTTTCCATATACCCTGTGATTACAAACAGTACGTGCAGAGCTGTGAATGCAGCGAGAAAAAGAAAAAAAAGAAAAAGGAATAACACGTGCAATAAAACCAAAAAAAAATCAAACTCTGTGTAATTTCTGAGTATTCAAATCCAAAGAGGATTAGTGTCTCTTTAAGTGAAAGCAAAAATAATGGAAAGGAGAAAAAGCTATTAGTACAATTTCAGCTGTGGAGGTGTTTTTTTTTTTTTTTTTTTTTTGTGTGGCTTTTTAAGCTATGTGTAGAAAATAGGTTAACAGTGATATTAGGGCCTATTGGCTTTAACAATTATGGTTATGGGAGGCGAGCACCTGTGTAATTAAATAATTATAGTATACAGATAAATATTAGTATAGAGTAAACCCCTTTCTCAAAAGAAATTTTTACCAAAATATTTTTGACAGAGTAATATATTATCTCTCAAGCTAGACACTAACCTAGACAAGGAGAGAAGTAAAGACCCCTTGGAAAATCTATATTGGGAAAAAAAAAAAAAAACAAGCAAACATCCATTTACATTAGTCAACATTGAGCAGTCCCATGATAAACATTAAATCTTTTTTCTCCTCCTCTCCTTCTCCTCTCCAGCCTCTCCCCTCCTATCTCCTCTTTCTTCTTCTTATTTTTGGTCTGCAGTAAACAAACAACCCATAGAACAAGTAAAGTGGGGAACAGAGAGTCAAAGGATACCAGAGTCCTGCAACCAGTACGCTGTACAAAAAGGCCTCCAAATGACTCAGACGAGATCTAGTAAACTAAAGTTAGCATAACCCAAGCGAAAGTCAAGTAGAATGCTGTTTCTCCTTGTATCTCAGGGTTCACCTTCATGCATTAATAAGGACAGTGATAGGTATAACCAGCTCCATCATGCTGTAGTATCAGGTACCAGAATACCCCATATCCATTGTTGGAAAGCACTTCCCCCAGATATTACCCAGCGACTCAGGTAGGAATAGGCCTCAGGTAGCAAATGCAATATAGATAATCAGAGAGGGTTTCTTATCACTGGCTCACTTCAGGTCAAAAAACCTCTTTGACAGAACCAAAGTCAGTGCCTCAACTTTAAATGCAGGTCTCAACCACCCAAGCATAAGATGCAGCAGTATAGGGAGAATATATGCCCATAGGCTCGGTATGTCTTACCAGCTACTGTTAAACTTTTGGCAGTCCGCCTAAGAAGAACCGCAGAGGGGTAAGTCGGCGTCTCCTCACCTTTCAATCAACCAGGTGAGACACTCTTCACCGCGAGGAGGGAGTGCTGCCCGCCGATCTCTCAACAGACAAACTGCCCCCTCCTACAAGCGGCTATTCCAAACAGTGAGTCCGACCGCTTCACGGGCAAAGATCCAGCTTACCCGACTTTGACGCCCCTCTTCTCCACTCTGTAAGGCTCCTCTGAAGTGATTGCGGTATCCACCGCCGGGCTTTACCGCCAGTACCGGGACTTCCTCTGCATAGGCGTAGACGCCGCCTATTAGCCTGCACCGGACCCCAGCAATTCTGGGTCACGCAGGCGGGTAGATGCTGGGGGAGATTTTTCTTGCTCCTGTTCACCAGAGCACCCGAGCTGTGCAGCAACAGCGTGTCCAACAGCTCCGCCCCCACCGGAAGTTCCTGCAGTTCCATTTCTAACAGGAACTGAAAAGCTCACAATTTTAGAATCAAATTATGGGAAAAGGGAACAAAATAAATAATGAAAGTATATTGCAGAGTTTTATTTATATCTACAATATATCATTTTATATTACTGTCTCAAATTGTTAAATGTCCCATTAAGATAAACAAAGCTTGATGCACATAGAGCAAAAAGGAAGCAACTGTAGCTTAGATCCTTTAGGTGGCGGAAAGTATTTAATCTCCCTTTAATACAATTTTTGTTTTGTTTTTAACTGTTTTTTCTTTTATGTTTTTTCCAATTTTATAAAAGCCCCCCTTTTATAAAATTAGAAAAAAAAACATAAAAGAAAAACCAGTTAAAAACAAAACACAAATTGTGCTATGATAGATATTTATAGCCCTGAATATACTTTGTTATTCTACTTGTTGCTGTTTACATGCATATCTCTGTCTTTTTCCTTTTTTTTTCTGGCTATCCACATATTGTGGCTAGTTTCTGAGTTTCTTAAATTTTATCTGCAAACCTGTTGTATTCATATTTGGCATCAGTTATTACTGGTATATTTTTTATTTAGTGATTTCTCTTTTAATCACTTAGCTTTTCCTGTTTTTACACAGATTACCACAACTAATAGAAATAGTTGGACGCATAAATGTTGCATCAACAGCTTGTGTCCATGAGTTTTCTAGATTTTTTTGGCGGATGTGCAGAACTTTTGGAAAAATCTTTACCAACACTAAGGTAGGTCTATTGGTTTACTTTTCTCTAACAAAGATATTCCCAAAATCTGAATGTGATTTAATTAATTATACGTACAGTAATATCAAATCAATGCACGTTTAGCGTCTTCTACAACTTAAAAAAATAAAAAAAGCAATTTTATTTGATATACTTAGAAAGCTAATCAATTTCTCTTCAGGTTAAACCACAATTCCAGGAAATCTTGAGATTATCTGAAGAAAATGTTGGTGAGTTTTTATCGATTTTTTTTCTTTGTTTTATAAACTTTATGCTTTTTTTGGTTTAGTTTGATCTTTGGGAATTTTCATAATAAATATCTAATATTGACAAGTGTGGTTAATATCTTCTGCGTAAGTATGTCCAAAATGTATTCACCCATGAAATACTTTTAATGTTTGAAAAATACTGAGTTCATGACAGGACCCTGAAATACCCTTATTCCCTTCCCGCCCTTAGGACTTTCTATGCCGTCCTAACTGCACTGGGCTTTAGTGCCCTTAGGACTGCTGTTCTGAAGCCATAGTCACTTCCTGAATGGGATCGCGAGCTGGAGGGGGTGCCTAGCATTATAGACACTCTCCCCTTACACGATTCCATCATTGAAATCATGCGATTGCATGAACGATTGCGTGATTTAAATTTTTTTAGTGAATATTGCAATATTGACATTCAAATTGAAGGACAGATGTTCCACTTGATATTCATTCTGCCCCAATAATCTTTCTGTAGAACAAATATAAACAGTTGATTACTCATTGTTTATTACAATGTTAAATATTCACATTTGAATATTGTTCCCCATAGACTTACATCAACTTATAATTACGATAATCAAATATTGCATTCTTTAAAGGAAACTTTTTTTTGTGTGAAAAATCTTGTGTTGAATGCTCAGATAAACATTCAACATAATTTTAAACTAATGTGGCTAATATTTTGTTTTTAACAAATGTGCAAAATATTTGCATCCCTAGAAATGAAATACACCTCTCCTCCAACACCACCCAATCTTTCTCTGCTAAAAATGGCTATATTACTGTAACTGGTGACTTGATTTTTCCTGTACATCACTTTCTTCACAAAAAAGACTTTTTGAAAAATTATTTATTTTCATAAAGATGGTGAGAGTCCATGGTCCAGTACTCCTGGCTACTAGGAGGACGCAAGGACCCCAAAACTCCCAGAGCCTTTAAAACCCATCCCATCTTACTGGAAACTAGTCTTGCCTTTGCCTTCGCAGGAGGTAAGTGAAGAAGGAAGGTGCTCCAGGTATTTGTGAGAAGGAGTTTCAGACCGATTTGAGGCCCAGTTTCCCCTCAGAGAGCTACAATATAGACAGAGGGATGTGGGAGTATGGGTAGTAGCACAAGAACACCCTATGGGAGTTAGTCGCAGGTCTACCACAGGTATCACAGGGACCGGTTTCTAGCTCTTCCTGTCGGTTCAGCGTTGTACTCCATATATATTTTGATCCTCTGCTTTCTCGTGTACAGCACTGGATTTTTTCCTTATAATAAGTCCAGTACTATAGGTGCCTATCAGGTAAGAGGGGGTTGTATTGTTGGCACCTGTTTAGCATATAGGCTATTAGTAGGTACTCACTTATGGGAATATCAAAGTCTGGGGACTATTATGTCAGGCATTTTAGGCATTGGTGTATGAGTGCCTTGTTTTCCCTATGTAGGAGCGTTAAGTTTTTTATTTTTTATGTGTGTCATTTTTTTAATACGGCATCCATTTTTGTGTACACAGTTTTTTTCGTACTGAATTCTAAAGCTTCAACTATCCTCCCACTTCCCACAATCCTCAGTCATTCTTTGCCTTTGTAACATTGTAGATGATGTACAAAGTTGGTGTCTGAAGGAAATCAAGTTGTTAATCCTTTAATGGGTACTTTTCCCTGCAAGCAAGGATTGGGGTCATGTTGTGTCCATGTAATCCTCTTTAGTAAGAGTAATGTTGGCTTTTAGCAGTTAGAAGACGGCGAGGTGGTCTTTGCTAACCATTTTTGCTTCCCCTATATAGAAAACCATGGTTGGTTATTCTGTTTTTTCTTTATCTACAGGTCAATGTCAGTGAGGATTCTGTCACACCTGTTGCTTTACCTACCCTACAGCGGATCCTTAGGTAAAAGGTGAGAAGGATGCAGAATTTAAGAGTTCCTTTTCAGAAAAAAAAGAAAAGGATATTTAGAGAACAAGGTGGATCATTATGGGACTGAATATCCCTTTTAAGATTAGGGGATTTATTGTTGGTGCAGCCTCTTATTGGTGTGACTCATTGTCTGATCAAATTTCAGAGGAGACTGCTATAAAGGAGATCCAAGATAGGATCAAGGCTTTAAAGCTGGCTAATACTTTTATCTGTGATGCCAGTATGCAAGTAGTCAGGTTGGGAGCCAAGATTTCTAGTTTTGCGATTCTAGCCCGCAGAGCACTTTGGTTAAAATCTTGGTCTGCGGATGTGACTTCCAAATCCAAGCTTCTGTCTCTACCTTTTAGAGGCGGAGATCATTCCCATGGTTACTGGTAGAAAAGGAGCTTTTTTACCGCAGGATAAGAAGAATAGGCCCAAGGGTCGACAGACTTCTAATTTTCGGAAAGGTGATAACTAAGCGCCAACTATATAATGCAGCAGACCTCCAGCTCTAATAAATTGGCACCTAGTTGCCAAGGGTGGATTCAATTTTAAGATTGGATATCAGAGCACCAAACAACGTAGGCAGGGTCTATGGACAGATAGTCAAATACCAAAGGTAACAATAGGTTGAAATAATATGATTTAATACATAAGATAAAAAAGTTGGTACATTTAAAATTATACAACAATTAGTCATGGATCCATGTTACACTTTAAAATATATATTGAAACACTAGGAACAATTTAAAAATGCTTGTAGAACAATAAATAACAAAAAAAAAAAAAATCTAACAAATAATGTCTATCACATAAACTTAAATTCTAATATGTGAATGCTAGGAGCGCTTATGCACACTCTATTTATAAAAACAATGGGTTACAATGCACAGGTGGATAGATTCCAGGTTGCTTGAAACCAGTGGGTGTGAAATGTAAGTGGCTCCGAATTGGGGTTTTGCCTATGTGTTTATCCAAAATTGTGTAAATCCTAACAGGTGGACAAAAAATGTTACAGGAATGTCTAGAACCTGAATTCAAAATATAAGACTTGAGGTTGTGCCTATGTGTTTATCCAAAAAGGGTGTAAATCCTAACAAGTGAAAAAATGTGAGAAAAATATTGCAGGGGTGTGTGAACCTTATTTTCAAAATAAACAATGAATTCAAAATAAATCCTAAAAGGGTTATTTTGAATTCATTGTTTATTTTGAAAATAAGGTTCATACACCCCAGCAATATTTTTCTCACATTTTTTCACTTGTTAGGATGACTAATTGTTGTATAATTTTAAATGTACCAACTTTTTTATCTTATGTATTAAATCATATTATTTCAACCTATTGTTACCTTTGGTATTTGACTATCTGCCCATAGACCCTGCCTACGTTGTTTGGCGCTCTGATATCCAATCTTAAAATTAGACTTCTAATTTTCGTTCCTTTCGTAACTTCAAGGGACAGAAATCTTCCTCGGCTTCTAAACCTGAGCAAACCAAGGCCTCTTGGAGAGCTAGCCAGCCTTGGAATAAGGGTAAGCAATTCAGAAAGTCTTCCGCTGATGCTAAATCATCATGAAGGGTCCGCCCCCGATCCAGTTCTGGATCAGGTAGTGGGCAGACTTTCCTTCTTTCAGCAGGCTTGGATTTGCGACGATCCAGATCCTGTGACGATCCTTGGGCAGTGGATATAGTCTCCCAGGGATACAAGATAGGATTCAAATCTTGTCCCACAGAGACAAATTTTTCCTATCAAGATTATCTGTAAACCAGGTAAAAAGAGAGGCCTTCTTAAACTGAGTAGAGGATCTGTCTTCTCTGGGAGTGATTGTCCCAGTTCCTCTAGCAGAACATGGTCAGGGATTTTATTCAAATCTTTTTGTGGTTCCCAAAAAAGAGGGAACTTTTCGACCCATTCTAGACCTCAAGTCTCTCAACAAGTTTCTCAAGGTTCCGTCCTTCAAAATGGAGACTATTCGTTCTATTCTCCCTCTAGTTCTGGAGGTTCAATTTATGATCACCATAGACCTGAAGGACTCGTATCTTCATGTGCCTATCCACAGGGAACATTTCAAATTCCTGAGGTTTGCCTTTTTGAATCAACATTTCCAATTTGTAGCCTTTCCTTTCGGCCTCGCCACTGCTCCTCAAATCTTTTACAAAGGTTCTAGGGGCTCTTTTGGCTGTGGCCAAAACTCTAGGGATTGCGGTGTCTCCTTCCCTGGATGATATCTTGGTTCAGGCGCCATCTTTTAAGTTAGCAAGATCCCATACAGATTCTCGGTTATCAATTCTCCACTCTCATGGGTGGAAGGTGAATCTAGGGAACAGTTCCTTAACATGACTTCGGTGGCATATATCAACCACCAAGAAGGATAATCAAAGAGATAAAAAGTGTATTTATATAACTGTGTTGGTTATGCAAAACTAGGGAATGGGTTATATAAAGTTAGTTTCCTTCTAAATGTGTTACTGCCCATTATACCAGATCAGTTGCTACTTCATAGGCCTTTAGGCAGTTTTTTGGTCTTCCTTGCATATTTTTCTAATTTCTAAAATGTGTATGTTTTCTGAAGCAGCTTTTTTGTAGGTCCTTCAGGCAGCTGTTTCTGGGCATTTATGATTTTTATTATTATTATTATTGTATATCTTTTTTCTGCATGACAAACTTAAAACCTTATCATCCAATATTTTTGGAATTGTATAAATCTAATCCTGTCCAGATTACTCGTGCACTCCTCATATTGGGTATTAGTTTGCAGAAGTAATGGATTGTGGACTCTCACCACCTTTATGAAAAAATATATAATTCATGCTTATCTGGTAAATTCATTTCTTTGATGGTGGTGTGAGTCCTCAATGTTTTTTTCTGCCGGCAGTTTGAGTATGAACCTTCTTTTTTTCCTGTTCCTTTTTATTGATTGTTTCTTTTTCCTACCTTCTTCTTTTCTAGCTTTTCTATACGTAAGACTATTTTCCAGTAAGATGTAAGAGGTTCTAAGGGCTCTGGGAATTTTTGCATCTTTGCCCACTCTTAGTGGCCAGGAGTATAATTCCCAGGATTAATTGATCATGGACTCTTACCAACATGAAAGAAATTAGTTTATCAGGTAAACATAAATTATATTTTTTTCTGGAATCATTCCACACAATGTAATACAGAACGACAGTCTATTGAATTATTTATATTTTAGAATAAAATATCTGCTTTCGCTTTAATTGTGCTAAACGTTTTAAATTGTAGACTTGTCAGTATTGTGAAATGAAGTGTACTTATGAACTGCTATATTTCATAATACTGACAAAATTTCCTACTCAGCACAATTCTGCCTTAAATTGCAGTAAAACGTTTGTTTCAAAGGATTGAGTTGTGATAGCTGCAGCAATCATGTAAGTCGCTTTTTTTACCAATGAAAATGATGAAAATAAATGCCATAAATAAAGTAATCACAGATTTCTGATTTATTTTATCTTGTCGCCTAAATCTAGATTTATTCAAAGAAATCTGGGGAAAATCTTGTTTATGCATTTATTGTAAATTCTAAGCGCCCCACCTCCTTAGGTAATATTAGCCTTGTCATCTTTCACAGAAATTGGAAGCATTTGTCCGTGTCACTCTCACAGGGACAAACCTTCCCATTATAAACATCCCAAGATGGAACACTTTGTTATGACTGGTCAAGTAAGAAAGGTTATCTAGAGATACTGCTTCAGAAAGGGTTAAAAGTCAGGTATTTAAACATAGGAAGGTTCTCTACACATCTCAAGGGAGACGGCACCTAATTGTGCCTCTGGTCCTTAGTGCATGTACAATATGTTCGTATTAAAGTGACATTGTATACTAGATTTTTCTTTGCATAAATGTTTTGTAGATGATCCATTTATATAGCCCATAAATATATAGTTTTGATTATTTTTAAATAACATTGTGCTGATTTTCAGACTCCTAACCAAGCCCCAACATTTTAGAAGTAGACTGTTGTCTACCTACTCCAGCTTGCTCCTGTTTGTGTAAAGGTTCTTTTCATATATAGGGGAGGGGGGTGACTGCTCTTTTTGCTTTCCAATTTATTTCAGTGGTTGTCCCTGGCTAACCTTTTCATCAGTGCTAAACTGGGAGCTTCTAAGTAAGTTTTTAAAAGGTTTTATGCTGGATTTTTAGTTCGGTATCTGTGCATATTATTCTTTATAGTATTGTCTATCACATGCAGTTATAGGAAAATTAGTGTATACTGTCACTTTAAGGATGAAGTACACTTCCTGAGTAAAGGGATGCAGAGTTACAAGTTGTCAGCTTTAATAAATATAAAGCTGCTGTATATATGTGAGTGTGTTTTGATTGGTAATAACATATTTATTTCATTCACATATTAAGGATTCAAATAAAAAATGTTTTAAAAAATGGACAATTAGGGGGAAATCAACACAGTCTTCTGATTTAAGGAATGTGTGGGGGTTATTTTCAAAATTCTTTGTCTCAAATACTGTTTTAAACTGATGATGTAAGCTTTCTTCTACATAAAATCTAGTATAACATTTGAGTGTTCCTATAAACATTATAGAAATCACTTGCCAGAGCAAGCGATTCCCCCGCCCGCAGGTCGTCTATTCTTACGTCAGCACTGAAGAATCCGGCTTCCTCCAATCACGGCTCCACTCCCAGAGCAAACATTGCCTGAGGCCACTCTGTGATTGTATACGATTTATATCATTGTTTATTTAAATGAATTGTACCCATGAAATATGTTGGTGCTTCATAAAGAAAGTATTATAAAAATAATAGTAGATTTTTTTTCTGACAAATTACTTTTCCCCCCTTCCCTGTATCACATGACAACCATCAGTCAATCGCAGATGCATATACTTAAATGCTGGTGCCTCAGATAATGTGCATATAAAAAATACTGTGCATTTTGGAATGTTGTTTTAAAATGATGACTTTAGTGTACCCTTGACATTGATAATGGGAAATCGAATAATTACTGAGCAACATAACTTAAAGGGACACTTAGGTTTTTTTACTTTTTAATGATTCAGATACCGCATGTCATTTTAAACAACTTTCCAATATACTTCCATTAACAAAAATGTGCACAATCTTTTATATTTACACTTTTTTGAGTCAACAGCTCCTACCGAGCAGGTGCAAGAACTCAGGCTATACGTATATGCATTTGTGATTGGCTGATTGCTATCACATGGTACAGGGGGAGTGGAAATATACATAACTTTGAAATGTGTTAAAGAATCTACTACTCATTTGAAATTCAGAGTAAATGCTATTGTAATTGTCTTGTTATCTTGCATTTGTTGATTATGCAAATCTGCTGTGTTTACTGGTCCTTTAAAGGGACACTCAACCCTAGAATTGTGTTGTTTAAAAAGATAGATAATCCCTTTATTACCTATTCTCCAGTTTTGCCAACGCAGTTATAATAATACACTTTTTTCTTTCCTTAGATATGGTGAGTCCACAGCTTCATCAATTACTGTTGGATATATCTCTCCTGGCCAGCAGGAGGAGGCAAAGAGCACCACAGCAAAGCTGTTAAGTATCACTTCCCTTCCCACAGCCCCCAGTCATTCTCTTTGCCTTCGGTGCAAGGAGGAGGTAAAGTTTTGGTGTCTAAAGAAGATTGGATTTATTTCACTTCAATCAATATGCCAGAGTAGGTTTGCTCTGATCTTTCCTCTCAAGATTGGGTCTAGCCGTATTCCACATTTGCCTCTTCAGTAGGGCAGTGGTGGCTTTTAAGCAGTTAGGAACTTGTGAAGTGGGCTTCGCTGTATTTTCCTAACATGTTGCTGCCCTGGTATAGAAAGCCAGAGTAGGTTTACTCTGTTCTTTCTGTTTTCAACAGGTCTCTGTAAGGAGTGGCATCCTTCCATACCATGTGAGCTGTCCTCCTGCCGGACAGCTAGATGTGCAGATAAGTGCCTTTTGTCTTCTGGGGCTAGGAGGCTGGTACTAAAGGGGTCAAGGATCCTATAATTGATATGAGACTTAAGTGTTAATCTCCTTCAAGAGAGGAAGGAGTTAACGCTCATTGAGGGCTAAGTCTTAACTTTAGTCTTAAACCTAGCACTCCGTTTATGGTTATTTAGAGGTTAATCCCCAATTTCATTACTACTCACTATGTTGGCGGTATGGTATGTTGGTGGTATGGTTAATTTTTATGTAAGTATGAATGGCAAATATGGCAGAATTTTTTGTTTTCACTTCTAAGTGTACTTTATGAGGGTTTTTAGGGAGCCTCAGACTAATACAAATGTTGCATTGTTAGGACATCTGAAACGAACTGTCTCAGCTATTCGGGTCTGAGAGGGATCAGTACGGATGAGTGAAATGATTCCTGTCCTTTTCACATAAGCGCATGTCAGCGCTTCGTTATTAGGCACTGTTCTCTCACAGCGGTTGTACCTTTTTTTCACTTTCCGCTCTAAGTCTTGAGCGGTTGTGTCTTCTAATTTGGGCTGTTTGATTTATTGCTGTTTGTTATTTGTGTGAGTGTATTTCAGACGCCATTTTAACTCTGCCTTTTTTTCTGAAACTAGATCAGAGTGGCGCCATTTTCAGCAGCTTGCTGATTTCTGGTCACGTGTCACCGCTTCTTCTCTGTCTGAGAAACTGAGTGGTGTTTATGGCTGTTGCCCCTTAATTTCGTGACCGAGTGTATGTTTCTCCATGAAGGTCTGGAGAATAATCAGCGTGCATTTAAGATGAACTATATGTCAGTCAAGCCCTTCAGATACTATTGCTTTTCATATCATTAAACCATTCTTAAAGTAACAGTACTTATATTAATTGGAGCCCTTAAAGTGACAGCGCAAAAGCTCTTATTATATCCTATGGGCATTTTTTCTCATATTTGTAACATGTGTTTGTTTCTATATTTTCTATTTAGATTTTTAAGGGTTTCATTTAGTTCTAGAACATATGTCTGCTCTGCCTTGATTTATAAAAGTTCCACTGCCGGTGGTATAGTGGACATTCCTTCCTTATTGATTTATAAAATATTTAATTGAATATTTTTATTTTAAAGGAAAATTCTTTCTTTTCTTTCTTTCTTCATTTTTTTTTTTTTTTTAAACCTCATGTCCCTCAGGATGATGCTGTTCAGGCAATGCCACAGCATTCTCCTTGGGTGTCCCAAGTCTTCATGGAGTCACATGCAGTGCCCTGCGGGTCCTCTCAATCTCCTGGAGGAGTGTATTTGCCTGCAGATTTTACGGCTCAGGTATTCTCTGCAGTATCTGTAGCTTTATTTGCTTTTCCTTTCCCACAGAGGAAACGCAAGAGGACATTTAAAGATTCGGATAGTGAGGTTTCTGCTCCCCTTTCTGCTACACAGGTTACTCTCTCTCCTAAGTTTGGTGAGGAGGATTCGCCGTTAGTTTCTAAGGGTGAAATCTCAGATTCGGACAGTATAATTCCTTCATCTGATGTTGAAGTAGTCTATTTCAGATGTATGCTTGCACACCTTGTGTACTGTTAAAGGAGGTTTTAGCTACTTGGACGACATCTATACTCCTGTCTTTGTCAACCCTTGGAAGTTTTGTAAACTTTATCATTTCTATGATGTTCCTTCCTATGAGGAAGTGTTTTTCTAACGTGCCTTGGATAATTTCACTGGGAAAAGGAAAGGGATACCTTTCTCCCTGTCTCCCGTCTTTTAAAGGACTTTCCTGATGCTGTCTCCTTTAAAATGCACAATGCCTTGAATAGAAGGGAACTTTCTATTATGGCTCAAAGAACTTCGATCCCTATAGTGATAATTACTCCTTTACGGATCCATGGATAAGAAGCTGGAGGTTGTCTTATTAGACTTGCGGTGCAAGCCCACTGGGCATTGTGGCTGAAATCTTGGTCAGCTGAGAAGCCTACCTGTGGCTTAGTGGTACAGCCTAGGCTTTATAGTTGTGCTGTTGCAGGTTAAATATTTTATGTTCCTCCATAGCCACGCTTATGGCTTTGCCTTTCAAGTATAAGACCTTGTTTGGACTTGGTCTGGCAGAATTATCCTCTGACTTTACGGGTGATAAAAGGGTTTTTCTACCACACGTCAAGAGAGTAAGACTAAAGGATAGTTTTCCTTTTCCTTTCTGCAGGGTCAGTCATGACTTTGGAGTCCAATCTAAGATTTCCTCCCAGGGGCAGATTTCGCCTTCTAGAGTATCTGCAATCCAGGTATGATAAGGACATTCCTTGAACTGGGTTCAGGACCTTCATCTCTGGGAATGATAGTTTCAATCCCAGTCTGGGAATGAAGGTATTTACCTCAAGTTTCTCTGGTTCTGACCTTCAAAGTAGTATCCATTATCCTTGGGTTCAAGAGGACCTGTTCATTACAAGCATAGATCTGAAGAATGTGTATTTATTGTTCCCATGATTCAGGATCTTTTCAAGTCATCCTAGAAAGACTTTTAGGTCTTGGGGTATTGCAAGGGTGCTTTCCTGGACAATATATGGTTCAGGTGTCATCCTTCTTTCGAGCAAACTCTCTTTCAAGAGATCTTGTCTTATCTTCATTCCCATGGATGGAAAATGAATCTGAGAAGAGTTCCCTTGTTCCATCTTCATGGGACCTTAATAGATTCTCTATCTAGAAGTTTTCTAACAGAGGTCAGATAATAAAGGATTTATTCCTTTTTCTCTCTCTGCAGTCTACTTTCCGGCAAACAGTGCACTCTAGTGTTCTGATAGAAAGCTTAGCCATCTTGTAACCAGCAGGTTGGGAGTTTGGATCTAGCTGCAGTTGATTTTTCTTTCCTTTTTCAGTGACCCTATGTATGGAAGGAATTGGTCTGATGGTTCTACGGACATCATTCCCTTTTGCTGTTTTCCATAATATGGAGGCCATTCGGATCTGTCTCAGAGGATAGATCTAGGTCAGTCGACAAGAGACTCTCTCCCGTAGTGGTTTTTCAGGAGTATCTGTCTCAGGGCACGTGCTTCTGGAGACATTCCTGGGTGGCTTGACCTCAGTCGTCCTTAGCTTGGTTCCAGTTGGACAATATCACCTCAATGGCTTACATCAACTACCAGGGAGGAACTCAGAGTTTCTTAGCCATGTAGGAGGTGGCTTGGATTGTTCAGTGGGCGGCAGCTCACAATTGCTCTATGTCATCCTCTTTCCAGGGGTGGTCAGTTGTGAAGCGGATTTCTGAACAGACAGATATTTCATCCCGGGGAGTGGGCTCTTCTTCCGGATGTGTTCTCCAGGTAAACCCTCAAATTGGGGTTTCTGGAGTTGACTTCTGAGGTCATTTCGGCAGAACGCCAAGCTTCCAAGGTTTGATTCATGGTCAAGTGATTCTCAGACCGCCCTGATAGATGTTGTGGTGGTTTTTCTTGGGATTTCAGTCCTGCTTACCTTTTTCCTCTGTTTATTCTCCTTCCACGAGTCATTGCTCGTATCAAACAGGAGAGAACGTTGGTGATTCTATTAGCCCCTGCGTGGCCTTGCAGGCTCTGGTATGCAGACTTAGTGGACAAGTCATCTCTCCCATCTTGGAGACTGTCCATGAAAAAGGACCTTCTGATTCAGGGTCCATTCCTTCATCCAAATCTTGTTTCTCTGAAGCTGACTACTTGGAGATTGAACGCTTCGTTTTGTCTAAGCGTGTTTTTTTCTGAGTCGGTAATTGAGACCATGATTCATGCTTGCATGCCAGATTCTAGGAAGATTTACTATAAGATATGACATGAATATCTTTATTGCTGTGAATCCAAGGGTTACTCTTAGAGTAGGGTCAGGATTTCTAGAATTTGTCTTTTCTCCAGGAAGGTCTGGAGAAGGGTTGTCAGTCAGTACCCTGAATTGTCAGATTTCGGCATTTTCTTTTTTGCTACATAAGCGTCTGGCGGTCGTGCCAGATGTGCAATCTTTTTGTCAGGTCCTGGTCAGAATCAGGTCTGTGTTTAAGTCTGTTGCTCCTCCTTGGAGCCTGTTCTTAAAGTTTTGCAGCAGGCTCCGTTTGAGCCATTGCATTCGATAGATATTATGTTGTTATCTTGGAATTTTTTGTTTTATTATTGCTATCAATTCTGCTCTGAGAGCATCGGAACTCTCAGCTTTTCAGTGTGTTTCTCCTTATCTTATCTTTCATGCCGATAAGGCGGTTACTTGTACTTGGGTTCCTTCCTAAAGTGGCTTCGGACAGAATTATAAACAGGAGATTGTTGTTCCTTCTCTATGTCCTAGTCCTTCTCATAAAGAACGTTTGTTGCACAAATTGATGTTACGCATGCTTTAAAAAAAAATTCAGGCGACTAAGGATTTTCGCCAGTCTTCTACCCTGTTTGTTGTTTCTCTGGGAAACGTAAAGGTCAGAAAGCTTCTGCTACTTCTCTTTTCTCTCTGGTTGAAAAGTATAATTTGTTTGCTTATGAGACTGCTTGACAGTAGCCTTCTGAGGGAATTACAGCTCATTCCACTAGGGCTCTCTCCTTTTCTTGGGCTTTCAAGAATGACATTTCTGTGGAACAGATTTGCAAGGCGGCAACCTGGTTCTCTTTGCATTCTATTTTCATATTTTGCAAATTGATACTTTTGCCTCGGTTGAGGTGTCTTTTGGGAGAAAGGTTATTCAAGCGGTGGTGCCTTCTGTTTAGGTCTGCCTGTCTTGTCCCTCCCTATTCATCTGTGTCCTCTAGCTTTGGTATTTATTCCCAACAGTAATTGATGGAGCCGTGGACTCGCCATATCATAGGAAAGAAAAGAAAAGTTATGCTTACCTGATAAATGTATTTCTTTCCGTATATGGTGAGTCCACGGCCTGCCCTTTATTTCAAGACAGTTATTCTTGTCTAAACCTCAGGCACCACTACACCTTGTGTTACTCCTTTTTTCTCCTTTTCCCTTTGGTCGAAAGACTGGGGGTTGTGGAAAGGGAAGTGATAATTAACAGCTTTGCTGTGGTGCTCTTTGCCTCCTCCTGCTGGCCAAAAGGGATATTCCCAACAGTAATTGATGAAGCCATGGACTCACCATATCTGTAAAGAAATAAAATTATCAGGTAAGCATAAATTTTATTTTTACCTCTGAGATTACCTTGTATCTAAGCCTCTGCAAATTGTCCCCTTATTTCAGTTCTTTTGACAGGCTTGCATTTTAGCCAATCAGTGCTTACTCCCTAGGTAACTTCACCTGCTTGAGCTCAATGTTATGTATACGACACAGATGAACTAGCGCCCTCTAGTGGTGAAAAACTGTTGAAATGCATTCACATAAGAAGCGGCCTTCAAGGTCTAAGAAATTAGCATATGAGCCTACCTAGGTTTAGCTTTCAACTAAGAATACCAAGAGAACAAAGCAAAAATAGTGATAAAAGTAAATTGGAAAGTTGTTTAAAATGACATGCCCTATTTGAATCATGTTTTTTTGGACTTGACTGTCCCTTTAATTTATTCAGAGTTATTACCATGTAGTATTTTAAGGTGAATTTTAGAGACAAATATTGTCATGCTCCAAATGAGTTTATTTTACATGAAAAACCGAATACAAAATGCTATTGTGTTTGATAAAATATGGAATGGAAATATGGGTAGTGATAATGCTGTTATTTTTTTTTGGGTAGTTGATTCATGGAATACACTTTTATTAGAGGTGGTAAAGACCAACACTGTGGGGGACTTAAAGAATGCCTGGGATAACCATAAGTTATCCTACAAACTACTTGAGCTTATGCTGTATAGGAAATATCGGCATACAAATTGGGCCTATTGTGCTTATCTGCAGTGAATATCTATGTTTCTATGTAGTGTTTAGAGGATTTGTGCTCTTTTTTTAGGTCACATTTTACTGATTGCATTTAAAGGATGAGCAAATGCAGCAGAAGAGCATAATCAGCAAATTATTAAAAGACAATGCAATAGCACTGTAATTTCAATGAGCAAGATTTTTTTTCTGATAAATCTGAAATTTCTTCCATTTGCTGCCCCCTGCTTTACGCGACAACTATTAGCCAATCACAGACTCATATATGACTATGAACTCTTGCACATGCTCAGTAGGAGCTGGTGCCTCAGAAACTGTGCATATAAAAAGTCTGTGCACAATTTGATAAGATAAGTAAATTGGAAAGTTGTTTAGCATTGCATGCTCTATCTGAATCATTAAAGTAAAATGTTGACTTAGTGTCCTTTTAATTGCTATGAAAAGAGGGAAAAATTAAAGAAATGAAAGGGATGGATGGCTTGTAGTTTCTTCTCTGCAGACTGGAAATGTGTGACATAATTGCTAAGTCATATCCAAATGTTCCTTTTAGTGTATTTATCAGTTAGAATAATTATCATTACTAAAGCTAGTATTGCAGCACACACGTTTATTTTACATTCTCGTATAGTGTATTGTTTATTTTTCCTCTTCTAATAATTAACAATATACATTTATTTCAGACTCTACTGCAGGAAATGGAGTCCTTACAAAAGCCACTGTCCCTATATATGCAACTGGAGTCCTTACATGCTATAATCAGGTAAATTATTGTAACTACAGCTTACATACTAACCTGTCATATAGTGTACAGTTAAATTGTATGTATACAAAAGTCCCTAAATAATAGGGTTTTTTTAAATTAAAATAAATTAATTAAATATCCATTTATTTTGTTGTTAAGGCATGAAATCAAATATTACATTTCCATTTTTATAATACTCTTTAATTTAATTTTAAAAACCTGCATTTTTAGCCTTATAATATTTTAAAAATGAATAATTAAAATGTTGTTTTATTAGATGTTTATAAAGAGTCTACCTTATTAAAGTGTAGTTTTAATGAATGAAGATTTAATGTTGTTTGCAAACATCTAACAAATGTGACATTTTAGACCTATTTACATAGGATTATTGCTGAACTTTTTTCACATCATTTTAAGTCTTTTAATTTATTTTTCAGAAATAAATCTTTCTTTAGGGTTCCACATACAGTATGCAAAGCTGATTTTAATAAATGGTTTTTAGTCTCATATCAAGGTCCTAAAAACATTTTTCTGAGCCCTTCCTGAATTCGTTTTTGTAGCATCAAGATAATTTGTAAGTTTTTTTGAAACTGAAAAGTTTTGACACAAGGATTAAATAAATTGTGTGTCTATTTTAATAGACTGAAACTGTAAATGTACAGCAATCTGGTTGAAGGCCAAATACTTAGATTTAGTTACTATAACTTAGCTACCTATTCCTCGTGTGATTGGCTCTCCTATGTGTATTGGTATTTCCTTAACAAAGGATATCTGAAGAATGAAGCAAAATAAATAATAGAAGTAAATTAGAATGTTGCTTAAAATTGTATTCTCTATCTGAATCATAAAAGACATAGTTTGGGTTTCATGCCCCTTTAAGTTAAAAAGAAAAATGTTGTGAGCAATAAATAAGAGGTTACAACCTTGTTTTGGGTGCTATCACAATAGAACGCAAGCAAATTCTTTTAAAGTGACTTTTGATAAAATTCCTCTCTCTTCTTTATCTTAGGAAGAAGACCGTAAACTGTTAGTTGGATTTTTAGAGGATGTAATGACCATGCTCTCATTGTCTCATGCACCTTTGGACAGTCTTAAGGCCTCCTTTGTAGAGCTGGGGTAAGCAAACCAGTGAAATATATTGCTAACCCGCTTATCATGAAAACTGTTCTTCAGTTTGATTTGTAATAATCCCTGAGAGCTCCGCTGTACATACTGTTATGGTAATTGATGCTGTTGTGTGAGACATTTAAATGTTGTGCTCTGTTGTGTGAGTATTCATGACTTGAAAGCTAAGGCAACAGGAAAAGTACTAAAGGAACATTCTAGTGTAGAAATAAAAATCTTTCTATATGTGTTTAACGCCTACCAAAAGGGTTTAACAAGTAGTCATAGTTGTCCTCCTGGAATACCCCACCAATGATTGGGGCATATGCATTTATGCTTGCTCCTGATTGGCTCACCAGCTGTGTAGTCATCAGAAGTGACTAGGGTTGCCAACTCTCCCTTTTTTTCAGAGATCTCTCTTATTTTCCCAAACTTGTTTACAGTCTCCCAGGCTACCATGTTTATCTACTCTTAGAACAGTTTCTCCCTTATGTTTTACACCATTCTGCATTTCAGACATTTAACATTGTACTCTTGCACTCTTATTTAGTCAGTCATTTTGATTTATCTGACAGTTTAATGTCTTTGCCCCCTCTGTACTGTAAATGAGAAATAGAAAACACAGGTTTGCAGAAAATTGTTGAATGAATTAAAGGGACACTGAACCCAATTTTTTTTCTATTGTGATTCAGATAGAGCATGCAATTTTAAGCAAATTTCTAATTTACTCCTATTATCAAATTTTCTTCATTCTCTTGGTATCTTTATTTGAAAAGCAAGAATGTAAGTTTAGATGCCGGCCCATTTTTGGTGAACACACTGTGGTGTTCTTGCTGATTGGTGGGTAAATTCATCTACCAATAAACAAGTGCTTTCCATGGTTCTGAACCCAACCATAGAGAAAGCCAGAGAACGAAGAAAAATTGATAATAGGAGTAAATTAGAAAGTTGTTTAAAATTGCAAGCTGTATCTGAATCACAAAAGAAAAATTTTGGGTTCAGTGTCCCTTTAAGCTATACTGAGTGAATGAAGATTTGTAGGAATAATTTAATTCTACCGAACTCTAAATACCAAATTGTAAAATAAAGGCGTTTTTTTAGTTTTTTTTTTTTTTTTTATTAACTACTGTATAGTTTGTCCGTTTACTATGTGGCAACCCTAGGAGTCACACTGGAATACAACTATGACTATGTAGTTACAAACGCCTAGATTTGGAGTTTTGCGTTAGAAGGGGTGCGTTAGCTACGCGTGCTTTTTTCTGGCCGCACCTTTTAAATACCGCTGGTATTTAGAGTTCACAGAATGGCTGCGTTAGGCTCCAAAAAAGGAGCGTAGAGCATAATTTACCACCACTGCAACTCTCAATACCAGCGGTGCTTACGGACGCGGCCAGCTTCAAAAACGTGCTCGTGCACGATTCCCCCATAGGAAACAATGGGACAGTTTGAGCTGAAAAAAAACCTAACACCTGCAAAAAAGCAGCGTTCAGCTCCTAACGCAGCCCCGTTGTTTCCTATGGGTAAACACTTCCTAAGTCTGCACCTAACACCCTAACATGTACCCCGAGTCTAAACACCCCTAACCTTACACTTATTAACCCCTAATCTGCTGCCCCCGCTATCGCTGCCCCCTGCATATTATTATTAACCCCTAATCTGCTGCTCCGTACACCGCCGCAACCTACGTTATAGCTATGTACCCTTAATCTGCTGCCCCTAACCCCCGCCGACCCCTATATTATATTTATTAACCCCTAATCTGCCGCCCCCAACGTCGCCGCCACCTACCTACAATTATTAACCCCTAATCTGCCGACCGGACCTCACCGCTACTATAATAAATGTATTAACCCCTAATCCGCCTCACTCCCGCCTCAAAAACCCTATAATAAATAGTATTAACCCCTAATCTGCCCTCCCTAACATCACCGACACCTAACTTCAAGTATTAACCCCTAATCTGCCGACCGGACCTCGCCGCTACTCTAATAAATGTATTAACCCCTAAAGCTAAGTCTAACCCTAACACCCCCCTAAGTTAAATATAATTTTAATCTAACGAAATAAATTAACTCTTATTAACTAAAGTATTCCTATTTAAACCTAAATACTTACCTGTAAAATAAACCCTAATATAGCTACTATATAAATTTTAATTATATTGTAGCTATTTTAGGATTAATATTTATTTTACAGGCAACTTTGTATTTATTTTAACCAGGTACAATAGCTATTAAATAGTTATTTAATAGCTACCTATTTAAAATAATTACAAAATTACCTGTAAAATAAATCCTAACCTAAGTTACAATTAAACCTAACACTACACTATCAATAAATTACTTAAATAAAATACCTACAATTATCTACAATTAAACCTAACACTACACTATCAATAAATTAATTAAATACAATACCTACAAATAAATATAATTAAATAAACTAACTAAAGTACAAAAAATAAAAAAGAACTAAGTTACAAAAAATAAAAAAATATTTACAAACATTAGAAAAATATTACAACAATTTTAAACTAATTACACCTACTCTAAGCCCCCTAATAAAATAACAAAGCCCCCCAAAATAAAAAAATGCCCTACCCTATTCTAAAATTAAAATAGAAAAGCTCTTTTACCTTACCAGCCCTTAAAAGGGCCATTTGCGGGGCATGCCCCAAAAAATTCAGCTCTTTTGCCTGTAAAAAAACAAACATACAATACCCCCCCAACATTACAACCCACCACCCACATACCCCTAATCTAACCCAAACCCCCCTTAAATAAACCTAACACTAAGCCCCTGAAGATCTCCCTACCTTGTCTTCACCACACCGGGTCCCGATCGGTCCAGAAGAGCCTCCGAAATCTTCATCCAAGCCCAAGCGGGGGCTGAAGAGTAACGTCCATCCTCCGGCTGAAGTCTTGATCCAAGCGGCAAATGAAGAAGTCCATCTTCGGGCAGAAATCTTCATCCTATCCGGGCAGAAGATGACATCCGGACCGGCAAACATCTTCATCCAGGCGGCATCTTCTATGTTGTTCCATCCGATGACGAGCTGATCTTGAAGACCTCTGGCGCGGATCCATCCTCTTCGTTCGACGTCCAACTGAAGAATGAAGGTTCCTTTAAGGGACGTCATCCAAGATGGCTTCCCTCGAATTCCGATTGGCTGATAGGATTCTATCAGCCAATTGGAATTAAGGTAGGAAAATTCTGATTGGCTGATGGAATCAGCCAATCAGATTCAAGTTTAATCCGATTGGCTGATTGGATCAGCCAATCAGATTAAGCTTGCATTCTATTGGCTGTTCCGATCAGCCAATAGAATGCGAGCTCAATCTGATTGACTGATCCAAACAGCCAATCAGATTGAACTTGAATCTGATTGGCTGATTCCATCAGCCAATCAGAATTTTCCTACCTTAATTCCGATTGGCTGATAGAATCCTATCAGCCAATTGGAATTCGAGGGACACCATCTTGGATGACGTCCCTTAAAGGAACCTTCATTCTTCAGTTGGACGTCGAACGAAGAGGATGGATCCGCGCCGGAGGTCTTCAAGATCAGCCGCTCGTCATCGGATGGAACAACATAGAAGATGCCGCCTGGATGAAGATGTTTGCCGGTCCGGATGTCCTCTTCTGCCCGGATAGGATGAAGATTTCTGCCCGAAGATGGACTTCTTCATTTGCCGCTTGGATCAAGACTTCAGCCGGAGGATGGACGTTACTCTTCAGCCCCCGCTTGGGCTTGGATGAAGATTTCGGAGGCTCTTCTGGACCGATCGGGACCCGGTGTGGTGAAGACAAGGTAGGGAGATCTTCAGGGGCTTAGTGTTAGGTTTATTTAAGGGGGGTTTGGGTTAGATTAGGGGTATGTGGGTGGTGGGTTGTAATGTTGGGGGGGGTATTGTATGGTTTTTTTTACAGGCAAAAGAGCTGAATTCTTTGGGGCATGCCCCGCAAATGGCCCTTTTAAGGGCTGGTAAGGTAAAAGAGCTTTTCTATTTTAATTTTAGAATAGGGTAGGGCATTTTTTTATTTTGGGGGCTTTGTTATTTTATTAGGGGGCTTAGAGTAGGTGTAATTAGTTTAAAATTGTTGTAATATTTTTCTAATGTTTGTAAATATTTTTTATTATGTTTTGTAACTTAGTTCTTTTTTATTTTTTGTACTTTAGTTAGTTTATTTAATTGTATTTATTTGTAGGTATTGTATTTAATTAATTTATTGATAGTGTAGTGTTAGGTTTAATTGTAGATAATTGTAGGTATTTTATTTAAGTAATTTATTGATAGTGTAGTGTTAGGTTTAATTGTAACTTAGGTTAGGATTTATTTTACAGGTAATTTTGTAATTATTTTAACTAGGTAGCTATTAAATAGTTATTAACTATTTAATAGCTATTGTACCTGGTTAAAATAATTACAAAGTTGCCTGTAAAATAAATATTAATCCTAAAATAGCTACAATATAATTATTCGTTATATTGTAGCTATATTAGGGTTTATTTTACAGGTAAGTATTTATCTTTAAATAGGAATAATTTATTTAATAAGAGTTAATTTTTTTCGTTAGATTTAAATTATATTTAACTTAGGGGGGTGTTAGTGTTAGACTTAGCTTTAGGGGTTAATACATTTATTAGAGTAGCGGTGAGGTCCGGTCGGCAGATTAGGGGTTAATAATTGAAGTTAGGTGTTGGCGATGTTAGGGAGGGCAGATTAGGGGTTAATACTATTTCTTATAGGGTTATTGAGGCGGGAGTGAGGCGGATTAGGGGTTAATAACTTTATTATAGTAGCGGTGAGGTCCGGTTGGCAGATTAGGGGTTAATTATTGTAGGTAGCTGGCGGCGATGTTGGGGGTTAATAAATATAATATAGGGGTGGGCGGTGTTAGGGGCAGCAGATTAGGGGTACATAAGTATAACGTAGGTGGCGGCGGTGTGCGGTCGGCAGATTAGGGGTTAAAAAAATTGAATCGAGTGGCGGCGATGTGGGGGGACCTCGGTTTAGGGGTACATAGGTAGTTTATGGGTGTTAGTGTACTTTAGAGCACAGTAGTTAAGAGCTTTATGAACCGGCGTTAGCCCAGAAAGCTCTTAACTACTGACTTTTTTCTGCGGCTGGAGTTTTGTCGTTAGATTTCAAACGCTCACTTCAGCCAAGACTCTAAATACCGGCGTTAGGAAGATCCCATTGAAAAGATAGGATACACAAATGGCGTAGGGGGATCTGCGGTATGGAAAAGTCGCGGCTGCAAAGTGAGCGTTAGACCCTTACCTACAAGACTCCAAATACCAGCGGTAGCCCAAAACCAGCGTTAGGAGCCTCTAACGCTGGTTTTGACGGCTAACGCCAAACTCTAAATCTAGCTGTAAAGTGTTTAAAATCATAGTAAAAGAAAGTATTTTGTTTGGGAAAAAAAGTGCTTTTTAGAAGTAGTTTTTTCTCTTACACTAAAATGTCTCTTTAGCTAATAGACCACTAACTCCCAACTAGTACTGTTTTACAGTCTAACTCTGCACAGAAACATCTATCACTGCATCTTCTAATCATCAGAGCATGATTTCTATTGGCTGCTTGAGTAATGCTGTACAAGATTGCCTATCATGACATGGTTGTGAAACCTGGGGCCATATTCATTCTGTTTTCCTTATAGTGACAACTGCATTTTGCAAGCTTCTGAGTAATGATTATTGTTGCTATTCTGTATCTCAGAAACTCTTTCTCCTGTAGGACAAATCCGGCATACCATGAGTTGCTTCTGACCGTTCTTTGGTATGGGGTTGTCCACACTTCAGCACTAGTTAGATGTACCGCTGCCAGAATGTTTGAGGTTAGTTGGATTTTTATTTTTATTTTATTACAGAATCTATTGTAAAGTTAATTTGAAGTATCTGTTATTTCACCCCTATTATTTAATATTTTGTGTTCTGTGAGATGGAGCAGAAAGCCTATTTGCTTTGGTGGTTTGGGAATTTGGGGCTTTGCACTTTTTTAGAATGTTTTGTATAATTTTCAAATTGTTTGTGTGCTATTGTAATTCAATTGTAATTATCTGAGGGTTCAACTAGATAAATCTTCCTTCCAAGAAAAAAAAAAAATGATGCTGTTTGTGGTGTTCAAACCTAACAGATGTATTAATGCTCCATGAAATTTCTTGGTAAGTATAGTAATATCACATTACTAACATGCTTACTGGGTTCTCAGAACTTATACGTTCTTCAGTGTTTGTCTGATCAAGTAAGCCAGGATTTTAGGAAACCCTTGCTTAGGTTAATCTGTAGCCTAGTTGTTGTGATTGAACCTCCAATTTATGAGTTGTTGGAGTCTGTAAGCAGAGCTAACTTGCTTTCAAATTTAAAGCCATTCCAGCCTATAAGAACACACCATTTTTTTTTATTTTCTAATTGTTTTTGATGACTTGAAACTGCAAAAAAAAGTCAGGTTGTTTGCTTTAAAAACCTTCAAATCCAGTAAGCCAGTTCATTAGAGGATTCTTTTTCAAATTAGGTTTTTTTGTTTGTTTTTTTCCTTAAACCCATAATTTAACAACCTTATTGTCTGGAAAAAACACATTTTGGCCTATTTCACAAGATTTTTTTTTTTATTTTTTTTGGTGGATTCTAACATAAATATATTTTTTTTGCTGCTGTTATTAAAAAAGAAATGTTGATCAAAAAACTCCTAATAAGCATGAAACCTGTTCAGAAGTAAATAAGTTATCAGAGCATTCTTTCATGGTTGCATTTAAAAGGACATTAAACACTAAGGGCTAGGTTACAAGTGGAACGCTACTTTATTGCGCCCACGTAAACGGGAAAATTCTCAGTTTACGGGCGCGTGATAAATAACCAGCCAGATCAGATCTCTGGTTCATTTTCTAAATGTGCCCCAATTGCACCCAAAATATACAGTGTAGTGTAGCTTGTAATTAATAATAAAAAAAAATAGCATTTTTATTTTTAATAAAATAACTGCAAGAAGCAGCTATGAGTGTTTAAAGTGAGCGGGTGTGGGGTGTACATATATATGTATATATAATGGAAGTATAAACAATGTTATATTATAAGTTATTAACTGTAACGGTATCAGAAAACAAGTGAGTAAAATATTTGAAAGCATTTTATACAGCTTAGAGGAAAATTATTTGTTGAACAAATAAGAATTGTGGAGCATTAGCGTGATCTGACTGGAGGTTTAAAGATTTGCAAAACTTACAAAAGTACAAATTTTCCGAAGGTATTGTAATATGGGGAATAGTATTGCAAGTGATCGAAACGTCTGCAATAAATAGTGAGATGAGATATATATTAAATAGTTGTTCAGTAAGTACTGTGCTTTGCTGGGTACACTTTATTACTGTGTATATGTATTTATATTTTTGAGCATGTGTTTGTCATGAATCACGTCATGACGTTGGTGCTTTAGAGACAGTCATGTAGACTTTATAGATAACTGTGTCAAGAAGCTTAAAGTAATAGTCTAGTCAAAATTAAACGTTCATGATTCAGATAAAGCAAGCAATTTTAAGCAACTTTCTCATTTACTCATTTGTCCATTTTTCTTCGTTCTCTTTGTATCTTTATTTGAAAAGCAGGAATGTAAACATAGGAGCCAGCCTATTTTTTTTTGCAAGTTTGTTTTTTTAAAAGATTTTGCAAAAATAAACAGATAATCATCAAATATAAATGTATACATAATATCAATTAACAAAGATAGATTCATCAAGTGCGCCAGTATACAAAGTGTCAAGATTATGAGAATATTTGCCTAGATACTTTTAACCCTATCAAAACATTTAGCAAATACAAATGGTATGTCACATTATTAGCAAGGAATGGTACTAAATCCAATAAAGATGTGTCTATTATGTAACTTGATGGTATTAACAGTAGTTGCATAGTACATTCTCCAGGTAATTGGTAGCCAGACAATATGAAGTCTGTTTTACAGATCATGGGGACGAGGGTATGGGGGTAGTAGGGAAAGAGATTTTTTTCTCCAACATAGGTGTGTCCGGTCCACGGCGTCATCCTTACTTGTGGGATATTCTCTTCCCCAACAGGAAATGGCAAAGAGCCCAGCAAAGCTGGTCACATGATCCCTCCTAGGCTCCGCCTACCCCAGTCATTCTCTTTGCCGTTGTACAGGCAACATCTCCACGGAGATGGCTTAGAGTTTTTTAGTTTTTCATTATTCAATCAAGAGTTTGTTATTTTCAAATAGTGCTGGTACGTACTATTTACTCAGAAACAGAAAAGAGATGAAGAATTCTGTTTGTATGAGGAAAATGATTTTAGCAACCGTAACTAAAATCCATGGCTGTTCCACACAGGACTGTTGAGAGCATTAACTTCAGTTGGGGGAACAGTTTGCAGTCCTTTGCTGCTTGAGGTATGACACATTCTAACAAGACGATGTAATGCTGGAAGCTGTCATTTTCCCTATGGGATCCGGTAAGCCATGTTTATTACGATTGTAAATAAGGGCTTCACAAGGGCTTATTTAGACTGTAGACATTTTTTGGGCTAAATCGATTGATATTGACACTTATTTAGCCTTGAGGAATCATTTATTCTGGGTATTTTGATATAATTATATCGGCAGGCACTGTTTTAGACACCTTATTCTTTAGGGGCTTTCCCAAAGCATAGGCAGAGTCTCATTTTCGCGCCGGTGTTGCGCACTTGTTTTTGAGAGGCATGGCATGCAGTCGCATGTGAGAGGAGCTCTGATACTGATAAAAGACTTCTGAAGGCATCATTTGGTATCGTATTCCCCTTTGGGTTTGGTTGGGTCTCAGCAAAGCAGATACCAGGGACTGTAAAGGGGTTAAAGCTTAAAACGGCTCCGGTTCCGTTATTTTAAGGGTTAAAGCTTCCAAAATTGGTGTGCAATATTTTCAAGGCTTTAAGACACTGTGGTGAAAGTTTGGTGAATTTTGAACAATTCCTTCATGTTTTTTCGCAATTGCAGTAATAAAGTGTGTTCAGTTTAAAATTTAAAGTGACAGTAACGGTTTTATTTCAAAACGTTTTTTGTACTTTCTTATCAAGTTTATGCCTGTTTAACATGTCTGAACTACCAGATAGACTGTGTTCTGAATGTGGGGAAGCCAGAATTCCTATTCATTTAAATAAATGTGATTTATGTGATAATGACAATGATGCCCAAGATGATTCCTCAAGTGAGGGGAGTAAGCATGGTACTGCATCATTCCCTCCTTCGTCTACACGAGTCTTGCCCACTCAGGAGGCCCCTAGTACATCTAGCGCGCCAATACTCCTTACTATGCAACAATTAACGGCTGTAATGGATAATTCTGTCAAAAACATTTTAGCCAAAATGAACCCTTGTCAGCGTAAGCGTGGATGCTCTGTTTTAGTTACTGAAGAGCATGACGACGCTGATATTAATATCTCTGAAGGGCCCCTAACCCAATCTGAGGGAGCCAGGGAGGTTTTGTCTGAGGGAGAAATTACTGATTTAGGGAACATTTCTCAGCAGGCTGAATCTGATGTGATTACTTTTAAATTTAAATTGGAACATCTCCGCATTTTGCTTAAGGAGGTATTATCCACTCTGGATGATTGTGAAAATTTGGTCATCCCAGAGAAACTATGTAAAATGGACAAGTTCCTAGAGGTGCCGGGGCTCCCAGAAGCTTTTCCTATACCCAAGCGGGTGGCGGACATTGTTAATAAAGAATGGGAAAGGCCCGGTATTCCTTTCGTCCCTCCCCCCATATTTAAAAAATTGTTTCCTATGGTCGACCCCAGAAAGGACTTATGGCAGTCAGTCCCCAAGGTCGAGGGAGCGGTTTCTACTTTAAACAAACGCACCACTATTCCCATAGAGGATAGTTGTGCTTTCAAAGATCCTATGGATAAAAAATTAGAAGGTTTGCTTAAAAAGATGTTTGTTCAGCAGGGTTACCTTCTACAACCCATTTCATGCATTGTCCCTGTCACTACAGCCGCATATTTCTGGTTTGATGAACTGATTAAGGTGCTCGATAGTGACTCTCCTCCTTATGAGGAGATTATGGACAGAGTCAATGCTCTCAAATTGGCTAATTCTTTCACTCTAGACGCCTCTTTGCAATTGGCTAAGTTAGCGGCTAAGAATTCTGGGTTTGCTATTGTGGCGCGCAGAGCGCTTTGGTTGAAATCTTGGTCGGCTGATGCGTCTTCCAAGAACAAGCTACTAAACATTCCTTTCAAGGGGAAAACGCTGTTTGGTCCTGACTTGAAAGAGATTATCTCTGATATCACTGGGGGTAAGGGCCATGCCCTTCCTCAGGATCGGCCTTTCAAGGCAAAAAATCGACCTAATTTTCGTCCCTTTCGTAAAAACGGACCAGCCCAAGGTGCTACGTCCTCTAAGCAAGAGGGTAATACTTCTCAGGCCAAGCCAGCTTGGAGACCAATGCAAGGCTGGAACAAGGGAAAGCAGGCAAAGAAACCTGCCACTGCTACCAAGACAGCATGAAATATCGGCCCCCGATCCGGGACCGGATCTGGTGGGGGGCAGACTATCTCTCTTCGCTCAGGCTTGGGCAAGAGATGTTCTGGATCCTTGGGCGCTAGAAATAGTCTCCCAGGGTTATCTTCTGGAATTCAAGGGACTTCCCCCAAGGGGAAGGTTCCACAGGTCTCAGTTGTCTTCAGACCACATAAAAAGACAGGCGTTCTTACATTGTGTAGAAGACCTGTTAAAAATGGGAGTGATTCATCCTGTTCCATTGAGAGAACAAGGGATGGGGTTCTACTCCAATCTGTTCATAGTTCCCAAAAAAGAGGGAACATTCAGACCAATCCTAGATCTCAAGATCTTAAACAAATTTCTCAAGGTCCCATCTTTCAAGATGGAAACCATTCGAACTATCCTTCCTTCCATCCAGGAAGGTCAATTCATGACCACGGTGGATTTAAAGGATGCGTATCTACATATTCCTATCCACAAGGAACATCATCGGTTCCTAAGGTTTGCATTCCTGGACAAACATTACCAGTTCGTGGCGCTTCCTTTCGGATTAGCCACTGCTCCAAGGATTTTCACAAAGGTACTAGGGTCCCTTCTAGCTGTGCTAAGACCAAGGGGCATTGCAGTAGTACCTTACCTGGACGACATTCTGATTCAAGCGTCGTCCCTCCCTCGAGCAAAGGCTCACACGGACATCGTCCTGGCCTTTCTCAGATCGCACGGCTGGAAAGTGAACGTGGAAAAGAGTTCTCTATCCCCGTCAACAAGGGTTCCCTTCTTGGGAACAGTTATAGACTCCTCAGAAATGAGGATTTTTCTAACAGAGGCCAGAAAGACAAAGCTTCTGGACTCTTGTCGAATACTTCATTCCGTTCCTCTTCCTTCCGTAGCTCAGTGCATGGAAGTGATCGGGTTGATGGTAGCGGCAATGGACATAGTTCCTTTTGCGCGCATTCATCTAAGACCATTACAACTGTGCATGCTCAGTCAGTGGAATGGGGACTATACAGACTTGTCTCCAAAGATACAAGTAAATCAGAGGACCAGAGACTCACTCCGTTGGTGGCTGTCCCTGGACAACCTGTCACGAGGGATGACATTCCACAGACCAGAGTGGGTCATTGTCACGACCGACGCCAGTCTGATGGGCTGGGGCGCGGTCTGGGGATCCCTGAAAGCTCAGGGTCTTTGGTCTCGGGAAGAATCTCTTCTACCGATAAATATTCTGGAACTGAGAGCGATATTCAATGCTCTCAAGGCTTGGCCTCAGCTAGCGAGGACCAAGTTCATACGGTTTCAATCAGACAACATGACGACTGTTGCGTACATCAACCATCAGGGGGGAACAAGGAGTTCCCTAGCGATGGAAGAAGTGACCAAGATTATTCTATGGGCGGAGTCTCACTCCTGCCACCTGTCTGCTATCCACATCCCGGGAGTGGAAAATTGGGAAGCGGATTTTCTGAGTCGTCAGACATTGCATCCGGGGGAGTGGGAACTCCATCCGGAAATCTTTGCCCAAGTCACTCAACTTTGGGGCATTCCAGACATGGATCTGATGGCCTCTCGTCAGAACTTCAAAGTTCCTTGCTACGGGTCCAGATCCAGGGATCCCAAGGCGGCTCTAGTGGATGCACTAGTAGCACCTTGGACCTTCAAACTAGCTTATGTGTTCCCGCCGTTTCCTCTCATCCCCAGGCTGGTAGCCAGGATCAATCAGGAGAGGGCGTCGGTGATCTTGATAGCTCCTGCGTGGCCACGCAGGACTTGGTATGCAGATCTGGTGAATATGTCATCGGCTCCACCTTGGAAGCTACCTTTGAGACGAGACCTTCTTGTTCAGGGTCCGTTCGAACATCCGAATCTGGTTTCACTCCAGCTGACTGCTTGGAGATTGAACGCTTGATTTTATCGAAGCGAGGTTTCTCAGATTCTGTTATCGATACTCTTGTTCAGGCCAGAAAGCCTGTAACTAGAAAGATTTACCACAAAATTTGGAAAAAATATATCTGTTGGTGTGAATCTAAAGGATTCCCTTGGGACAAGGTTAAGATTCCTAGGATTCTATCCTTCCTTCAAGAAGGATTGGAAAAAGGATTATCGGCAAGTTCCCTGAAGGGACAGATTTCTGCCTTGTCGGTGTTACTTCACAAAAAACTGGCAGCTGTGCCAGATGTTCAGGCCTTTGTTCAGGCTCTGGTTAGAATCAAGCCTGTTTACAAACCTTTGACTCCTCCTTGGAGTCTCAATCTAGTTCTTTCAGTTCTTCAGGGGGTTCCGTTTGAACCCTTACATTCCGTTGATATTAAGTTATTATCTTGGAAAGTTTTGTTTTTAGTTGCAATTTCTTCTGCTAGAAGAGTTTCAGAATTATCTGCTCTGCAGTGTTCTCCTCCTTATCTGGTGTTCCATGCAGATAAGGTGGTTTTACGTACTAAACCTGGTTTTCTTCCAAAAGTTGTTTCTAACAAAAACATTAACCAGGAGATTATCGTACCTTCTCTGTGTCCGAAACCAGTTTCAAAGAAGGAACGCTTGTTGCACAATTTGGATGTTGTTCGCGCTCTAAAATTCTATTTAGATGCTACAAAGGATTTTAGACAAACATCTTCCCTGTTTGTTGTTTATTCAGGTAAAAGGAGAGGTCAAAAAGCAACTTCTACCTCTCTCTCTTTTTGGATTAAAAGCATCATCCGATTGGCTTACGAGACTGCCGGACGGCAGCCTCCCGAAAGAATCACGGCTCATTCCACTAGGGCTGTGGCTTCCACATGGGCCTTCAAGAACGAGGCTTCTGTTGATCAGATATGTAGGGCAGCGACTTGGTCTTCACTGCACACTTTTACCAAATTTTACAAGTTTGATACTTTTGCTTCTTCTGAGGCTATTTTTGGGAGAAAGGTTTTGCAAGCCGTGGTGCCTTCCATTTAGGTGACCTGATTTGCTCCCTCCCTTCATCCGTGTCCTAAAGCTTTGGTATTGGTTCCCACAAGTAAGGATGACGCCGTGGACCGGACACACCTATGTTGGAGAAAACAGAATTTATGTTTACCTGATAAATTTCTTTCTCCAACGGTGTGTCCGGTCCACGGCCCGCCCTGGTTTTTTAATCAGGTCTGATAATTTATTTTCTTTAACTACAGTCACCACGGTACCATATGGTTTCTCCTATGCTATTATTCCTCCTTAACGTCGGTCGAATGACTGGGGTAGGCGGAGCCTAGGAGGGATCATGTGACCAGCTTTGCTGGGCTCTTTGCCATTTCCTGTTGGGGAAGAGAATATCCCACAAGTAAGGATGACGCCGTGGACCGGACACACCGTTGGAGAAAGAAATTTATCAGGTAAACATAAATTCTGTCATCTTTGTTGCCGTAAAAATATATATCCGTAGCCTCCTTGACATCTGTGGCATATCAGTTGCTATTATGTGTAACAAAGCGTTGGCAGGTGATATCTCAGCAAGACGTTTCAAAGACTTGCATAGGCTTCCGATCTCCCCCCATAATGGAGTTAGCTTCGGGCATTCCCACCAAATATGTAGGTCTGTGCCCGTTGCTCCGCAACCAGGCCAACATAAAGGCGAGGTCTCAGGGTACATTTTGGCGAGTCGGATTGGGGTTCTATGCCACTTCAGGAGTACTTTTATATATACTTACAGCATAGTAACACAGTGTATGGTCTTTTTAGTGAGTAAGATAGCGCATTCCCAGTCATGATCAGAGAAATTAATACCGATCTCCCTAGTCCATGCTTTATATTGCCACGGGAGCCGGACTATTTTTAGTTCAGCACCTGGGTAGCGCTTTTTGATTGGTGCTAACCAAAAATCGCCCGGCTCCAAAGCTTACATTCAAATAATTTCTGGAAAACTGTTTATCACAATGAATGGAAGGCCAGGAATCGTTTGGATTTCAGTTTGGGCAACTCTGACTTAAACCAGCAGATGTTCCTTCTAGTTGTTGTTTTTTTCCAACTCTCAACTACTTTGCACATGATATGATATTGCCAACTTTAGATTCAGGGGAACAAATGGGACTTTCCATTGCACCTGTTCTGAAAAGAAATTTGGCACGGAGCCAATATTATTCATGTATTTTTATATTTAAATTGTTATGAAGGTGATGACATTTTTGCCAACTCCGAGTTTTATTTAAATTGTGTTTATCAGTTTTGTCTTTAATAGATTACTTAGCAGACATTAAGTTACACACTGAAGTGCTATGTCTTTTTTTAAATCGGCCTGTCTGGGGCAATATGCATTGTTATTCCAAAGTATACTAAGGGGCATTTACAGCTTTGGAGCCAAGGCCGGATTGCCCTACCAGGAGATTTCCCGGGGGGGCTGCAGCAGCTGGGACTGGAATGCTACAATTTAAAGGGGTGATTAATGTAGTTGTAGAGTGTTTACATGAGAACAATCTGGAACTTTTTTTAAAACAAAATAATACTTTAATTTTGAGAAAAAAAAATATTGAGGGAAGGAGTATTACAGTAAATCCATTTGAGACAAATGGTGTGTGTGCATTCTACAGACTCAACAGAAAATAAAGCTGGTCTCCAAATTTTCCAGGGCTGCTTTTTATTACTAGTCCGGCCCATGTTTGGGGCCCATGTCATACATGCTCGCTTATGCAATCCTTCAACCGCAGTTTAAAGGGACAGTTTACAATAGAATTGTTATTGTTTTAAAAGATAGATAATCCCTTTATTACCCATTCCCCAGTTTTGCATAATCAATAATGTTATATTAATACACTTTTTACTTCTGTGATTACCTTGTATCTAAGCATCTTCTACAGCACCCTGATCACGTGACTTTTAAGTTATCTATTGACTTGCATTTTAGCCAATTAGTGCTGTGTTGTGCTGACTCTTAAATAACTCCACGGGCGTGAACACAATGTTATCTTAATGGCCCACATGAACTAGCAGTCAAAAGCAAATAAAAAAGCATGTCATAAGAGGCTGTCTTTAGTAGCTTAGAAACGGGCAGACATTTAGAGGTTTAAATCTTATAAAGTTTGTTACTATAACAATGTTGGTTGTGCAAAGCTGGAGAATGGGTAGTAAAGGCGTTATCTATCTTTTTAAACAATAACAATTTTAGTGTTGATTGTCCCTTTAAGAAGCAATGGTCATAGGGCCGAGTTGGCAGAATAAAATCACCCCAAACTTATTGGACCTAGGTGATTGACAACCCCTGCTCTTAAACAATTGGTTTCACGAGAGCAGGGGACAAGAGAACACTTGTGCAATCTCAAATGTTGATAGCCAGTTCTGCATCAAGTAATTGTGGACTGACAGGTTCCCTGTTTGGGAACTTCTCTGCCCATACTTTGTTAAATATATCTCTAAACATAAAAGTGAGAAGGGATTCCCTGGTTTTAGAATTAGATAGTCATGTGTGTAGTTTATTCTTGAAGTATGCTTATTCAGGTCAAAGATATTAACACCAGGTTAGTTTTGCCAGGTTACTATGAAATTTGTTTCAGTTTATACACGTATTGCTTGCTTATAGTTCTTGCCTTTTATTTTCTATAAATTAAATGTTTTATGTTAGACTTTTTTATTTTATTTATTGCCAATCTCGCTCTCCTGCCAGTGTAAAGCTTTAGCATAAAGCTAGTTGCCTAGCTTCTAATCTTGGTTTGCATTTTGTGTTTTCTCCCCTCTTTCTTGCTCTATTGCCATTTTGCCTTCCATGAAACATGCTCGCTCCACGGCTCTTCCTTCCTCCGTCCAAACAGCTTTTGGTGAAAGGGGTGAATGAAACTTTGGTAGCTCAGAGAGTTGTTCCTGCTCTGATTACTCTCTCCAGTGATCCTGAAATGTAAGTTTGCAGCTGCTTTATACAAACGGCATTCTAATTGTAAGAAATATCCATCAGTTTTTCTCCTTGGATAAAGTTATCTATGCTGCACAATACATTTTCTATCAAAAATATTAAGAATTCCCATTTTAGAGACCTCGATTAAAGCGACAGTAAAGTAAAAAATGTATCTTTTATGATTAAGAAAGAGCATACAACTTTCCTGGTTACATCAAATATTCTTTGTTTTCTTTGTGGAAAAGCATACCTAGGTAGGCTTGGGAGCAGCAGTACTGGTGATTGGTTGCGGCACATATATTCTTCTTGTCATTGGCTCACCCAGTGTGTTCAGCTAGCTCCCAGTACTGCATTGCTGCTCCTAAAAATAAAGCAAATTTAATAATGTAAGTCAATTGGAAAGTTATTTAAAATTGTATGCTCTATCTATCTGAATCATAAGTTTAATTTTGACTTTACTTTCCCTTTAACATGACAGTCCTGTTGGATGTTACTATAGCAATTGAGATATATATTTATATATATATATGTATATTTATAACTCATATTCGTTAGTCACAACAGGGACTAAAGTACATACAAGCCCTATAAGTTTTTAAAGGAATCCTTTTTTATGGATGGATCAAGTTGAAATAAAATTTAAAATAAAATCTGATATGCTTAATAATTATAACAAATGGTAATATTTTCTGCAGTGCAGAAATGACTGTTTTTGACAAGATGAGTAAAGCTGATGGAACAGATCTTACAATCAGTAATGATGCTTTTTATTTCTTTAAACTTTTCTTTAGCAAACTCTGTAGGTGAAATATATAGTGTATGCCTTTTAGCATGGCTAACAAACAAACAAAGAGGTCAGTTAGTAGGGCTGCCCATCCACAGTCACGGCTAACCAAGATGAATTACCAGTTTACCAAACCGTTTTTTGTTGCATGTTGACTGGTTACAGCTGACACTCCGAGGCATGCGTGAATCCTTAGTTGACAAGCGAGTTGCTCCGGCTCTTGTTACCTTATCCAGTGACCCAGAATTGTGAGTTTCACTGACTGTGACTTAAGTATAATATATTCTATGTTAAGATAGCAAATCCGTTAAATTGCACAACTAATTAACATCTAGCTTAGCTATTTATGTGTTACTGCTAGTTTTCTATTTGGTTTCTATAGCAACTTTAGTTGATCTCTTTATAAACTTCTTGCAGCTCTGTAAGGATTGCAACAATCCCAGCATTTGGTACTATCATGGAAACTGTCACCCAGCGAGAGGTAAGTATTCCACCCCTGAAGAACCACAACACACTACAGTATTTTTAAAGGGACAGACAACTTGTATTTAAAAAACTAAATAATATAAACCTGTAAAGAGATATTTAATACATATTATTTGTCCTATTTATTCTTTTTTAAAAAGCAACATATTTTTATTTAACCCCTTGAGTGCCAATGACGGCTCAGAGCTGTCATTAGCACTCAATTACCTTTTTTGCAATCTGGGGGCCCCCACCCGCTCCTACCCTGGCAATCGGGCCTGCATAGTGACAGGGGGCATGCTGCTTAGAAACCTGTATCTCAGGGATCTAAGCCGCTACAGACCCCCAAGACCCACCATTGGAAAGGTCTTGGGGGTGTGGGGAAGTAAAAAAAAAATCTTTTTTGAAAATAGTAAAAAACAGAAAAATATTAAATTCAGCTTAGCACTCAAAGGGTTAAAAACTCTTCTTTTTATTATGTGAATAAAAAAAGTATAATAGACTTCATAAAAACAACCATGACAGTGTGTACATCAATTACAGGGGATTCACATATATTTTACTCATTCTGCAAATATTGACCCAATTATGAGAACCATCTTTAAATGTTAAAGGAGGATAAAATCTTATACACATGCCAGTTGCTTTTACCACAGACATTGTGACAAGCTGAAAGCTTCAGATGGGTGAAACATTCACAGGAGCTTAGAGTTATCTAATGTAGCAATCCCATAACATTGTCAATTTGACTTGCTAATTGGTAATGTCATTTTCTCTTTTAAAAGAATGAGCAGATTTGTACTTACAAATGATCCACAGTAGGGAACGTAAGGGTGTTCTATAATGTTGATTATCAAGTGCATCTCTTTTGGCTCTGTTTAAAGGGACATAAAACCACAATTTTTTTCTTCCATGATTCAGATAGAGCATGCAATTTTAAACTACTTTCCAATTTACTTTTATTATAATTTTTCTTTGTTTTCTTGTTATCCTCTGTTGAAAAGCAGGTTCGGGAGCATGCACGTGTCTGGAACACTATATAGCAGCAGTTTTGCAACAATGTTATACATTAGCAAGAGCACTAGATGGCAGCACTATTTCCTGTCACGTAGTGCTCCAGACATGTACACGCTACCTATCTAGATATCTCTTCAACAAAGAAAAACATGAGAACAAAGTAAATTTGATAAAATAAGTAATTAGAAACTTTTTTTTAACTCGTATGCTCTATCTGAATCATGAAAGAAAAAAAATTGAGTTTCATGTCCCTTTAATGAAGGGATTATTTTTTGGAGTAACAAAACTACCGATTAAAAGGGATCCGAAGATAAACCAGAGTGTTAAAAACGTTCTGCTGTCTCCCAGAAAGGGAATAAAGCAGGACATTGTCACCAGATTACATTTCCATTCCTTGCTAGTAGAGGGAGAGCGTCTCTAGCGCATGCTTTGGTATGGGATGTCAGAAAGAGGATTAGCGTACAAGAGAAACTTGTATAGCAAAGATTAGTTTTCTTCTGGTATTGCTGCAGAGCATTGCTTCTCAAAAAGATACTATGGGTGAATTTGATTGTATTTATTTGGGTGTCTGAAATAAAAAGCTACGTTTGTAGATTCGCCAAAACCATTGGCTAATTCTTCCTTCCCAGATCTTCCAAATCTGCTCGAGCCTTTACCTGTTTCCCATCCATGATCTCTTTTTTTCTGTTAAATAAACATACAATTCATGACTTTTTTACTGAAATATCTATTTTATTAAATAAATGTCATTAATAATGCATATTGCTATATGTATAGAGTTTCTCCAGTTTGTACAAAGTTAGTATGTAATGTAAAATTGGAGATGTTTAATACAGATTACAAATATTCGCTCTATTCATATTACATGGTAGTGATCAGATAAGTTTCATGGCCAAACTGAAACGTGCATCTCTTGATTGTTTTTTAATTATTCCCCAAAATAACATTTAAATGTACTTCTTTTTTTAAAAAAGAAATCCTAGTTAAAAAAATGAAGGAAAACTCACGTTCTTGTGTTGTTGTTTTTAATAATGTGTACCAGTTATTAGAGAGGGTGAAGATGCAGCTGGCTTCATTCCTTGAAGACCCCCAATATCAAGATCAGCACTCGCTACAGACAGAGATAATCAGGACGTTTGGGAGAGTCGGACCTAACGCAGAGCCTCGCTTCAGAGATGAATGTGAGTGGCTTTCTGTTACCACCTTATTTAAAGGGATATGAAACCCAAACATTTTCTTTTGTGATTCCGACAGAGCATATCGTTTTTAGAAAGTTTCCAATGTACTTCTGTTATCAATTTTGCTTCTTTTAAATGCTATTCTTTGTTGAAGAGACACCTAGGGCCAACATTATTGCACCACTGCTGCCCTGTAATGCTCTGTAATGCCCTGTAATGCTCCAGACAAGGGCAAGCTCCTGAGCTAACATCCCCAAAGAAAGTGTTGTAATAGAAGTAAATGAGGATTTTTTTTTAGATTGCATGCTCTGTCTTAGTCCTGAAAGAAAATGGTTGGTTTCATGTTTATTTTAGTTGAAATAGTTTTTATTGACAACAGTACACATCACATAATAATAGCAGATCATTGCATCTGATTCAATGGAGATCTAACATAGGGTAGTATGAAATAACATGCTCTTTTGTAAGGTATCATATGAGAGTAATCATAATAATGACAAGTCCCTCTTGAGTCTTTGAGAGGTTTGGTGTGGAAATCAATGCAAGAGACCCAGAGTTACCCTTCTGCTGTAGGTCACCGTTCAGTCCATGTCCATTGTCCTCATAAAGTGTGATATAGAGTTATTGTACTTTTCCCTTAATCTTTTAAACTGTAACTTTTTGAATAATGCCAAAAAACAAAAAGCCCACAACTGTAAAGGGGCAGTAATAAAATAAACCAACATGAACAATAAAACTTTTAAATAATCTTAGTTGCTGTACTTTATTTCTACAGAGTCTAATGGTTTCATGTTTAAAGGGACAGTCTAGTCAAAATTAAACTTACATGATTCAGATATGGATTACATGATTCAGATTAGATATCCATTTTAAACAACTTTCCAATTTACTTTTATTATCAAATTTGCTTTGCTCTCTTGGTATTCTTTGTTGAAAGCTAAACCTAGGTAGGCTCATATGCTAATTTCTGAGCCCTTGAAAGCCGCCTCTTTTCTCAATGCATTTTGACAGTTTTTCACAACTAGACAGTTCCTGTTCATGTGCACTATATATATTAAAAACAGTGTGCTCACTCCTGTAGTTATTTATGAGTCAGCACTGATTGGTTTAAATGCAAGTCTGTCAAAAGAACTGAGATAAAGGGGCAGTCTGCAGATGCTTAGATACAAGGTAATCACATAGATAAAAAGTATATTAACCCCTTAAGGACCACATCACTTTTCCATTTTCTGACCGTTTGGGACCAGGGCTATTTTTACATTTCTGCGGTGTTTGTGTTTAGCTGTAATTTTCCTCTTACTCATTTACTGTACCCACACATATTATATGCAGTTTTTCTCGCCATTAAATGGACTTTCTAAAGATACCATTATTTTCATCATATCTTATAAATTACTATTAAAAAAACACACTTTTTCTAACTTTGACCCCCAAAATCTGTTACACATCTACAACCGCCAAAATACTCACAAGCTAAATAGTTTCTAAACTTTGTCCTGAGTTTAGAAATACCCAATGTTTACATGTTCTTTGCTTTTTTTTGCAAGTTCTAGGGCAATAAATACAAGTAGCACTTTGCTAATTCCAAACCATTTTTTTTTTTTCAAAATTAGCGATAGTTACATTGGAACACTGATATCTGTCAGGAAACCCTGAATATCCCTTGACATGTATATATATATTTTTTTTTTTTAGTAGACAACCCAAAGTATTGATCTAGGCCCATTTTGGTATATCTCATGCCACCATTTCACCGCCAAATGCACTCAAATAAAAAAAATCGTTCACTTTTTCACAAACTTTTTCACTAACTTTAGGTTTCTCACTGAAATTATTTACAAAAAGCTTGTGCAATTATGGCCCAAATGGTTTTAAAAGCTTCTCTGGGATCCCCTTTGTTCAGAGATAGCAGACATATATGGCTTTGGTGTTGCTTTTTGGTAATTAGAAGGCCGCTAAATGCCGCTGCGCACCACACTTGTATTATGCCCAGCATTGAAGGGGTTAATTAGGTAGCTTGTAGGGTTAATTTTAACTTTAGTGTAGAGATCAGCCTCCCACCTGACACATCCCACCCCCTGAACCCTCCATGACCCCCCTCAAACAACTCTCTTCCCTCCCCCACCTCACAATTGTCACTGCCATCTAAAGTATTGGCAGAAAGTCTGCCAGTATTAAAAAAAAATGCATTTTTATTTAAAAAAATAAATTAAAAAATCCCCAATTGATTCTGCAGTGTTGGATCCCCTCTTAGCCTCAACCTCCCTGATCCCCCCCCCCCCCCCCCATACAGCTTTCTAACCTTCCCCCCTCTACCTATTTGCCGCCATCTTGGGTACTGGATTATAACATTTTCTGTAGTGTATCTGCCCCCACTTAATATCATACCTCCCTCCCCCTCCCAGATCCCTTTCCTAAAGTCCCAAATTTCCCCACAATCTGTCCAACACCATTTTTTTTTTTTAATTAAAAAAAAAAAACGAGATTCGCAACTCTCTGCATTGGTGTCCAAACAATGGTGTTACTGTGATGCCTCTATACCGAGGCATCACTACGACACCTTTAAAGCGGTTGGAAGCAATCATGATTGCTTCCACCGATTGAAACCCCTGAGGACGTACAGGGAACGTCCTTGGTCACTAACTGACTTTTTTTGTAGGACATAACCTATACATCCTTAGTCCATAAGGGGTTAATATAACTGTTGGTTATGCAAAACTGGGGAATAGGTAATAAAGGGATTATCTATCTTTTTAAAGAATACAAATTCTGGAGTAGACTGTCCCTTTAAGGTTATCTTCAGTATTATACTCAGATCGGGACATTTTATTTGCAACTGTTTACTATATTTTTAGCTCACTTTTTCCATTGTATTTAAATATACAGTGGCAAATGTTTTACTGAATTTTCAACTAATATGCAAAATGTATGTTTCAGCATCAGAAGTATATTATAGATAGTTTTCAGTGTACTGGCCCTGGCTCTTCCAGTGACATATTTTTATAAACAGAAGCTTCATTGGTATAATTCTGTCATTGTATGTTCTTAAGCATTACAACCCAAACACATTGCAATGTTAACCATATACTTATTTTTTATAGTTGTTCTTCCCCATCTACACAAGCTGGCATTGGGCAACAATCAACAGGCTGTGGATTCAAAGAGATTGGACATTGCCACTTACTTGTTTGAGGCGTACAGCGCTCTCTCCTGCTGTTGTATCCTTTTATCTTTCTTGGGAATTATTTGATGATATATGCAAAACACATCTATAGAACCTAAAATGATGTTTAGTCATATTTATTGTACACAGCGGTGTTCTCCACAGAAACGTTTGCCAGCAGATATGAAGTAGCCGGGTGGGGGCAGTGTAATATTTTAAAGGGACATCAAACCCAAAACAACATTTTCATTATTTAAACTCATGTGATCTAAAAAAACTTTCCTACTTCTATTATCAAAATTGCTTAATTCTCCTGGTATCCTTTTTTGAAGGAGCAGCAATACAATACTGGTTGCTAGCTGGTAATAGAAGTAAATAAAAAAGTTGTTAAAAATCACATGCTCTGTCTGAATCACAAAAGAAAAATGTTGGGTTAGCTTGGCGGTCAGTAAAATCAGCCTGATGGCCCACTCATTAAAAAGGTCCTGGGGAGAACACTGCATATCCAAGCAAGTAGTGGTCACAGGTTTTACTAAACATTGTTGTCCTATATACCAAAATCATATTTATAGCATGGTGTAAAGCGCTACAGTGAATTGCTGTAGTTACAAAAAAAAGTCCAGGCATTTTGTTTGTGAGATAAACCACTAATCACTAATTGATGCAAGTCAATTTCTTTTTTTCCCTAAATCTGTGTTTCGTACAAGAATGTTTGTTATACTAAAAAGGCCAATAATGCTTTTTAAAATTTTTGAATATACACCAGAAGGTATATAGTCACATTCATTTAATCAACTGCTATATATACTGTATTTGCTACCTATAACAATATTGTACATATATACACCTGCCATTTAATTTAGACAGGCTGATATGGTAATGTGCTGTGTGTGTCAAAGCTTTTAATACAGTTGCTATTAAAGTAGGAGATTGTTTCTTGCAAATATAGTAAATATTCTTACCAAGATTTAGAAATTAGACCATCTAAAACAAAATCTTTTGCTTTATTTATACTTTTGCTTTGACTCATTTGAGGAACTTTTTCTAATGGTTCTTCTGCCTTCTCTTCCTTCCACCATTATTTTTATCGTATGACAAATATATTCTTTTACCTCTTTTTGACCTGCGACAATCCCCATGACCACCTCCTCTCCATTGCAGACAACACTCATTACTATTGAAACATGGCTGTCTTCATAACCAGCTGGACAAATATGTAAATCTTCATAATAATTTGCAAGAGGCATTCAAGTGCTCCATAAATCTTAGAAACAGATGTACACACGTGTGTGCCTGCAGGCCTCATTTTGCTCTCTCTGTATCTATACACATACTTTACCACACTGTCTGCAAGATGCATACAATTAGGTTTGTGCCATGTTCTCTTACCAATGACCTCCTTCATTTGACTGTCACTACAAGTTAGAACACAATGAAATAAAAGAAAAATGTAAATTGAGTAAAGCCTTAGTTCTTTTTAAGAATCACGTGGCGGTTCGTTAACTAAACACTACAACTCTCCTTTTTTATTCAGTGAGGTAAAGTTTTGAAAAAAATGTTATTAGTGTGTGTCCTATCTCTGCATCAATGGAAAATTAGCACAGCTGTGCAAGATTCAGTCTGGTGAACCAACAAAAATGGCAAAATATAATAAAAGGGAAGTGTTGGATGTCTTTCGGTCAACGAGTACTTCCTTCTCTAAATCTTTCACTGTTTGCATAATTATTATTAACAAATCAACGAATATGTGTGTTGCAGACTGAATGCTTACTACAGCATTAAAGTGCTCGGTTGTTCTAAATTTCATAATCAAATCTTATTGTAGTTCCCTCATTAATTATAACTATATTGTTGAAGGCTGATGGAACAATGATGAGATATTAATATCACATTAAAGAAAAAACTTAAGTACCAGGGTACCATGGTTTTTCGTTGACAAGCGCTATTCTACATATAAAGCTAAACATACATACGTTCCTAGTCCCTAAAATGTTTGACTAGAGCTTAATTTTAATATGAAGTTTTTTTTACCTTTATCATAAAAGGGATTATGGTCAGAGTAATTATAGAGTTGTCTTGCCTAAGGGTCAATTTCATTGAAATTAGCTGAGCCCTGTAAAAAGACATGAAAGAGCAGTATTTTTACATGTTGATTTTTTTCTTTGCCTGGCAAAAAAAAGAGAAATAAAAGCTGCTTAAATTTTGTTTATTAGCATATTCACTTGATCCTTTCTATTTTCTATAAAAACATTAAACACAGCAGAACAGGGTTGAGGATTCTATTCCAACCTGTTTGTGGCTCCCAAAAAGGAGGGAACTTTTCGACCCATTGTAAACCTGAAGTGCCTCAGCAATTTTCTCAGACTTTTGTCCTTCAAAATGGAGACAATTCGCTCTATTCAGGAGGGTCAGTACATGACCACTATCGAAACTGAAGGACGCTTACCTCCATGTTCCTATTCACAAAGATCATTTCTTTCATGTAATTAGCAAGAGTCCATGAGCTAGTGACGTATGGGATATACATTCCTACCAGGAGGGGCAAAGTTTCCCAAACCTTAAAATGCCTATAAATACACCCCTCACCACACCCACAATTCAGTTTTACAAACTTTGCCTCCTATGGAGGTGGTGAAGTAAGTTTGTGCTAGATTCTACGTTGATATGCGCTCCGCAGCAGGTTGGAGCCCGGTTTTCCTCTCAGCGTGCAGTGAATGTCAGAGGGATGTGAGGAGAGTATTGCCTATTTTGAATGCAGTGATCTCCTTCTACGGGGTCTATTTCATAGGTTCTCTGTTATCGGTCGTAGAGATTCATCTCTTACCTCCCTTTTCAGATCGACGATATACTCTGATATATACCATTACCTCTGCTGATTTTCGTTTCAGTACTGGTTTGGCTTTCTACAAACATGTAGATGAGTGTCCTGGGGTAAGTAAATCTTATTTTCTGTGACACTCTAAGCTATGGTTGGGCACTTTTTTAATAAAGTTCTAAATATATGTATTCAAACATTTATTTGCCTTGACTCAGGATGTTCAACATTCCTTATTTTCAGACAGTCAGTTTCATATTTGGGATAATGCACTTGAATCAATTATTTTTCTTACCTTAAAAATTTGACTTTTTTCCCTGTGGGCTGTTAGGCTCGCGGGGGCTGAAAATGCTTCATTTTATTGCGTCATTCTTGGCGCGGACTTTTTTGGCGCAAAAAATCTTTTCTGTTTCCGGCGTCATACGTGTCGTCAGAAGTTGCGTCATTTTTGACGTTCTTTTGTGCCAAAAATGTCGGCGTTCCGGACGTGGCGTCATTTTTGGCGCCAAAAGCATTTAGGTGCCAAATAATGTGGGCGTCTTATTTGGCGCTAAAAAAATATGGGCGTCGCTTTTGTCTCCACATTATTTAAGTCTCATTTTTCTTTGCTTCTGGTTGCTAGAAGCTTGTTCCTTGGCATTTTTTCCCATTCCTGAAACTGTCATTTAAGGAATTTGATCAATTTTGCTTTATATGTTGTTTTTTCTCTTACATATTGCAAGATGTCTCACGTTGCATCTGAGTCAGAAGATACTTCAGGAAAATCGCTGTCTGGTACTGGAACTACCAAAGCTAAGTGTATCTGCTGTAAACTTTTGGTAGCTGTTCCTCCAGCTGTTGTTTGTATTAATTGTCATGACAAACTTGTTAATGCAGATAATATTTCCTTTAGTAATGTACCATTACCTGTTGCAGTTCCATCAACATCTAATGTTCAGAATGTTCCTGATAACATAAGAGATTTTGTTTCTGAATCCATCAAGAAGGCTATGTCTGTTATTCCTCCTTCTAGTAAACATAAAAAATCTTTTAAAACTTCTCTTTATACAGATGAATTTTTAAATGAACATCATCATTCTGATTCTAATGACTCTTCTGGTTCAGAGGATTCTGTCTCAGAGGTTGATGCTGATATATCTTCATATTTATTTAAAATGGAATTTATTCGTTCTTTACTTAAAGAAGTACTAATTGCTTTAGAAATTGAGGATTCTGGTCCTCTTGATACTAAATCTAAACGTTTAGATAAGGTCTTTAAATCTCCTGTGATTATTCCAGAAGTTTTTCCTGTTCCTGGTGCTATTTCTGAAGTAATTTCCAGAGAATGGAATAATTTGGGTAATTCATTTACTCCTTCTAAACGTTTTAAGCAATTATATCCTGTGCCGTCTGACAGATTAGAATTTTGGGACAAAATCCCTAAAGTTGATGGGGCTATTTCTACCCTTGCTAAACGTACTACTATTCCTACGTCAGATGGTACTTCGTTTAAGGATCCTTTAGATAGGAAAATTGAATCCTTTCTAAGAAAAGCTTATCTGTGTTCAGGTAATCTTCTTAGACCTGCTATATCATTGGCTGATGTTGCTGCAGCTTCAACTTTTTGGTTGGAAGCTTTAGCGCAACAAGTAACAGATCATGATTCTCATAATATTATTATTCTTCTTCAACATGCTAATAATTTTATCTGTGATGCCATTTTTGATATTATCAGAGTTGATGTCAGGTTTATGTCTCTAGCTATTTTAGCTAGAAGAGCTTTATGGCTTAAAACTTGGAATGCTGATATGTCTTCTAAATCGACTCTACTTTCCATTTCTTTCCAGGGTAACAAATTATTTGGTTCTCAGTTGGATTCTATTATCTCAACTGTTACTGGTGGGAAAGGAACTTTTTTACCACAGGATAAAAAATCTAAGGGTAAAAACAGGGCTAATAATCGTTTTTCGTTCCTTTCGTTTCAACAAAGAACAAAAGCCTGATCCTTCATCCTCAGGAGCAGTTTCAGTTTGGAAACCATCTCCAGTCTGGAATAGATCCAAGCCTTCTAGAAAAGCAAAGCCAGCTTCTAAGTCCACATGAAGGTGCGGCCCTCATTCCAGCTCAGCTGGTAGGGGGCAGGTTACGTTTTTTCAAAGAAATTTGGATCAATTCTGTTCACAATCTTTGGATTCAGAACATTGTTTCAGAAGGGTACAGAATTGGTTTCAAGATGAGACCTCCTGCAAAGAGATTTTTTCTTTCCCGTGTCCCAGTAAATCCAGTGAAAGCTCAAGCATTTCTGAAATGTGTTTCAGATCTAGAGTTGGCTGGAGTAATTATGCCAGTTCCAGTTCTGGAACAGGGGCTGGGGTTTTATTCAAATCTCTTCATTGTACCAAAGAAGGAGAATTCCTTCAGACCAGTTCTGGATCTAAAAATATTGAATCGTTATGTAAGGATACCAACGTTCAAAATGGTAACTGTAAGGACTATCTTGCCTTTTGTTCAGCAAGGGCATTATATGTCCACAATAGATTTAAAGGATGCATATCTGCATATTCCGATTCATCCAGATCATTATCAGTTCCTGAGATTCTCTTTTCTGGACAAGCATTACCAGTTTGTGGCTCTGCCGTTTGGCCTAGCTACAGCTCCAAGAATTTTTACAAAGGTTCTCGGTGCCCTTCTGTCTGTAATCAGAGAACAGGGTATTGTGGTATTTCCTTATTTGGACGATATCTTGGTACTTGCTCAGTCTTTACATTTAGCAGAATCTCATACGAATCGACTTGTGTTGTTTCTTCAAGATCATGGTTGGAGGATCAATTCACTAAAAAGTTCATTGATTCCTCAGACAAGTGTAACCTTTCTGGGTTTCCAGATAGATTCAGTGTCCATGACTCTGTCTTTGACAGACAAGAGACGTCTAAAATTGATTTCAGCTTGTCGAAACCTTCAGTCACAATCATTCCCTTCGGTAGCCTTATGCATGGAAATTCTAGGTCTTATGACTGCTGCATCGGACGCGATCCCCTTTGCTCGTTTTCACATGCGACCTCTTCAGCTCTGTATGCTGAATCAATGGTGCAGGGATTACACAAAGATATCTCAATTAATATCTTTAAAACCGATTGTACGACACTCTCTAACGTGGTGGACAGATCACCATCGTTTAATTCAGGGGGCTTCTTTTGTTCTTCCGACCTGGACTGTAATTTCAACAGATGCAAGTCTTACAGGTTGGGGAGCTGTGTGGGGATCTCTGACGGCACAAGGAGTTTGGGAATCTCAGGAGGTGAGATTACCGATCAATATTTTGGAACTCCGTGCAATTTTCAGAGCTCTTCAGTCTTGGCCTCTTCTGAAGAGAGAATCGTTCATTTGTTTTCAGACAGACAATGTCACAACTGTGGCATACATCAATCATCAAGGAGGGACTCACAGTCCTCTGGCTATGAAAGAAGTATCTCGAATTCTGGTTTGGGCGGAATCCAGCTCCTGTCTAATCTCTGCGGTTCATATCCCAGGTATAGACAATTGGGAAGCGGATTATCTCAGTCCCCAAACGTTGCATCCGGGCGAATGGTCTCTTCACCCAGAGGTATTTCTTCAGATTGTTCAAATGTGGGAGCTTCCAGAAATAGATCTGATGACGTCTCATCTAAACAAGAAACTTCCCAGGTATCTGTCCAGATCCCGGGATCCTCAGGCGGAAGCAGTGGATGCATTATCACTTCCTTGGAAGTATCATCCTGCCTATATCTTTCCTCCTCTAGTTCTTCTTCCAAGAGTAATCTCCAAGATTCTGAAGGAATGCTCGTTTGTTCTGCTGGTAGCTCCGGCATGGCCTCACAGGTTTTGGTATGCGGATCTTGTCCGGATGGCCTCTTGCCATCCGTGGACTCTTCCGCTAAGACCAGACCTTCTGTCGCAAGGTCCTTTTTTCCATCAGGATCTCAAATCCTTAAATTTAAAGGTATGGAGATTGAACGCTTGATTCTTGGTCAAAGAGGTTTCTCTGACTCTGTGATTAATACTATGTTACAGGCTCGTAAATCTGTATCCAGAGAGATATATTATAGAGTCTGGAAGACTTATATTTCTTGGTGTCTTTCTCATCATTTTTCTTGGCATTCTTTTAGAATTCCGAGAATTTTACAGTTTCTTCAGGATGGTTTAGATAAAGGTTTATCCGCAAGTTCTTTGAAAGGACAAATCTCTGCTCTTTCTGTTCTTTTTCACAGAAAGATTGCTAATCTTCCTGATATTCATTGTTTTGTACAAGCTTTGGTTCGTATAAAACCTGTCATTAAGTCAATTTCTCCTCCTTGGAGTTTGAATTTGGTTCTGGGGGCTCTTCAAGCTCCTCCTTTTGAACCCATGCATTCATTGGACATTAAATTACTTTCTTGGAAAGTTTTGTTCCTTTTGGCAATCTCTTCTGCCAGAAGAGTCTCTGAATTATCTGCTCTTTCTTGTGAGTCTCCTTTTCTGATTTTTCATCAGGATAAGGCGGTGTTGCGAACTTCTTTTGAATTTTTACCTAAGGTTGTGAATTCCAACAACATTAGTAGAGAAATTGTGGTTCCTTCATTATGTCCTAATCCTAAGAATTCTAAGGAGAAATTGTTGCATTCTTTGGATGTTGTTAGAGCTTTGAAATATTATGTTGAAGCTACTAAGTCTTTCCGAAAGACTTCTAGTCTATTTGTTATCTTTTCCGGTTCTAGAAAAGGCCAGAAAGCTTCTGCCATTTCTTTGGCATCTTGGTTGAAATCTTTAATTCATCATGCCTATGTCGAGTCGGGTAAAACTCTGCCTCAAAGGATTACAGCTCATTCTACTAGGTCAGTTTCTACTTCCTGGGCATTTAGGAATGAAGCTTCGGTTGATCAGATTTGCAAAGCAGCAACTTGGTCCCTTTGCATACTTTTACTAAATTCTACCATTTTGATGTATTTTCTTCTTCTGAAGCAGTTTTTGGTAGAAAAGTACTTCAGGCAGCGGTTTCAGTTTGAATCTTCTGTTTATGTTTTTCATTAAACTTTATTTTGGGTGTGGATTATTTTCAGCAGGAATTGGCTGTCTTTATTTTATCCCTCCCTCTCTAGTGACTCTTGCGTGGAAAGATCCACATCTTGGGTAGTCATTATCCCATACGTCACTAGCTCATGGACTCTTGCTAATTACATGAAAGAAAACATAATTTATGTAAGAACTTACCTGATAAATTCATTTCTTTCATATTAGCAAGAGTCCATGAGGCCCGCCCTTTTTTGTGGTGGTTATGATTTTTTTGTATAAAGCACAATTATTCCAATTCCTTATTTTATATGCTTTCGCACTTTTTTCTTATCACCCCACTTCTTGGCTATTCGTTAAACTGAATTGTGGGTGTGGTGAGGGGTGTATTTATAGGCATTTTAAGGTTTGGGAAACTTTGCCCCTCCTGGTAGGAATGTATATCCCATACGTCACTAGCTCATGGACTCTTGCTAATATGAAAGAAATGAATTTATCAGGTAAGTTCTTACATAAATTATGTTTTTCAGTTCCTACGGGTTGCCTTCCTGGACAAACACTTCCAATTTGTAGCCCTGCCTTTCCGCCTAGCCACTGCCCCACAAATCTTTACAAAGGTTTTAGGGGCTCTCTTGGCAGCAGCCAGATCTCAAGGAATTGCAGTGGCTCCTTACATGGACGATATCTTGGTTCAGGCGCCGTCTTTTTATTTAGAAAAATCCCATACAAATTCTCTGTTGTTGATTCTCCGATCTCATGGTTGGAAGGTGAATCTGGAAGGAGTTCCTTGGTGCCAAATACCAGGGTATGTTTTTTGGGTACGATAATAGACTCGATCTCCATGAAGATTTTCTTAACGGAAATCAGAAAATCCAATCTTCTTTCTGCATGTCTCTCTCTTCAGTCATCTGTCCGCCCCTATGGAAGTGATTGGTCTAATAGTGGCTTCCATGGACATTATTCCTTTTGTGCGATTTCATCTGAGACCTCTACAGTTATGCATGCTCAGACAATGGAACGGAGATCATTCAGACTTCTCACAGAGGATAGTCCTAAACAATCTGACGAGAGACTCTGTCCTGGTGGCTCTCTCAGGACCATCTGTCCAAAGGCATGTGCTTTTTGAGACCATCCTGGGAGATTGTGACTACAGATGCCAGTCTTTCAAGCTGGGGAGCAATTTGGAGTTCCATAACAGCTCAGGGAATTTGGTCTCAGACGGAGTCTGCCCTTCCAATACATATCCTGGAGTTGAGAGCAATCTTCAGTGCTCTAAAAGCTTGGCATCAATTGAGTTTGGTCCAATTGATCAGATTTCAATCGGACAACATCACTTGGGTGGCTTATATCAACCGGGGAGGAACAAGGAGTTCCTTAGCGATGGAGGTGTCTTGCATCCTCTAATGGGCAGAGTCTCACAACTGTTACATTTCTGTCATTCACATCCCAGGGGTGGAAAACTGGGAGGCGGATTATCTGAGCAGGCAGACTTTTCATCCAGGGGAGTGGGCTCTTCATCCGGAGGTATTCTCAATGATAACTCTCAGGTGGGGAGTTCCGGAATTGGATCTGATTGTGTCTCGTCTAAACACCAAGCTTCCAAGATACGGATCCAGATTCAGGGATCCGCAAGCAGTTCTGGTGGACGCTCTAGCGGTTCCATGGGATTTCGGGTCTGATTTACCTGTTTCCTCTGTTTGCCCATCTTCCTCTGGTGATAGCTCGTATCAAACAGGAACAGGCTTCGGTGATTGTAATTGTTCCAGCTTGGCCTCGCAGAATTTCATTTGCCGACCTGGTGAAGATGTCGTCCTCTCCCCCGTGGAAATTGTCACTGAGGAAGGAGCTTGTACTCCAGGGTCCTTTTCTTCATCCAAATCTTGATTCTCTGAAGCTGACTGCATGGAGATTGAATGCCTAGTCTTGTCTAGACAAGTTTTTTCCAAAAGGGTTATTGACACTTTTATCCAGGCTCGTAAACTGGTAACTTGCAAGATATATCATAAGGTTTGGCGCACATACTTTTAGTGGGGTGAATCTCAGGGTTTTCCTTGGAGTAAAGTTCTGTCCTTTCTCCAGGAGGGTCTGGAGAAGGGTTTGTCAGTTAGTTCTCTGAAGGGTCAGATCTCTGTCCTTTCTGTTCTGTTACATAAACATTTGGCTGACTTACCGGATGTTCAGTCATTTGTTCTGGCCTTGGTCAGAATCAGGCCTGTGTTTAAACCTGTTGCTCCTCCGTGGAGCCTTAATCTTGTTTTTAGGGTTCTGCAACAGGCTTCGTTTGAGCCTATGCACTCTTGTTATTCTCTTGAAAACTTTTGTTATTACTAGCTATTTCTTCTGCTCATAGAGTTTCAGAGCTTTCGGCTTTGCAGTGTGACCCCCCTTATCTTATTTTCCATGCGGATAAGGCGTCTTTCGTACCAAATTGGAATTTCTTCCTAAGGTGGTTTCGGACCGTAATATCAATCAGGAAATTGTCGTTCCTTCTTTCTGTCCTAATCCTTTTCATAAGGAACTTCTGTTACACAACTTGGATGTAGTTTGTGCTTTAAAATTCTATCTGCAGGCTACTAAGGATTCTTGGCAATCTTCTGCCCTTTTTGTTGTTTTTTCTGGCAAACGTAAGGGCCAGAAGGCCACTTCTACTACTCTTTCCTTTTGGTTAAGGAGTGCCATTCAGTTGGCCTATGAGACAGCTAGACAACAGCCTCCTGAGAGGATTACGGCTTATTTAACTAGGGCTGTCTCTTCTTCCTGGGTTTTTAAAAATTAGGCTTCTGTGGAGCAAATCTGCAAGGCGGCCACTTGGTATTTGTTAATATACATTTTACAAATTCAATGTTTTTGCCTCTGCTGAGACTTTCTTTGGGAGGAAAGTTCTTCAAGGAGTGGTGCCTTCTGTTTAGGTCCACCAATCTTGTTCTCCCTCCTTTTCCATTCTGTGTCCTCTAGCTTGGGTATTGGTTCCCACTAGTAATTGGAATGGATTCATGGACCCGCCCTTATCTAAATTTTTTGGCTTGTTATTGTATTTTATTTTGTCAATTTCTAAATTTCAGGCACCTCTATACCCTTTGTGTCCTCTTCTCTTTCCATATTCCTTCGGCTGATTGACTGGTGGATTGTGGGGAAGTAGGAAGGATACTTAAAGCTTTGCTAGGGTGTTCTTTGGCTCTTCCTGGTGGCCAGGAGTTAAATTCCCACTAGTAATTGGAATGGATTTGTGGACTCTCCATGCCAGGAAAGAAAATAATGTATCAGGTAAGCATAAATTTTGTTTTTAAACAACTTTCTAATCTACTTCTATTATCAAATTTGCTTCACTCGCCTTGTCTCCTTTTGTTGAAGGAACACCAATGCACAACTGGGAGCTAGCTGAACACATCGGGGAAGCTATTGACAAGAAGACTATATGTGCAGCTACCAATATAGCTCCCAGTAGTGCATTGCTGCTCCCGAACCAACTTAGGGTATGCTTTTCAACAAAGGACAGCAAGAGAATGTAACAAATTAGATAATAGAAGTAATTTGGAACTTTGTTTAAAATTGCATGGTCTAGATCATGAAAGTTTAATTTTGACTTTACCATCCCTATAAATCTTGATTTTTCATGTCTGTGATTGAAAAAAGTGCAGTGTCCTATTAAGGTTTTTTTCTTTCTGTGTCAAAGACTGTTTACTTCACTTTTAAAATATTGTCTGTTTTTTTAATTTAGGCAGCTTTTCTGTTATTTATTTGTAGTCTATGCCAAATGCCATTAAGTGTGACTAGGTTACACCATGTGGACCATTTATAATTACTGTTCTACAACTACGTGAATGGCAAGTCCATAATATCTAGAATTATGGTTTGGACATCTTTAAATATCAAGCACTGTACGAACTGATGGATAAATCTGAACATCTTCATACAGCCAGGCACAATTATTAGTGAAGGAAAATAGCTGTTTTCACCAGGTTGTTAGATTGATAATTTTGTGTAATATGTTGAATTTTTTTTTTATTTCTTTGATAGTGCATGCCCAGCATCAACATTTTATTCACTTGCCCAGCATCAACATTTTATTCACACATGGGAATGAGCCCATTTTTGGTTCATCACACTGGATAGCGCTTGCTTATTGGTGGCTACATTTACACCCAGGTGCTGAACCAAAGATGGGCTGGCTCTTAAACTTACATTACTGCTTTTCAAGTAAAGATACCAGGAGAATGAAGAAAAATGAATTATAGGAGTAAATTAGAAATTTGCTTAAAATTGCATGCTCTATCTGAATCATGAAAGAAAAAAAAATTGGATTTAGTGTCCCTTTAAGTTCTCAGCATGTTGGCTTCCTTATGTCACTATAGGCAGTGGCTAAACTGAGAATTTTGTGCTATGAGAATTTCTATGGGTTTTTTTTTAACACAATCTGTTTCCTTTTTTGTGTCCTTTGATTTAACATATTTGTTTTTCTAAAGGAGCATTTAAATATTAGTATAAAACAAAGTCCATACAGCGTCCTGGATTTATAAAAAGAAGTAATTTATTTGCAGAAATATTTAAAAGGAAAGCAATTGGTCATGACAAAAAGTCATAAAATAACAGCCTGACAGGTGTTGGTCCAACACAAACCTAACCCTACTCATGGACCTAGTAACCCTTGATCATTATCACGTTAAAAAGAAGCTCAAATTAATCCCATTGGTTAATTACAACAGAGGTAAAATAAATGTGTAATCTTAACCTTTTAGGTTACTTATTGCATTACTTTAGTCTTGCATTTATGTGCGAAGTGTTTAGTCTATATGCTGTTAAGTCTGGAATTTGGTAATAATATCTGATTTTATTCAAGTCAGCTGGGAAAGACATATCAAACAACCTTCCAGTAATCCCTTAACTACTTCCCCTTTAGTTATTTCGGAGGAAATCATGGTGAATCACTTTTTGCCAGGACTCAGGTGTTTACGTCTGGATATGGAGCATCTGTCTCCTGAACATGAGGTGAGCATTTTTATTGATCTCCATAATCTCTATTTGTTAAAGCACGTGGTCTATTGGTTAACGCAGAGTTCCAGCTTTTCCAAGTATAGCTTGGAAAAATTGACCTAAAATAAATAAACCTGCAAATTCAACTGTATAGAAGTATTTCATATTCTTACATCTAAGTATCCTGTACCCAAGATCAAAACTTATTTTCAGTTTCTTCAGTTGCTCTTGAGTACATTTACAAGAATCTGCTATAATTGTGCTGTTTTATTGTTGTTTAGATTATCAAATACAAAACAAATGTGATGGTGGACAAAAAAGGATAAAAGTCCCAGGTAATCACGGTGGTAATGTTTAGCAGGTGAACCTCAGGGAAAAAAAGAGAAACACATACAGTGAAGTTCTGTGGTTATGTGAAATTTGCAGCAGAACCTAGAAAAGGTGCTCACATTGTCTAGAGCTTAAAAATCAAGCTCTAGATATATAGGCACAGGAAGCTCCTAATAGGAGGCAAGGCAAAGAAGGATGTTCTAGCTCCAAAGGATGAATCAGAAGTGGTTAAAAAGTATAACAAATTTATTAAAACAAGTCAGAAGGCATATAATGAGTCTGTCCCAATCAGACTACTACAAACAAAAGACTGTGTGTATTAAAATGTCCAATGAATGCTCTGTTAGTCCGGTAAGGATCAAGGCTCCACCCCTTCTGTGATGTCACTACTCCAACAATCGTTTCAAACAATCACAGCTTGGCTTTTTCAAGGATCCTTATGTGTTTCTCTTTTTTTCCCTGAGGTTCACCTGCTAAACATTACCACCATGATTACCTGGGACTTTCATCATTTTTTTGTGCACCATCACATTTGTTTTTGTATTTTATTATTTCTTATATTGTGATTTAAGCAAGATTATATATTGTTTTTTTGTTTAGATTATCAGTTGAAATTTATTGGGGGCACATTTCTTTATTTATATATATATTAACATGCATCCCCCCTTTCATTATGTATCTGTGCCCAGAATACTACTTCTAAACTTTATATAGAATTAGTGTCAGAAAAAATCATATAGCTGTACAGAAGACCTGAAGAAATATAAATATAGTGTGTATGGAAGGGTATAGACTGCACTCGTTTTAGACACTGGACCCATAGCTTCTATACCTTCACCAGGAACCGAACTGACTATTTTCATAGTTTTGTCCACTTTTTTTGTTTGGGTTTTTTTTTAAAAAAAAAGTAATTTTTCATTTTTGGCGAGCCATTAAGTGTGTCTATAATTACCTGTAGGTCACTTTGGGTTAACATATCTTCTATTATATTAGTACAGTTCTCCCCAGGACCTATTAAGGGCTAGATTACGAGTGAAGCACAAATAAGTGCTCACACTCACGCATTAACTTCGCTAAACGTAAGCTTTTTTTCATGTGACGGTTGCGCTCGTATTATGATTTAAAAGTAAAAACTATGAGCACTAACTCGAGGCACGCAAAAAATTTGAAACTTAGAATATTGACACAGAGGTAACATATTCCGCAATATACTTCAATGGAGTGTGAAAATTTGGGAGGGCGAAAATAACACCCATATACACACAATCCCGATCGTGTTCAAACAAGTGCACTTACCCAACATGACAAATGGCAGAATATGCTCTATTCTTAAATAAATATATATATATACACTTTTATGTGTGAAATGGTAGAAACTGCAGGGAGATATTATGTATTAGCTGAGCTCCAGGATATATGTTTTTTTTATTTATTTATATAGAGATAGATAGGTATATACAAGAATATCTATTTAATAATACATAGAACATGTTCCCCTATGTTAAGAACATCAGAAAATTAAATATTTACAGTAAATGCAGTTAAACACTTTATTACATATGAATAATGCATAAGTATGATCTTTCATACTGTCCTAATAGAAACTCGCCGCCCTATACACTCATGTAGGTATAAGCGGTAAAACAGAAATAACAAGATCCCAAGTGAGCATGAAGTATAACAATAGTGTACTTACTATGATAAGCTCAGGATAATATGGAACCAAATCTCAAAACTAAGCAACGGATACTACCCTCCCCCCACATAAGTGTATAGGATGGCGATTTTCTAATAGGATAGGCTAGTTTCCATGACTAGGTAATACATTTGGCAGCCTTGTATTTCTGCAATAGCAATTTTTTCTGCTTTCCACGTATTGTCCCCTATTACATAGCAATATGTAGGTATATGTATACACTGTTTTATTTTATCTACAACTGTATATATGATTAGCACTATACAACATTGACAATGTTTTTATGCATTACTGTCACTATTTCACAAGTGTATTATTGTTATGGTGTCACTATGGTAACCCTTTGGCCTTTTTTTTTGTCAGTGGGTGGGGCTTCCTACACTTTAAAATGTTTGCTGCAAGATTCATTATTGTTGGTCTGATGAAGGGGTGAACACCCCGAAATGTCACTATGGAATAAACTGTTAAGTTTTGTCACTTGATAAGACCAGTGAGTGCTTTGCTCTACTTTTATTATTTATATCCTCATGGCACCCTGGCATTTGGGCGTGCACTTATCTTATTGCCTATATATATACTGTATATATATATATATATATATATATATATATATATATATATATAGTTCTTTACAATTTCACAAAGTGCTGGATGGAAGATCATTCTATAGAAAACACTAAGCAGCATAGTGTATTATGTGTACAGTAAGTGTGGTAAGTACATTATATTAAGTAAATAATCAAAATTCCAAATATAAATAGACCCAAAGAGCTAGTAGTATCTTGGATTTGTAACCCCTTGTCTGCCAAAAGAAAAGTTCAGTTTTTTCACTCTTTTACAGTAAAGGAGTTAAAGTAAAAATCAATACAAAATGCAAGTTAGTCCATTAAGACTAAAAAGGGACATCACATTTTTTATTTTCATAAATGGAAACAGTCCACAGCTGCATTCATTACTTTTGGGAATTCAGAACCTGGCCACCAGAAGGAGGCAAAGATACCCCAGCCAAAGGCTTAAATACTCCTCCCACTCCCCTCATCCCCCAGTCATTCTTTGCCTTTCGTCCCAGGATGTTGGCAGTGTCAGAATTTTTCGATTAGTCTCTTATGGAGGGTAGTACTCTTCGGCATGGGACTGGAGTTTTAAGTAGTCCTGTCAGCCTCTCAGTGAGAGCTTGGATGAAAGTTAAAGTCCAGAGATGTAGGGAGAGTCTTTCTGCGAAACCATCCCGACTAATTTTTAACAGCTCCATAACCAATCGGCGTTGACGAGTTTTGCTGCCTGCTTTCTTCTCTCAAGTCCATGGCAGAGGCAAGGCTACTATCTGTCACACTTGAAGGGCCGTGTTCCTGTTCCACGGCGTAGATTCCAGTAAGATCATTTCATTTTACTTTCCTTATGATTGTATTGTATTACTAGTGTTTTCCCGAGAGGCTACCACCTTGCGGGACTAACTGTATTAGGGTCTCAGTGAGGCTCCTTTTGTATCTTGGAATCAAGGGTTACAGGGACATAATACTCATAAGCTAAATCACTTGTAACTGATGCAGTATAACTGTAAAAAGCTGACCGGAAAATATCACCTGAGCATCTCTTTGTAAAAAAAGAAGATATTTTCTCCTCAGCTCAGCAGAGTAAGTTCTGTATAAAAAGTTATACTCGGCTGCTGCAGGTAAAAAAAAAGAAAAAGAAAGGAACAGCAGCCAATCGGCATCAACAGTGCTGAGGTCATGAACTCTTTTACTGTGATCTCATGAGATTTCACTTAACTCTCATGAGATTTCATAGTAAACTTCCTTAAACTGAATAGGGAAATAAGCTCACTCCCTTAGCTGTCCCGGGACAGACATACTGATTTGCTGCTTAGAAGTCCTTTACAATGGGATGTGGCTACTGAGGATTTTTTTAGGTAAAATATCTTTCTTTTTTACATAGAGATGTTCAGGTGATATTTTCTAGTCAGCAACATTTGGGTATCATGGCCCTTTAATATCTCCTGAGGGGGTTATTTAACAGGGGGGGGGTCTTTAAACATGTTTATTATGTGATTCGACCTGCTTATGGGTATTGTTACTTAAGCACATGGCTTGTGGAACATAACGGCCTTGAAAGTGACACAGCCTTTGCAGTCGGGTGCACTTTTTCTGGACTGTACGGCTTACCTTGTGACCGGGCGTGGTCAAGTTTTTTACTCTCCTGTTCGGCATTCCTGACCGCGTGGCGACGTAAACATTCTGGTCCGCTGGTACATAGAAGGTGGTGAGTGCCCCAGCCATTGTGGGTATAAGGTGCCGTTTAGATTTTTTCTTATCTGGTCCATTTTCTTGTATTCTTATCCCAGTTATGGAGGATTCTGATGTTGAGATTGAAATAGTCTCTGATTCAGATTCCACTTATTGCGAAGAATACGAATCGGCCCAGATGACACATGACAGTCAGTTATGTTCCGTAGGCTGTTCTAGAGGGCTCAATTCCTTGGGATCAGGAAATCAGGGGGCCGCTGAGCTATCCACCTCTGGGAGTTCTGTCCCTTGAGAGGCGAGTTCCCTACCACTTACTTACATGTGCAGGTGACCCAGATTATGCTTATCCCTCCCTGGATGGTGGTTTGTTCCCTCCGTAGGTTGTGGCACGTTTCCGTATTCAAATACTTATGGCGTTGGCACATCTGCAGTTCCCAGATGTCTGCTTAAAATTATGTTCGTGTCCCTTCAACCCGGGTTCCCCAGGCATGGAGTTGCCCCGTTCAACTCTCCGGGGGAGCGACTGGTCCTGAGGCTCCGGCGTAGGTGTGCTGTGCTTTTCGGTATAGACTGGCGTGCCTTTGTGTTCTGCTACGGCACATCTTGGAGTTGTTGGAGGATCACATCCTTAATGGATATAGGAGTTCTCAGTCTTCTACTTCGAATAGCTCGCAGAATTAAATATAAGGGGATGAAGTAATCTTTTTATAGTCTGATTATTGAGTATCCTTTCCAGTCTGAGCTTGGACGAGCAGGGTTCTGTTGGGCTGCTCCTGCGGGTGTGTCTGTTCTCCTTGGGCGAAAACCTACGGGTTACCTTTTCTTTTATTTAATCCGGTGAGGATGACTTTTATTTGATTTAAAGAGCTCATGTTTTTTTTTATATTCCTTCGGGAATTTTCCTTCTGGAATCGATACTCGCAAATTCTCTACGGAAGTTGTTTTGGGGACGCGTCTCGGTGGAGTTCAAGTACGTCACACTCCGTTGGTTCCGATATTGCCGGGATTTGAGTGTTTCCTTCCCTGCATGGGTTGAGGATTTGGAGGATTTAGCCTCCTTGCTGCCGTGATGAGCTGTCTTGCCTTTCAAGGGCTATTGGAATGTCCTTCGGGACTTTCTCCTTAGTGGTTGAGGCCGCCTTATGGGATGGCCTTGCGGTCTTTCCTACTCTGGGAGTTAGTCGTTCCTTTTTAGGAATCATAGGCTGTGTGGTCTCCTTATCCTGGCTCTGTCTAGGCTATGCATTCTGTTTCCCTGGATGTAGTCCTCTGGTTCTATACTCTGAGGAGATTATGGAGACTAGCCTTTGTTCACTCGCTCTTTGGGTGACTTTGTCCCTGGTATTTCACTGTGGTCCTGGAAGTTGGGCGTTGTACGCCTGTTGGGTTAGAGTCTTCGTGGCTCTGTCGGGCCCTAGCTCTTTTGGAGTTGGACTTCTGTTAGCGGTGTTCTTCCCCCTTGGGTGGGATTTATGAGTGAGTCTTAGACCTGTTCGCCGCGTTAGCCTTATCCTCTGTGTAGTCTGTTTTATTCTGACGGGGTATGGTGTTTCCTGGGGTATTGTTTGTTTAAACGATACTGGGGCTCAGACCTTACTTTGTCTTGATCTTTCTGGGCCTAAGCCAGCTGGTATGATTAGGGGTTAACTCCATGGTTTCACTACCTGGATCTCGTTGTGAGTGCGGGTGCTCTTTTTTCATGACCTTATCTGGCAATTTTTTTCCTGAATTTTATGATCCTTATGACTGGTTCGGGAGCTCTAGTTCTTCAGGGAACATAGACTATATCTTATGGTCTCGCTAGTTGAGCTACTAGCAGTTTGGCCAGAAGTTCTGTGTGCTCAGGCTTCTCAGGGCCTGCCTTGTTCTTGAATGGTATGTGCTTAAAAGTTCCTTTTAATATTCCTATATAGCACCTGGATGTTTTTCATTCGGCTCAGATTATGGCTTTGACCTTGTGAGGGTGTGCGCTGTTCTTTAGCTGTGCCCTTTCCTTTGTGGGGAGGGGTTGTTTGCCTTTCTTAAGAGGTGAGGTTTTCCTCTCTCTGGAGGATGGTTGTCCTGCCCTGTGTGCAGGTGGTTGGAACAGGTGGTTTATCCTGTATAGAGAGTGGTCCACTTTCTGGGGTTGTTCTGTTCCGTCTGGGGTTGCAGTCTCCACGTTAGATCATAGTTACGCTATCTCTATGGGGTGCTCCTTGGGAGTACCTGTTGGAGGTGCTGTGTTGAGACTGCCATAGAGTGTCCGGCTAGATTTCATAGGGCTTCTGTAAGGCTCCCGAGCTCTGTTGGGGTGCCGGAGGCCGTCCCATTCCACCCTTTTATCTGGGGGCTGGTGGTTGGGGTCCTTTCTGTTCCCCTGTCTCTCAGACCTGTAGGTTACTTGGGCTTGTCCGGTGTTTGAATAGGATCTGAGATATGTTGTCTATCCTCGGATCGTGGTACGGTGAGCCTCTTTGAGGTTCTGGGTTCCTAGCTGTTCCGGATACGTGTGTAGGCCTTGCAGCTTTGAATTACCTGCAGTGTACCGCTAATTAGTGGAGGTTAGCAGTCTGTCGGTTGGTGTCTATCTATCTTCGGCTGCTTTTTACTTGTTTACAAGTATTTTATTTTCCAGGTCATCCTGGTATGACTGAAGTGTGTGGTGTTCAGAGGTTGTTCTCTGAGTTTGATGCACGTGTTGGTTTGGGAATATTTCAATATTCTGAGTTCCTGGCGACTTGGGACTCTGGTTTCAGTCGTTTTTTCGGGGCAGTTGCTCTGTTTTTCAGAGTTTTTCAAGTTTTCTTCTCTGTTCTGATTCCCGGTGTCAACCTTGTGATTCTGTACAGTTTGGGGTCTGGGCCTTACCTTCCCTTGTTTCAAGAACCTTTAGGGTCCCTGTGAGTTTGGCTCGCTTTTTGGGGTTTTCCATTTTTATTCGGATCTTATTGCACCCTGTTTAGGGTCTTCCAGGAAACCGTGTTGTTCCTCCAAGTCCTCTCCCCTTTGGGAGATTTCGGTTGTTGTTCCCCTTTCTCTGTAAGGGTGTGTGGTTGAGGATCGACCTTTGGGTGATGGTTTCTCCTGGAGGAGTGTTGGCTCAGTTGAGTCAGTTTCTGTGGTCTCTAGCAAGGCTTGTGGACTAGCTGCGGGTCAGTGTCCTTGGGGCCTTCTTTTTCAAATGTTTTCTTGGCTTCGGACGAAGCTGGATTTTTGCTGGGTTGTGGTTTCAGGCCTGGTGCCCTCAGAATGTGCTGCATTTTGTACCCTCCCGTTTTAGCATTCAGTGTCCTCTATAGCTTGGGTATTGTTTTCCCAAAAGTAATGAATGCAGCTGTGGACTCTTTCCATTTTTGAAGAAAAACATAAATTATCCTTACCTGATCATTTTCTTTTCTTCAGATGGAAAGAGTCCACAGCTCCCCGCCCGTGTTTTTTATGTGGGGCGTCTATTATTTTTATTCTTCTGACACCTTTTCACCCTGATATTTCTTCTACTGTTCCTTGTTCCTTGGCAGAATGACTGGGGGATGAGAGGAGTGGGAGGAGTATTTAAGCCTTTGGCTGGGTATCTTTGCCACCTAATGGTGGCCAGGTTCTGAATTCCCAAAAGTAATGAATGCAGCTGTGGACTCTTTCCATCTGAAGAAAAGAAAATGATCAGGTAAGCATAGTTTATGTTTTTGCATGTACAGTTTCAATTAACCGTACTGCATTAAAGCAGGAATTATGTGCATTTCTTTCATACAGGTGGTCAGAGTCCATGATTCATTACTCATGGGAATTACCTTCCCTACCACTTGGAGGAGGCAAAGATTCCCAAACCACAAGAGCTCTAAAAAACATCTCACACATACCTTAGTCTTTGCCTTTGCTGGAGGTGGTTAAAGAATAAAGATATGCTTGTTTTCCTTCAGTGAAAGGGGTTTTCAGTGTATTTTGAGGCCCAGTTTCCCCTCAGGGTGCAGTGCTTGTCAGAGGGATGTATTTGGGATATTGTTTGTGATTCTTTTATTTACCTCATGGGAATTTCTTCCTTAACTTTCCATAATCTGTTGCAGGGCCGTGTCTTCTGCCTCCCTTTATGGATCTACAATATACTCCTATTCCATAACCTCTACTGATATGTTTCAGTACTAGTTTGGCTGTCTGCTGCTTAGATGGTGGACGAGTGTCTACTGATAATTACCGTATTATTATTTAAATTGTTGTTCCTTCTTTGTGTCTTAAGTCTGCTTCAGAAAGATCTTTGCATAATTTGGATGTTGTTAGGGCATTAAAGTATTACATTGGTGCTTTTAAGGCCTTTAGACAAATTTCTAGTTTAATTAATTTATGCCATTTCTTTAGCTTCTTGGTTGAAACTTTTGATTCACAATGCTTATTTGGAGGTTGGTCAACCTCCTCCACAACGGATTACTGCTCATTCTACTAGTTCAGTTGCTACTTCTTGGTAGGGTGACCATATTGCTGCAATAAAAAGGGGCCCATATGAAAAATACATGTCAGGGTTCTTATACAAAACATTTCTTAAAACAGCCCTGATATATGCATTTTTCATATGTGTCCCTTTTTAAAGCGGCAATATGGTCAGCCTACTTCTTGGGCATTTAAGAATGAGGCCTCAGTTGATCAAACTTGTAAAGTAGCTACTTGGTCTTCTTTGCATACTTTTACTAAATTCTACCATTTAGATGTTTTTGCTTCCTTTGAGGCAGCTTTTGGTAGACAGGTGCTTCAAGCAGTTGATTCAGTTTGATTCTGGTCTGTTTTATGTTTTATGTGCATTAAAAATTTCTCAGTAAAAAATATGTTTTTAAATCCCTCCCTTTGTGTTATTACTCATGGACTCCACAGCTTGGGCATTAGTTACCATGAGTAATGGATCATGGACTCTCACCACCTGTATGAAAGAAAACATAATTTATGCATGCTGGATGAATTAATTTCTTATACCCCCCCCCCCCTTTTTTTTTTTTAAGGCTTTTGTTTTCTTTTTTTAGCACCTCTTTTTCCCTGCTCCATTTTGTTTGGATCATGCTCTTTTTCTTACCTCACTTGCTTGGCTATGCATTAGATTGAGGTATGTGTGAGGTGGGATGGGATATATAAAGCTCTTGGGGTTTAGGAAGCTTTGCTTCCTCCAAGTGGTAGGGAAGGTGATTCCCAAGAGTAATGGATCGTGGACTCTAAATAATGAAAGAAATTCATTTATCAGGTAAACATAGATTATGTTTTTCTGTTGTGTGTATTGTTTGATTTGAAGTAAAACATAAGTCTATGATATTTCAAGTTGTGTATATATATATATATATATATATATATATATGTTTTCTATCATGAGTTGAAAGAAGTTTCTTTGGTTTTTATGCTTCTTGAAAGGTGTATTTTTTAATAATTTGGAGTTGTGTAGTTCTAAACAAGAATTGTAGATACGATATTACAGAACCTAGTATTGTTATGTAGACAGCTTTGTGTTCACCATTGTCATCATGTAGTATTTTCTGCTTCCCCTCTTAGGTGATATTGAGCTCAATGATAAAAGAATGTGAACAGAAAGTGGAGAACAAGACTGTGCAAGAGCCCCAGGGGTAAGTACACATTTTATTTCTCCCTTAGGGCCTGATTCTCAAAAACTCTCCGGTATGGAGAGAAGTCATTGGGTTATTATAGTGAACATTATATTGTAACGTGTCTCCCCTTCACATAAAGAATATTAGTAAGCTCCCCTTAATGAGTTACACAGTTAAAATTGCCTTTAAAACAATCCTTGAGTGATCATCATAATGCTGTTGAGGCATCTTATAGAGTCTCAACAGACCAGAGAGGTTTAGTGAATCAGTGTTTTGGCCATAAAATATTATCTAAGACCATATTGTTTGTTGCAGATGTTAGCAATGCAATTAAAAGGGCAGTCTAGTCAAAAATTACTAACAAACTGATTTCTAAGCTGTTGAAGACTGCCCCTTATTTCAGTGCATTTTGACAGTTTTTCACAGTCAGACAGCGCTAGTTTGCTAGCGCATTGTCCTCACTCCCATTGAGTTATTTATGAGTCAGCACTGATTGGTTAAAATGCATGTCTGCTAAAAGAACTGAGATAAGGGGGGCAGTCTGCAGAGATACATGGTAATCACAAAAGTAAAAAGTGCATTAATATAACAGTGTTGCTTATGCAAAACTGGGGAATGGGTAATAAAAGGATTTACTAACATTGGATAGACTGGTAAAACAGGCAATTTGCCTGTCATATCTGCTGTTTTCCCTGCTCTGCTACAGAAAAGGGCTTTTTGATTACCCTTGAATAGGTCCCTAGAGGCTTGGGATCCTAATATACCTGCAACACTTGTAGATTATTTTAATGTCATGCAGACCTCTACTCAGGAGAGATGTGCAGTGTGTAAGGCTATATTTGTTATAGATGGACTAATTGGTTATGTTTCTACAGCTGCTTTTTTCAGGGGATACCTCACAATTTTAAGGTCTCGACCGCAAACAGATTATTCCTGGAGAGGTTCCATTTCCTGCATGGATGTCCTTGGGGGATAATTCTGAGTTATAAATGTATTTATCAAGTCTCAGTAGGTCATTGTCTGTAAAGGAACATTTCTCAGCTCTATGGTGGATAGGCTTATGTATCAGATTCACTTTTTTTTTTTTTTTACTCTATACTTTATCTTTTTTGTCTATGATAAAGTAATTTATATCTGCTGTATGATCTATCCATTTCTAAGCTCCGCTTCTCTCTGTAGTTTGTATTATTGTAAAGAACTTTTGTGCTTTTGACTTGCAGCGGTTCATTAAAGTCATTTATCTATTACCAGAAAATAAGTCACTTTGGCTTGAGATATCTTTTCAGAAATGTTCTAAGCTTGAAGACTGACCATATGTAATGTACTGGAGCAGATTTAAACACATTTCAATTGCATTTTAAAGTAGATGCAAATGTTGTGGTCCTTTTTACTATTAGCTTTTTCACTTTGTGGTCCGTTTCTGCTATTGCAAGCTATAGTTTTCACCTACGTTGATGTACTTTATTTTACACCAGCTATTCTAATTGTGATCTATATTTTTCAGCTAGCATCGAGAGATAGATCCATTTAAAATTAAGTGAATTGGTTTAATAATAAACCAACACTCTCAATCCCAGACTTCTGTACACCCTCTGGCAATAAGATGTTTCAACCTTTCTAAACCCTAGTGTCATAAAAGATAAATGTTTTCACTAACACTTTTTTTAGTTTCCGCTAGCATGAACAAATGCTTATTTGGACCATTAGACGTTATTAAAGGGACTTTGTAGAGTAAAAATAAAATACTCTATTTCACTTGAGGTTTTTTTTTTTTTACTGCATGTCTTGCTCCTTCAAAAGGGTTAAACACAGAGTAGCACTACTATTTCACTAGAGGTTTTATTTTTTTATCAAAATCCCTTCTTTTACTGCGTGCCTTGCTCCTTCATAAGGGTTAAACACAGAGTAGCACTACTGGAACACGCCACGCTGCTCCATGACTCAGTATACAGCCAATGATTGGAGCGAGCATGCATAGGTTTATCTACTCCGGATTGGCTCACCAACTGCAGCCTTATCTGGAGTGGCACACATCACTGTTTTAACTAGGTATTTAACCCCGTTCCAGGAGTTTAACATGTAGTGAAAGAAAGGAATGCTTTTTTATTTGACACTAGAATGTCCCTTTAATTTCTATTGGCTCTGTGGTCTATACAGTTACACAAAATCCAAGCTCCTCAAACACAAAGACATTCAGTAGTTAAAAAACAATATATACTGAGGCTTCTATTGTGTAATTACATCCTGGTTTTGTGTTAAGTAAAACATAAATTATAAGCTTAAAATAGAAACTCTTTCCTTCCTTTACACAGCGACATGTGCTCTATTCTTTTGCTAAGCCAAGAATTTAGGTTGCAGGATTTTGTTTTAATATAAATGTGGCAAAGGACATGTCCCTGGCAGCAGTCTTAAAATACAAGATGTGTTTCCCACAGCATGGAAAATAATCAGAGCAAACTCTACAAGTATTTACTATATATATATATATATATATATATATATATATATATATATATATATATATATATATATATATATATATATATAGAAACTAGATGACACTCTTGAACATGCAAGAAGTTGCAAATACAACACAAATTGAGGATTAGTTAAGCTATTGGCCAAGAAATATGTTGATAGAACTAAAAAGTCCCAGCAGTACGTAGGATCCTAACTCAAGCCTTTCATTCTGGCTTTTTATATATATTTATTTCTTTTCACTGATGTGTAAAAATGTTTATTTCTCCAACATAGGTGTGTCCGGTCCACGGCGTCATCCTTACTTGTGGGATATTCTCCTCCCCAACAGGAAATGGCAAAGAGCCCAGCAAAGCTGGTCACATGATCCCTCCTAGGCTCCGCCTACCCCAGTCATTCTCTTTGCCGTTGTACAGGCAACATCTCCACGGAGATGGCTTAGAGTTTTTTAGTGTTTAACTGTAGTTTTTCATTATTCAATCAAGAGTTTGTTATTTTCAAATAGTGCTGGTATGTACTATTTACTCAGAAACAGAAAAGAGATGAAGAGTTCTGTTTGTATGAGGAAAATGATTTTAGCAACCGTAACTAAAATCCATGGCTGTTCCACACAGGACTGTTGAGAGCAATTAACTTCAGTTGGGGGAACAGTGTGCAGTCTCTTGCTGCTTGAGGTATGACACATTCTAACAAGACAATGTAATGCTGGAAGCTGTCATTTTCCCTATGGGATCCGGTAAGCCATGTTTATTACGATCGTAAATAAGGGCTTCACAAGGGCTTATTTAGACTGTAGACTTTTTTGGGCTAAATCGATTCATTATTAACACATATTTAGCCTTGAGGAATCATTTTATTTGGGTATTTTGATATAATAATATCGGCAGGCACTGTATTAGACACCTTATTTCTTAGGGGCTTTCCCAAAGCATAAGCAGAGTCTCATTTTCGCGCCGGTGTGGCGCACTTGTTTTTGAGAGGCATGGCATGCAGTCGCATGTGAGAGGAGCTCTGATACTTAGAAAAGACTTCTGAAGGCGTCATTTGGTATCGTATTCCCCTTTGGGTTTGGTTGGGTCTCAGCAAAGCAGATACCTGGGACTGTAAAGGGGTTAAAGCTTAAAACGGCTCCGGTTCCGTTATTTTAAGGGTTAAAGCTTCCAAATTTGGTGTGCAATATTTTTAAGGCTTTATGACACTGTGGTGAAAATTTGGTGAATTTTGAACATTTCCTTCATGTTTTTTCGCAATTGCAGTAATAAAGTGTGTTCAGTTTAAAATTTAAAGTGACAGTAACGGTTTTATTTTAAAACGTTTTTTGTACTTTCTTATCAAGTTTATGCCTGTTTAACATGTCTGAACTACCAGATAGACTGTGTTCTGAATGTGGGGAAGCCAGAATTCCTATTCATTTAAATAAATGTGATTTATGTGATAATGACAATGATGCCCAAGATGATTCCTCAAGTGAGGGGAGTAAGCATGGTACTGCATCATTCCCTCCTTCGTCTACACGAGTCTTGCCCACTCAGGAGGCCCCTAGTACATCTAGTGCGCCAATACTCCTTACTATGCAACAATTAACGGCTGTAATGGATAATTCTGTCAAAAACATTTTAGCCAAAATGAACCCTTGTCAGCGTAAGCGTGGCTGCTCTGTTTTAGTTACTGAAGAGCATGACGACGCTGATATTAATATCTCTGAAGGGCCCCTAACCCAATCTGAGGGAGCCAGGGAGGTTTTGTCTGAGGGAGAAATTACTGATTTAGGGAACATTTCTCAGCAGGCTGAATCTGATGTGATTACATTTAAATTTAAGTTGGAACATCTCCGCATTTTGCTTAAGGAGGTATTATCCACTCTGGATGATTGTGAAAATTTGGTCATCCCAGAGAAACTATGTAAAATGGACAAGTTCCTAGAGGTGCCGGGGCTCCCAGAAGCTTTTCCTATACCCAAGCGGGTGGCGGACATTGTTAATAAAGAATGGGAAAGGCCCGGTATTCCTTTCGTCCCTCCCCCCATATTTAAAAAATTGTTTCCTATGGTCGACCCCAGAAAGGACTTATGGCAGTCAGTCCCCAAGGTCGAGGGAGCGGTTTCTACTTTAAACAAACGCACCACTATACCCATAGAGGATAGTTGTGCTTTCAAAGATCCTATGGATAAAAAATTAGAAGGTTTGCTCAAAAAGATGTTTGTTCAGCAGGGTTACCTTCTACAACCCATTTCATGCATTGTCCCTGTCACTACAGCTGCATATTTCTGGTTTGATGATCTGATAAAGGTGCTCGATAGTGATTCTCCTCCTTATGAGGAGATTATGGACAGAATCAATGCTCTCAAATTGGCTAATGCTTTCACTCTAGACGCCACTTTGCAATTGGCTAGGTTAGCGGCTAAGAATTCTGGGTTTGCTATTGTGGCGCGCAGAGCGCTTTGGTTGAAATCTTGGTCGGCTGATGCGTCTTCCAAGAACAAGCTACTAAACATTCCTTTCAAGGGGAAAACGCTGTTTGGTCCCGACTTGAAAGAGATTATCTCTGATATCACTGGGGGTAAGGGCCACGCCCTTCCTCAGGATCGGCCTTTCAAGGCAAAAAATAGACCTAATTTTCGTCCCTTTCGTAAAAACGGACCAGCCCAAAGTGCTACGTCCTCTAAGCAAGAGGGTAATACTTCTCAGGCCAAGCCAGCTTGGAGACCAATGCAAGGCTGGAACAAGGGAAAGCAGGCCAAGAAACCTGCCACTGCTACCAAGACAGCATGAAATATTGGCCCCCGATCCGGGACCGGATCTGGTGGGGGGCAGACTCTCTCTCTTCGCTCAGGCTTGGGCAAGAGATGTTCTGGATCCTTGGGCGCTAGAAATAGTCTCCCAGGGTTATCTTCTGGAATTCAAGGGACTTCCCCCAAGGGGGAGGTTCCACAGGTCTCAGTTGTCTTCAGACCACATAAAAAGACAGGCGTTCTTACATTGTGTAGAAGACCTGTTAAAAATGGGAGTGATTCATCCTGTTCCATTAAGAGAACAAGGGATGGGGTTCTACTCCAACCTGTTCATAGTTCCCAAAAAAGAGGGAACGTTCAGACCAATCTTAGATCTCAAGATCTTAAACAAATTTCTCAAGGTCCCATCGTTCAAGATGGAAACCATTCGAACTATCCTTCCTTCCATCCAGGAAGGTCAATTCATGACCACGGTGGATTTAAAGGATGCGTATCTACATATTCCTATCCACAAGGAACATCATCGGTTCCTAAGGTTTGCATTCCTGGACAAACATTACCAGTTTGTGGCGCTTCCTTTCGGATTAGCCACTGCTCCAAGGATTTTCACAAAGGTACTAGGGTCCCTTCTAGCGGTGCTAAGACCAAGGGGCATTGCAGTAGTACCCTACCTGGACGACATTCTGATTCAAGCGTCGTCCCTTCCTCGAGCAAAGGCTCACACGGACATCGTCCTGGCCTTTCTCAGATCTCACGGCTGGAAAGTGAACGTGGAAAAGAGTTCTCTATCCCCGTCAACAAGGGTTCCCTTCTTGGGAACAATTATAGACTCCTCAGAAATGAGGATTTTTCTAACAGAGGCCAGAAAAACAAAACTTCTGGACTCTTGTCGGATAATTCATTCCGTTCCTCTTCCTTCCGTAGCTCAGTGCATGGAAGTGATCGGGTTGATGGTAGCGGCAATGGATATAGTTCCTTTTGCGCGCATTCATCTAAGACCATTACAACTGTGCATGCTCAGTCAGTGGAATGGGGACTATACAGACTTGTCTCCGAAGATACAAGTAAATCAGAGGACCAGAGACTCACTCCGTTGGTGGCTGTCCCCGGACAACCTGTCACAAGGGATGACATTCCGCAGACCAGAGTGGGTCATTGTCACGACCGACGCCAGTCTGATGGGCTGGGGCGCGGTCTGGGGATCCCTGAAAGCTCAGGGTCTTTGGTCTCGGGAAGAATCTCTTCTACCGATAAATATTCTGGAACTGAGAGCGATATTCAATGCTCTCAAGGCTTGGCCTCAGCTAGCGAGGACCAAGTTCATACGGTTTCAATCAGACAACATGACGACTGTTGCGTACATCAACCATCAGGGGGGAACAAGGAGTTCCCTAGCGATGGAAGAAGTGACCAAGATTATTCTATGGGCGGAGTCTCACTCCTGCCACCTGTCTGCTATCCACATCCCGGGAGTGGAAAATTGGGAAGCGGATTTTCTGAGTCGTCAGACATTGCATCCGGGGGAGTGGGAACTCCATCCGGAAATCTTTGCCCAAGTCACTCAGCTGTGGGGCATTCCAGACATGGATCTAATGGCCTCTCGTCAGAACTTCAAAGTTCCCTGTTACGGGTCCAGATCCAGGGATCCCAAGGCGGCTCTAGTGGATGCACTAGTAGCACCTTGGACCTTCAAACTAGCTTATGTGTTCCCGCCGTTTCCTCTCATCCCCAGGCTGGTAGCCAGGATCAATCAGGAGAGGGCGTCGGTGATATTGATAGCTCCTGCGTGGCCACGCAGGACTTGGTATGCAGATCTGGTGAATATGTCATCGGCTCCACCTTGGAAGCTACCTTTGAGACGAGACCTTCTTGTTCAGGGTCCGTTCGAACATCCGAATCTGGTTTCACTCCAGCTGACTGCCTGGAGATTGAACGCTTGATTTTATCGAAGCGAGGTTTCTCAGATTCTGTTATCGATACTCTTGTTCAGGCCAGAAAGCCTGTAACTAGAAAGATTTACCACAAAATTTGGAAAAAATATATCTGTTGGTGTGAATCTAAAGGATTCCCTTGGGACAAGGTTAAGATTCCTAGAATTCTATCCTTCCTTCAAGAAGGATTGGAAAAAGGATTATCGGCAAGTTCCCTGAAGGGACAGATTTCTGCCTTGTCGGTGTTACTTCACAAAAAGCTGGCAGCTGTGCCAGATGTTCAGGCCTTTGTTCAGGCTCTGGTTAGAATTAAGCCTGTTTACAAACCCTTGACTCCTCCTTGGAGTCTCAATTTAGTTCTTTCGGTTCTTCAGGGGGTTCCGTTTGAACCCTTACATTCCGTTGATATTAAGTTATTATCTTGGAAAGTTTTGTTTTTAGTTGCAATTTCTTCTGCTAGAAGAGTTTCAGAATTATCTGCTCTGCAGTGTTCCCCTCCTTATCTGGTGTTCCATGCAGATAAGGTGGTTTTACGTACTAAACCTGGTTTTCTTCCAAAAGTTGTTTCTAACAAAAACATTAACCAGGAGATTATCGTACCTTCTCTGTGTCCGAAACCAGTTTCAAAGAAGGAACGTTTGTTGCACAATTTGGATGTTGTTCGCGCTCTAAAATTCTATTTAGATGCTACGAAGGATTTTAGACAAACATCTTCCTTGTTTGTTGTTTACTCAGGTAAAAGGAGAGGTCAAAAAGCTACTTCTACCTCTCTCTCTTTTTGGATTAAAAGCATCATCAGATTGGCTTATGAGACTGCCGGACGGCAGCCTCCCGAAAGAATCACAGCTCATTCCACTAGGGCTGTGGCTTCCACATGGGCCTTCAAGAACGAGGCTTCTGTTGATCAGATATGTAGGGCAGCGACTTGGTCTTCACTGCACACTTTTACCAAATTTTACAAGTTTGATACTTTTGCTTCTTCTGAGGCTATTTTTGGGAGAAAGGTTTTGCAAGCCGTGGTGCCTTCCATTTAGGTGACCTGATTTGCTCCCTCCCTTCATCCGTGTCCTAAAGCTTTGGTATTGGTTCCCACAAGTAAGGATGACGCCGTGGACCGGACACACCTATGTTGGAAAAAACAGAATTTATGTTTACCTGATAAATTTCTTTCTCCAACGGTGTGTCCGGTCCACGGCCCGCCCTGGTTTTTTTAATCAGGTCTGATAATTTATTTTCTTTAACTACAGTCACCACGGTACCATATGGTTTCTCCTATGCAAATATTCCTCCTTAACGTCGGTCGAATGACTGGGGTAGGCGGAGCCTAGGAGGGATCATGTGACCAGCTTTGCTGGGCTCTTTGCCATTTCCTGTTGGGGAGGAGAATATCCCACAAGTAAGGATGACGCCGTGGACCGGACACACCGTTGGAGAAAGAAATTTATCAGGTAAACATAAATTCTGTTTTCTCTTGTTAAGTGTAGTCAGTCCACGGGTCATCCATTACTTATTGAATATATCTCTTCCTAACAGGAAGCTGCAAGAGGATCACCCAAGCAGAGCTGCTATATAGCTCCTCCCCTCACATGTCATATTCAGTCATTCTCTTGCAGCCTAACTAAAGATAGGTCGCTGTGAGAGGTCTGTGGTGTTTTTTAACTTAGTTTATTTCTTCAAACAAAAGTTTGTTATTTTAAATGGCACCGGAGTGTGCTGTTTGCTCTCCGGCAGCATTAGAAGAAGAATCTGCCTGCGTTTTCTATGATCTTAGCAGACGTAACTAAGATCCACTGGCTGTTCTCATCTGAGGAGTGAGGTAACTTCAGAAAAGGGGAATAGCATGCAGGGCCCCCCTGCAAAAGAGGTATGTGCAGTAAATTATTTTTCTGAGGAATAGAATTGACTGAGAAAATACTGCTGATACCAATGTAACGTAAGTTCAGCCTTAAATGCAGTGATAGCGACTGGTATTAGGCTGATGAGTGTGTGTACACTGAATGTATTTTTCTAAGGAATGGAATTGACTCTGAAAATACTGTTAATACTGAAGTAATGTATGAGCCTTAACTGCAGTAAAAGCGACTGGTAGCAGGCTTATTAATAACACTTCATAACTTTTAAAATGTATGTTTAAAACGTTTACTGGCATGTTAATCGTTTTTTGTGAGGTACTTGGTGATAAAACTTATTGGGGCATGATTTTTACCACATGGCCATCTTTGTTTTCTGCATAGAAACAGTTATCTGAGCTTCCCCACTGTTGTAATATGAGTGGGAGGGGCCTATTTTAGCGCTTTTTTGCGCAGTAAAAATTCAGTCACAATCTGTCTACTTCATCCTCCATGATCCAGATCGTCTCTAGAGAGCTCAGGGGTCTTCAAAATTCATTTTGAGGGAGGTAATCAGTCACAGCAGACCTGTGACAGTGTGTTTTGACTGTGATAAAAACGTTAATTATTAAATTGTTATCTGTTTTTGGGTATTAAGGGGTTAATCATCCATTTGCTGGTGGGTGCAATCCTTTGCTAACTTAATACATTTACTGTGAAAAATTGGTTGCTATAACTATTTTGGTTCATTGTTATTTCAACTGTGACAGTTTTTTGTGCTTCTTAAAGGCACAGTAGCGTTTTTTATATTGCTTGTAAATTTATTTAGAAAAGTATTTCCAAGCTTGCTAGTCTCATTGCTAGTCTGTTTAAACATGTCTGACACAGATGAATCTCTTTGTTCACTATGTTTAAAGGCCAATGTGGAACCCAATAGAAATTTGTGTACTAATTGCATTGATGTTACTTTAAATAAAAGTCAATCTTTACATGTAAAGAAATTATCACCAGACAACGAGGGGGAAGTTATGCCGACTAACTCTCCTCACGTGTCAGTACCTTCGCCTCCCGCTCAGGAGGTGCGTGATTTTGTGGCGCCAAGTACATCAGGCAGGCCCTTACAAATCACTTTGCAAGACATGGCTACTGTTATGACAGAAGTATTATCTAAATTGCCAGAATTAAGAGACAAGCGCGATAGCTCTGGGTTAAGGACAGAGCGCGCGGATGAGGTGAGAGCCATGTCAGATACTGCGTCACAGTTTGCAGAACGTGAAGACGGAGAGCTTCATTCTGTGGGTGACGGATCTGATCCAGGGAGACTGGATTCAGAGATTTCTAATTTTAAATTTAAGCTTGAGAACCTCCGCATATTGCTAGGGGAGGTATTAGCGGCTCTGAATGATTGTAACACGGTTGCAATTCCAGAAAAATTATGTAGGTTGGATAGATACTATGCGGTACCGGTGTTTCCTATACCTAAAAGGCTTACAGAGATTATTAGCAAGGAGTGGGATAGACCTGGTGTGCCTTTTTCCCCTCCTCCCATATTTAGGAAAATGTTTCCTATAGACGCCACCACACGAGACTTATGGCAGACGGTCCCTAAGGTGGAGGGAGCAGTTTCTACTTTAGCTAAGCGTACCACTATCCCGGTGGAGGATAGTTGTGCCTTTTCAGATCCAATGGATAAGAAATTAGAGGGTTACCTTAAGAAAATGTTTGTTCAACAAGGTTTTATCTTACAGCCCCTTGCATGCATTGCGCCTGTCACTGCTGCGGCGGCATTCTGGTTTGAGTCTCTGGAAGAGGCCATTCGCACAGCTCCATTGGATGAAATTATGAACAAGCTTAAAGCACTTAAGCTAGCTAACACATTTGTTTCTGATGCCGTCGTACATTTAACCAAACTTACGGCTAAGAACTCTGGATTCGCCATCCAAGCGCGCAGAGCGCTATGGCTTAAATCCTGGTCAGCTGACGTGACTTCTAAATCTAAATTGCTTAATATTCCTTTCAAAGGGCAGACCTTATTCGGGCCCGGCTTGAAAGAAATTATCGCTGACATTACGGGAGGTAAGGGCCATGCTCTACCTCAGGACAGGGCCAAATCAAAGGCCAAACAGTCTAATTTTCGTGCCTTTAGTAACCTCAAGGCAGGAGCAGCATCAACTTCCTCCGCTCCAAAACAGGAAGGAGCTGTTGCTCGTTACAGACAAGACTGGAAAACTAACCAGTCCTGGAACAAGGGCAAGCAGGCCAGAAAACCTGCTGCTGCCCCTAAGACAGCATGAAGAGAGGGCCCCCTATCCGGAAACGGATCTAGTGGGGGGCAGACTTTCTCTCTTCGCCCAGGCTTGGGCAAGAGATGTCCAGGATCCCTGGGCATTGGAGATCATATCTCAGGGATATCTCCTGGACTTCAAAACTTCTCCTCCACGAGGGAGATTTCATCTTTCAAGGTTATCAGCAAACCAAATAAAGAAAGAGGCGTTTCTACGCTGTATACAAGACCTCTTACTAATGGGGGTGATCCACCCAGTTCCGCGGACGAAACACGGGCAAGGATTCTATTCAAATCTATTTGTGGTTCCCAAGAAAGAGGGAACCTTCAGACCAATCTTGGACTTAAAAATCCTAAACAAATTCCTAAGAGTTCCATCATTCAAAATGGAAACTATTCGAACCATCCTTCCCATGATCCAAGAGGGTCAGTACATGACCACAGTGGACTTAAAGGATGCCTACCTTCACATACCGATTCACAAGGATCATTATCGGTATCTAAGATTTGCTTTCCTAGACAGGCATTACCAGTTTGTAGCTCTTCCCTTCGGATTAGCTACGGCTCCAAGAATCTTTACAAAAGTTCTGGGCTCACTTCTGGCGGTACTAAGACCGCGAGGCATTGCGGTGACTCCATACCTAGACGACATTCTGATACAAGCGTCAAGTATTCAAACTGCCAAGTCTCATACAGAGATAGTTCTGGCATTTCTGAGGTCGCATGGGTGGAAGGTGAACGTGGAAAAGAGTTCTCTATCACCACTTACAAGGGTTCCCTTTCTAGGGACTCTTATAGATTCTGTAGAGATGAAAATTTACCTGACAGAGGCCAGGTTATCAAAACTTCTAAATGCTTGCCGTGTCCTTCATTCCATTCCACACCCGTCAGTAGCTCAGTGCATGGAAGTAATCGGCTTGATGGTAGCGGCAATGGACATAGTACCATTTGCGCGCCTGCATCTCAGACCGCTGCAATTGTGCATGCTAAGTCAGTGGAACGGGGATTACTCAGATTTGTCCCCCCTGCTAAATCTGGATCAAGAGACCAAAGATTCTCTTCTATGGTGGCTTTCTCGGCCACATCTGTCCAAAGGGATGACCTTTCGCAGGCCAGATTGGACGATTGTAACAACAGACGCCAGCCTTCTTGGCTGGGGCGCTGTTTGGAACTCCCTGAAGGCTCAGGGACTATGGACTCAGGAGGAGAAACTCCTCCCAATAAATATTCTGGAATTAAGAGCAATATTCAATGCTCTCCTAGCTTGGCCTCAGTTAGCAACTCTGAGGTTCATCAGATTTCAGTCGGACAACATCACGACTGTGGCTTACATCAACCATCAAGGGGGAACCAGAAGTTCCCTAGCGATGTTGGAAGTCTCAAAGATAATTCGCTGGGCAGAGTCTCACTCTTGCCACCTGTCAGCGATTTACATCCCAGGCGTGGAGAACTGGGAGGCGGATTTTCTAAGTCGCCAGACTTTTCATCCGGGGGAGTGGGAACTTCATCCGGAGGTCTTTGCTCAACTGATTCATCGTTGGGGCAAACCAGATCTGGATCTCATGGCGTCTCGCCAGAACGCCAAGCTTCCTTGTTACGGATCCAGGTCCAGGGACCCGGAAGCGGTGCTGATAGATGCTCTGACAGCCCCTTGGGTCTTCAACATGGCTTATGTGTTTCCACCATTCCCGATGCTTCCTCGTTTGATTGCCAAGATCAAACAGGAGAGAGCTTCGGTGATTCTGATAGCGCCTGCATGGCCACGCAGGACCTGGTATGCAGACCTAGTGGACATGTCTTCCTGTCCACTCTGCCTCTGAGACTGGACCTTCTAATTCAGGGTCCTTTCAACCATCCAAATCTAATTTCTCTGAGGCTGACTGCATGGAGATTGAACGCTTGATTCTATCAAAGCGTGGCTTCTCGGAGTCGGTTATTGATACCTTAATACAGGCTAGGAAGCCTGTTACCAGAAAAATTTACCATAAGATATGGCGTAAATATTTATATTGGTGCGAATCCAAGAGTTACTCATGGAGTAAGGTTAGGATTCCTAGGATATTGTCCTTTCTACAAGAGGGTTTAGAAAAGGGCTTATCTGCTAGTTCGTTAAAGGGACAGATTTCTGCTCTGTCTATTCTTCTACACAAACGTCTGGCTGAAGTTCCAGACGTTCAGGCTTTTTGTCAGGCTTTAGCTAGGATTAAGCCTGTGTTTAAGACTGTTGCTCCGCCGTGGAGCTTAAACGTTTTAACGTTCTTCAAGGCGTTCCATTTGAACCCCTTCATTCCATTGATATCAAGCTGTTATCCTGGAAGGTTCTGTTTTTGATGGCTATTTCCTCGGCTCGAAGAGTCTCTGAGTTATCTGCCTTACATTGTGATTCTCCTTATCTGATTTTTCATTCAGACAAGGTAGTTCTGCGTACTAAACCTGGGTTCTTACCTAAGGTAGTTACTAACAGGAATATCAATCAAGAGATTGTTGTTCCATCACTGTGTCCTAACCCTTCTTCAAAGAAGGAACGACTTTTGCATAATCTGGACGTAGTCCGTGCCCTGAAGTTCTATTTGCAGGCAACTAAAGATTTTCGTCAAACTTCTTCCCTGTTTGTCGTTTACTCTGGACAGAGAAGAGGTCAAAAGGCTTCGGCTACCTCTCTCTCTTTTTGGCTTCGTAGCATAATACGTTTAGCCTATGAGACTGCTGGACAGCAGCCTCCTGAAAGGATTACAGCTCATTCTACTAGAGCTGTGGCTTCCACCTGGGCCTTTAAAAATGAGGCCTCTGTTGAACAGATTTGCAAGGCTGCAACTTGGTCTTCACTTCACACTTTTTCAAAATTTTACAAATTTGACACTTTTGCTTCTTCGGAGGCTATTTTTGGGAGAAAGGTACTTCAGGCAGTGGTTCCTTCTGTTTAATGTTCCTGCCTTGTCCCTCCCTTCATCCGTGTACTTTAGCTTTGGTATTGGTATTCCATAAGTAATGGATGACCAGTGGACTGACTACACTTAACAAGAGAAAACATAATTTATGCTTACCTGATAAATGTATTTCTCTTGTAGTGTAGTCAGTCCACGGCCCGCCCTGTCTTTAAGGCAGATCTAAATTTTAATTAAACTCCAGTCACCACTGCACCCCATGGTTTCTCCTTTCTCGTCTGGTTTTGGTCGAATGACTGAATATGACATGTGAGGGGAGGAGCTATATAGCAGCTCTGCTTGGGTGATCCTCTTGCAGCTTCCTGTTAGGAAGAGATATACCGTATTGTTCCGCATATAGGCCGCACTATTTTCCCTTGATTTGTAGCTTTATATTTGTGGTGCGGCCTATATGCGGGGCGCGGCCTATAATCGGTATATCTCTGTCTTAATACCGGTATTGCCTAGTACGTTAAATTAGGAATGTAAGATGAATCTTAAACTCTAACTTACAATATGCAAGAGTAAGAAATACAGTAATATAGGGCTATACCTTCTTATTGATAGTGATACCTGAGCGAGTATCATTCTGGAGGAACGCTCCTTGGAAACAGGTGACTTCTTGCAGACTGTTACTGCTCAGTCACAGGTAGAGCTCTAATAGGAGCTCGGTCTTCCTCCTGCAAGTTCGGTCACCTGTTTCCAAGGAGCGTTCCTCCAGAATGATACTCACTCAGGTATTACAACATCACAGGCAAGGAATCAGCGTTGTGGTCTGCAGGGACCGAGCGGCAGATGCGGCCGTAGCTGATGAAGTCAGCACAGGAGGAACTGTGTGCTGAATTGAGAGTTAACACAGGAACTAGGAAGCTGGTAAAATATGCGGAATCCGTTATTACCGTGTGTTATCTGGAATGGAACAGTTGGTACAACTGCTTAGGTTCCCAGAGGATGGATATAGGAAGGTAGACAATGGATCGGCTAGGTGATTCACAGAAAGGCAGTATCAAGGTAAATGCTAGTTACAGAAAATCACTAAGCAAGGTACTGTATGTTAGGAAGGAGGGCCTTATAAGGAGATTGCAATGTAAGGTAATTGGCCAGAGCATTTAAAGGAACAGTGTTAAAACATGGCAAATGCTAACAAAAGCTGGAAAATAAACCTATTCTTTAAAATTAAATTTCTTAAAAATGGCACCAAACTTTAAGGGTGCGGCCTATATTCAGGTGCGGCCTATATGCGGCACAATACGGTATTCCATAAGTAATGGATGACCCGTGGACTGACTACACTACAAGAGAAATAAATTTATCAGGTAAGCATAAATTATGTTTTTTCTTTCATAATTGAGACTTCTCAGCTTAATTTTAGCATATTATAGTATAGACTTCTGGAAGTAATTTCAACCTGCTTAAGGGGTCAAAGGCTGTAAAGGCACAAATACAGATATGTTTCTACTTCAAATGTAAAGATATATTAGTATAAATCTGTGGGGGGGGTTTCTATTACTGTTTATTTTCTCAGTTTGAATTCTTGACTTTTTTTAGTTGCTCTTGTAGAATTTTAACATATAGATTAACTTATAGCACTGTTACAATCTTTAGTTTATCAATACCCTTTCTTGTGGTTTGTAGAAAATAGTCTGTACTCTTGCTATTTGCAATCCATTAAAGGCTGCTAATATGGGATAAAGTCAAGTAAATAAATATTGCGTCTATTTTTTATTGATAGCATTATTTTGTTTAGAAACCTGTAGATAAGGAATGCTGTAAAACTGACAGATGGGCTAGTTTAACTAAAGAACATGGCATAAATAATTTGCCTACCTCATTCCTTCCATATACAGGGAGTGCAGAATTATTAGGCAAGTTGTATTTTTGAGGATTAATTTTATTATTGAACAACAACCATGTTCTCAATTAACCCAAAAAACTCATTAATATCAAAGCTGAATAGTTATGGAAGTAGTTTTTAGTTTGTTTTTAGTTATAGCTATTTTAGGGAGATATCTGTGTGTGCAGGTGACTATTACTGTGCATAATTATTAGGCCACTTAACAAAAAACAAATATATACCCATTTAAATTATTTATTTTTACCAGTGAAACCAATATAACATCTCAACATTCACAAATATACATTTCTTTCATGTAATTAGCAAGAGTCCATGAGCTAGTGACGTATGGGATATACATTCCTACCAGGAGGGGCAAAGTTTCCCAAACCTCAAAATGCCTATAAATACACCCCTCACCACACCCACAATTCAGTTTTACAAACTTTGCCTCCCGTGGAGGTGGTGAAGTAAGTTTGTGCTAGATTCTACGTTGATATGCGCTCCGCAGCAAGTTGGAGCCCGGTTTTCCTCTCAGCGTGCAGTGAATGTCAGAGGGATGTGAGGAGAGTATTGCCTATTTGAATGCAGTGATCTCCTTCTAAGGGGTCTATTTCATAGGTTCTCTGTTATCGGTCGTAGAGATTCATCTCTTACCTCCCTTTTCAGATCGACGATATACTCTTATATATACCATTACCTCTACTGATTCTCGTTTCAGTACTGGTTTGGCTATCTACTATATGTAGATGAGTGTCCTGGGGTAAGTAAGTCTTATTTTCTGTGACACTCCTAGCTATGGTTGGGCACTTTGTTTATAAAGTTCTAAATATATGTATTCAAACATTTATTTGCCTTGACTCAGAATGTTCAACTTTCCTTATTTTCAGACAGTCAGTTTCATATTTGGGATAATGCATTTTAATTTAACATTTTTTCTTACCTTAAAATTTGACTTTTTCCCTGTGGGCTGTTAGGCTCGCGGGGGCTGAAAATGCTTCATTTTATTGCGTCATTCTTGGCGCGGACTTTTTTGGCGCAAAAATTCTATTTCCGTTTCCGGCGTCATACGTGTCGCCGGAAGTTGCGTCATTTTTTGACGTTATTTTGCGCCAAAAATGTCGGCGTTCCGGATGTGGCGTCATTTTTGGCGCCAAAAAGCATTTAGGCGCCAAATAATGTGGGCGTCTTATTTGGCGCGAAAAAATATGGGCGTCACTTTTGTCTCCACGTTATTTAAGTCTCATTTTTTATTGCTTCTGGTTGCTAGAAGCTTGTTCTTTGGCATTTTTTCCCATTCCTGAAACTGTCATTTAAGGAATTTGATCAATTTTGCTTTATATATATGTTGTTTTTTCTCTTACATATTGCAAGATGTCTCACGTTGCATCTGAGTCAGAAGATACTACAGGAAAATCGCTGTCAAGTGCTGAATCTACCAAAGCTAAGTGTATCTGCTGTAAACTTTTGGTAGCTATTCCTCCAGCTGTTGTTTGTATTGATTGTCATGACAAACTTGTTAAAGCAGATAATATTTCCTTTAGTAAAGTACCATTGCCTGTTGCAGTTCCTTCAACATCTAAGGTGCAGAATGTTCCTGATAATATAAGAGATTTTGTTTCTGAATCCATAAAGAAGGCTATGTCTGTTATTTCTCCTTCTAGTAAACGTAAAAAATCTTTTAAAACTTCTCTCCCTACAGATGAATTTTTAACTGAACATCATCATTCTGATTCTGATGACTCTTCTGGTTCAGAGGATTCTGTCTCAGAGGTTGATGCTGATAAATCTTCATATTTATTTAAAATGGAATTTATTCGTTCTTTACTTAAAGAAGTCCTAATTGCTTTAGAAATAGAGGATTCTGGTCCTCTTGATACTAAATCTAAACGTTTAAATAAGGTTTTTAAAACTCCTGTAGTTATTCCAGAAGTTTTTCCTGTCCCTGATGCTATTTCTGCAGTAATTTCCAAAGAATGGGATAATTTGGGTAATTCATTTACTCCTTCTAAACGTTTTAAGCAATTATATCCTGTGCCGTCTGACAGATTAGAATTTTGGGACAAGATCCCTAAAGTTGATGGGGCTATTTCTACCCTTGCTAAACGTACTACTATTCCTACGTCAGATGGTACTTCGTTTAAGGATCCTCTAGATAGGAAAATTGAGTCCTTTCTAAGAAAAGCTTATCTGTGTTCAGGTAATCTTCTTAGACCTGCTATATCTTTGGCTGATGTTGCTGCAGCTTCAACTTTTTGGTTGGAAACTTTAGCGCAACAAGTAACACATCGTGATTCTCATGATATTATTATTCTTCTTCAACATGCTAATAATTTTATCTGTGATGCCATTTTTGATATTATCAGAGTTGATGTCAGGTTTATGTCTCTAGCTATTTTAGCTAGAAGAGCTTTATGGCTTAAAACTTGGAATGCTGATATGGCTTCTAAATCAACTTTACTTTCCATTTCTTTCCAGGGTAACAAATTATTTGGTTCTCAGTTGGATTCCATTATTTCAACTGTTACTGGTGGGAAAGGAACTTTTTTACCACAGGATAAAAAATCTAAAGGTAAAAACAGGGCTAATAATCGTTTTCGTTCCTTTCGTTTCAACAAAGAACAAAAGCCTGATCCTTCATCCTCAGGAGCAGTTTCAGTTTGGAGACCATCTCCAGTCTGGAATAAATCCAAGCCAGCTAGAAAGGCAAAGCCTGCTTCTAAGTCCACATGAAGGTGCGGCCCTCATTCCAGCTCAGCTGGTAGGGGGCAGGTTACGTTTTTTCAAGGAAATTTGGATCAATTCTGTTCACAGTCTTTGGATTCAGAGCATTGTTTCAGAAGGGTACAGAATTTGTTTCAAGTTGAGACCTCCTGCAAAGAGATTTTTTCTTTCCCGTGTCCCAGTAAATCCAGTAAAAGCTCAAGCATTTCTGAAATGTGTTTCAGATCTAGAGTTGACTGGAGTAATTATGCCAGTTCCAGTTCCGGAACAGGGGATGGGGTTTTATTCAAATCTCTTCATTGTACCAAAGAAGGAGAATTCTTTCAGACCAGTTCTGGATCTAAAAATATTGAATCGTTATGTAAGGATACCAACGTTCAAGATGGTAACTGTAAGGACTATCTTACCTTTTGTTCAGCAAGGGAATTATATGTCCACAATAGATTTACAGGATGCATATCTGCATATTCCGATTCATCCAGATCATTATCAATTCCTGAGATTCTCGTTTCTGGACAAGCATTACCAGTTTGTGGCTCTGCCGTTTGGCCTAGCTACAGCTCCAAGAATTTTTACAAAGGTTCTCGGTGCCCTGCTGTCTGTAATCAGAGAACAGGGTATTGTGGTATTTCCTTATTTGGACGATATCTTGGTACTTGCTCAGTCTTTACATTTAGCAGAATCTCATACGAATCGACTTGTGTTGTTTCTTCAAGATCATGGTTGGAGGATCAATTTACCAAAAAGTTCTTTGATTCCTCAGACAAGGGTAACCTTTCTGGGTTTCCAGATGGATTCAGTGTCCATGACTCTGTCTTTAACAGACAAGAGACGTCTAAAGTTGATTACAGCTTGTCGAAACCTTCAGTCACAATCATTCCCTTCGGTAGCCTTATGCATGGAAATTCTAGGTCTTATGACTGCTGCATCGGACGCGATCCCCTTTGCTCGTTTTCACATGCGACCTCTTCAGCTCTGTATGCTGAAGCAATGGTGCAAGGATTACATGAAGATATCTCAATTAATATCTTTAAAACCGATTGTTCGACACTCTCTAACATGGTGGACAGATCACCATCGTTTAATTCAGGGGGCTTCTTTTGTGCTTCCGACCTGGACTGTAATTTCAACAGATGCAAGTCTCACAGGTTGGGGAGCTGTGTGGGGATCTCTGACGGCACAAGGAGTTTGGGAATCTCAGGAGGTGAGATTACCGATCAATATTTTGGAACTCCGTGCAATTTTCAGAGCTCTTCAGTTTTGGCCTCTTCTGAAGAGAGAATCGTTCATTTGTTTTCAGACAGACAATGTCACAACTGTGGCATACATCAATCATCAAGGAGGGACTCACAGTCCTCTGGCTATGAAAGAAGTATCTCGAATTTTGGTTTGAGCGGAATCCAGCTCCTGTCTAATCTCTGCGGTTCATATCCCAGGTGTAGACAATTGGGAAGCGGATTATCTCAGTCGCCAAACGTTGCATCCGGGCGAATGGTCTCTTCTCCCAGATGTATTTCTTCAGATTGTTCAAATGTGGGAACTTCCAGAAATAGATCTGATGGCGTCCCATCTAAACAAGAAACTTCCCAGGTATCTGTCCAGATCCCGGGATCCTCAGGCAGAGGCAGTGGATGCATTATCACTTCCTTGGAAGTATCATCCTGCCTATATCTTTCCGCCTCTAGTTCTTCTTCCAAGAGTAATCTCCAAGATTCTGAAGGAATGCTCGTTTGTTCTGCTGGTAGCTCCGGCATGGCCTCACAGGTTTTGGTATGCGGATCTTGTCCGGATGGCCTCTTGCCAACCGTGGACTCTTCCGTTAAGACCAGACCTTCTGTCACAAGGTCCTTTTTTCCATCAGGATCTGAAATCCTTAAATTTAAAGGTATGGAGATTGAACGCTTGATTCTTGGTCAAAGAGGTTTCTCTGACTCTGTGATTAATACTATGTTACAGGCTCGTAAATCTGTATCTCGAGAGATATATTATAGAGTCTGGAAGACTTATATTTCTTGGTGTCTTTCTCATCATTTTTCCTGGCATTCTTTTAGAATACCGAGAATTTTACAGTTCCTTCAGGATGGTTTAGATAAGGGTTTGTCCGCAAGTTCTTTGAAAGGACAAATCTCTGCTCTTTCTGTTCTTTTTCACAGAAAGATTGCTATTCTTCCTGATATTCATTGTTTTGTACAAGCTTTGGTTCGTATTAAACCTGTCATTAAGTCAATTTCTCCTCCTTGGAGTTTGAATTTGGTTCTGGGAGCTCTTCAAGCTCATTCGTTTGAACCTATGCATTCATTGGACATTAAATTACTTTCTTGGAAAGTTTTGTTCCTTTTGGCCATCTCTTCTGCCAGAAGAGTTTCTGAATTATCTGCTCTTTCTTGTGAGTCTCCTTTTCTGATTTTTCATCAGGATAAGGCGGTGTTGCGAACTTCTTTTGAATTTTTACCTAAAGTTGTGAATTCCAACAACATTAGTAGAGAATTTGTGGTTCCTTCATTATGTCCTAATCCTAAGAATTCTAAGGAGAAATCGTTGCATTCTTTGGATGTTGTTAGAGCTTTGAAATATTATGTTGAAGCTACGAAATCTTTTCGTAAGACTTCTAGTCTATTTGTTATCTTTTCCGGTTCTAGAAAAGGCCAGAAAGCTTCTGCCATTTCTTTGGCATCTTGGTTGAAATCTTTAATTCATCTTGCCTATGTCGAGTCGGGTAAAACTCCGCCTCAGAGAATTACAGCTCATTCTACTAGGTCAGTTTCTACTTCCTGGGCGTTTAGGAATGAAGCTTCGGTTGACCAGATCTGCAAAGCAGCAACTTGGTCCTCTTTGCATACTTTTACTAAATTCTACCATTTTGATGTATTTTCTTCTTCTGAAGCAGTTTTTGGTAGAAAAGTACTTCAGGCAGCGGTTTCAGTTTGAATCTTCTGCTTATGTTTTTCGTTAAACTTTATTTTGGGTGTGGATTATTTTCAGCAGGAATTGGCTGTCTTTATTTTATCCCTCCCTCTCTAGTGACTCTTGTGTGGAAAGATCCACTTCTTGGGTAGTCATTATCCCATACGTCACTAGCTCATGGACTCTTGCTAATTACATGAAAGAAAACATAGTTTATGTAAGAACTTACCTGATAAATTCATTTCTTTCATATTAGCAAGAGTCCATGAGGCCAGCCCTTTTTTTGTGGTGGTTATGATTTTGTATAAAGCACAATTATTCCAATTCCTTATTTTATATGCTTTCGCACTTTTTTATCACCCCACTTCTTGGCTATTCGTTAAACTGAATTGTGGGTGTGGTGAGGGGTGTATTTATAGGCATTTTGAGGTTTGGGAAACTTTGCCCCTCCTGGTAGGAATGTATATCCCATACGTCACTAGCTCATGGACTCTTGCTAATATGAAAGAAATGAATTTATCAGGTAAGTTCTTACATAAATTATGTTTTCTGACATTCAAAAACAAAACAAAAACAAATCAGTGACCAATATAGCCACCTTTCTTTGCAAGGACACTCAAAAGCCTGCCATCCATGGATTCTGTCAGTGTTTTGATCTGTTCACATCAACATTGCGTGCAGCAGCAACCACAGCCTCCCACACACTGTTCAGAGAGGTGTACTGTTTTCCCTCCTTGTAAATCTCACATTTGATGATGGACCACAGGTTCTCAATGGGGTTCAGATCAGGTGAACAAGGAGGCCATGTCATTAGATTTTCTTCTTTTATACCCTTTCTTGCCAGCCACGCTGTGGAGTACTTGGACGCGTGTGATGGAGCATTGTCCTGCATAAAAATCATGTTTCTTCTGTTATGTGTGATCAGTCCACGGGTCATCATTACTTCTGGGATATTATCTGCTCCCCTACAGGAAGTGCAAGAGGATTCACCCAGCAGAGTTGCTATATAGCTCCTCCCCTCTACGTCACCCCCAGTCATTCTCTTGCACCCAAAGACTAGATAGGAGGTGTGAGAGGACTATGGTGATTATACTTAGTTTTTATAACTTCAATCAAAAGTTTGTTATTTTACAATAGCACCGGAGCGTGTTATTACTTCTCTGGCAGAGTTTGAAGAAGAATCTACCAGAGTTTTTCTTATGATTTTAACCGGAGTAGTTAAGATCATATTGCTGTTTCTCGGCCATCTGAGGGAGGTAAAAGCTTCAGATCAGGGGACAGCGGGCAGTTGAATCTGCATTGAGGTATGTAGCAGTTTTTATTTTCTGAATGGAATTGATGAGAAAATCCTGCCATACCGTTATAATGACATGTATGTATACTCTACACTTCAGTATTCTGGGGATGGTATTTCACCGGAATTACTCTGTAAAAGTACATTAAACCTTTTAATAGGTATTTAATTCATGTTAAACGTTTTTGCTGGAATGTAGAATCGTTTGCATTTCTGAGGTACTGAGTGAATAAATATTTGGGCATTATTTTTCCACTTGGCAGTTTGCTTGTTTTGATTATGACAGTTTCGTTTCTCTCTCACTGCTGTGTGTGAGGGGGAGGGGCCGTTTTTGGCGCTCTTTGCTACGCATCAAAAATTTCCAGTCAGTTACTCTTGTATTTTCTGCATGATCCGGTTCATCTCTAACAGAACTCAGGGGTCTTCAAACTTCTTTTGAAGGGAGGTAGATTCTCTCAGCAGAGCTGTGAGACTTATGTAGTGACTGTGTTTTAAAACGTTGCTCTGTGATTTTTATGTTTAAAATTTAATTAGTGTTACTTTACTAATGGGAACCAAGTTGTGTTGTTTTTAAAGAGTGATGCTATAACTGTTTTTCAGTTCATTATTTCAACTGTCATTTAATCGTTTAGTGCTTCTTTGAGGCACAGTACGTTTTTGTTAAATAAGATTGTAACCAAGTTGCATGTTTATTGCTAGTGTGTTAAACATGTCTGATTCAGAGGAAGATACCTGTGTCATTTGTTCCAATGCCAAGGTGGAGCCCAATAGAAATTTATGTACTAACTGTATTGATGCTACTTTAAATAAAAGCCAATCTGTACAAATTGAACAAATTTCACCAAACAGCGAGGGGAGAGTTATGCCGTCTAACTCGCCTCACGTGTCAGTACCTGCGTCTCCCGTCCGGGAGGTGCGTGATATTATGGCGCCTAGTACATCTGGGCAGCCATTACAGATAACATTACAAGATATGGCTACTGTTATGACTGAAGTTTTGGCTAAGTTACCAGAACTAAGAGGCAAGCGTGATCACTCTGGGGTGAGAACAGAATGCGCTGATAATCCTAGGGCCATGTCTGATACTGCGTCACAGCTTGCAGAGCATGAGGACGGAGAGCTTCATTCTGTAGGTGACGGTTCTGATCCAAGCAGATTGGATTCAGATATTTCAAATTTTAAATTTAAATTGGAAAACCTCCGTGTATTACTAGGGGAGGTCTTAGCGGCTCTTAACGATTGTAACACTGTTGCAATACCAGAGAAAATGTGTAGGTTGGATAAATACTTTGCGGTACCGGCGAGTACTGACGTTTTTCCTATACCTAAGAGATTAACTGAAATTGTTACTAAGGAGTGGGATAGACCCGGTGTGCCGTTCTCACCCCCTCCTATATTTAGAAAGATGTTTCCAATAGACGCCACCACACGGGACTTATGGCAAACGGTCCCTAAGGTGGAGGGAGCAGTTTCTACTTTAGCTAAGCGCACCACTATCCCGGTGGAGGATAGCTGTGCTTTTTCAGATCCTATGGATAAAAAATTAGAGGGTTACCTTAAGAAAATGTTTGTTCAACAAGGTTTTATATTGCAACCCCTTGCATGCATCGCGCCGATTACGGCTGCGGCAGCATTTTGGATTGAGTCTCTGGAAGAGAACCTTAATTCCGCTACGCTGGACGACATTACGGACAGGCTTAGAGTCCTTAAACTAGCTAATTCATTCATTTCGGAGGCCGTAGTACATTTAACCAAACTTACGGCTAAGAATTCAGGATTCGCCATTCAGGCACGTAGGGCGCTGTGGCTAAAATCCTGGTCGGCTGATGTAACTTCTAAGTCCAAATTACTTAATATACCTTTCAAGGGGCAAACTTTATTTGGGCCCGGTTTGAAAGAAATTATCGCTGACATTACAGGAGGTAAGGGCCACGCTCTACCTCAAGACAAAGCCAAAGCTAAGGCTAGACAGTCTAATTTTCGTCCCTTTCGGAATTTCAAAGCAGGTGCAGCATCAACTTCCACTGCACCAAAACAGGAAGGAGCTGTTGCTCGTTACAGACAAGGCTGGAAACCTAACCAGTCCTGGAATAAGGGCAAGCAGGCCAGAAAACCTGCTGCTGCCCCTAAGACAGCATGAACCGAGGGCCCCCGATCCGGGACCGGATCTAGTGGGGGGCAGACTCTCTCTCTTCGCCCAGGCTTGGGCAAGAGATGTCCAGGATCCCTGGGCGCTAGAGATCATATCTCAGGGATACCTTCTAGACTTCAAATTATCTCCCCCAAGAGGGAGATTTCATCTGTCAAGGTTGTCAACAAACCAAATAAAGAAAGACGCGTTTCTACGCTGTGTACAAGATCTATTATTAATGGGAGTGATCCATCCGGTTCCGCGGTCGGAACAAGGACAAGGGTTTTACTCAAACCTGTTTGTGGTTCCCAAAAAAGAGGGAACTTTCAGGCCAATCTTGGATTTAAAGATCCTAAACAAATTCCTAAGAGTTCCATCGTTCAAAATGGAAACTATTCGGACAATCTTACCCATGATCCAAAAGGGTCAGTACATGACCACAGTGGATTTAAAGGATGCTTACCTTCACATACCGATTCACAAAGATCATTACCGGTATCTAAGGTTTGCCTTCTTAGACAGGCATTACCAGTTTGTAGCCCTTCCATTCGGATTGGCTACGGCTCCAAGAATTTTCACAAAGGTTCTGGGTGCCCTTCTAGCGGTTCTGAGACCGCGAGGAATTTCGGTAGCTCCGTACCTAGACGACATTCTGATACAAGCTTCAAGCTTTCAAACTGCCAAGTCTCATACAGAGTTAGTTCTGGCATTTCTAAGGTCGCATGGATGGAAAATGAACGAAAAGAAGAGTTCTCTCTTGCCTCTCACAAGAGTTCCATTCTTGGGGACTCTTATAGATTCTGTAGAAATGAAGATTTATCTGACAGAAGACAGATTAACAAAGCTTCTAAATGCATGCCGTGTCCTTCATTCCATTCAACTCCCGTCAGTAGCTCAATGCATGGAGGTGATCGGCTTAATGGTAGCAGCAATGGACATAGTACCCTTTGCACGCCTACATCTCAGACCGCTGCAATTGTGCATGCTGAGTCAGTGGAATGGGGATTACTCAGATTTGTCCCCCACTCTGAATCTGGATCAAGAGACCAGAAACTCTCTTCTATGGTGGCTTTCTCGGCCACATCTGTCCAAGGGGATGCCGTTCAGCAGGCCGGACTGGACAATTGTAACAACAGACGCCAGCCTTCTAGGTTGGGGCGCTGTCTGGAATTCTCTGAAGGCTCAGGGACAATGGAGTCAGGAGGAAAGTCTCCTGCCAATAAACATTCTGGAATTGAGAGCAGTTCTCAATGCCCTTCTAGCTTGGCCCCAGTTAAAGACTCGGGGGTTCATCAGGTTTCAGTCGGACAACATCACGACTGTAGCTTACATCAACCATCAGGGAGGGACAAGAAGCTCCTTAGCAATGATAGAAGTATCAAAGATAATTCGCTGGGCAGAGTCTCACTCTTGCCACCTGTCAGCAATCCACATCCCGGGAGTGGAGAACTGGGAGGCGGATTTCTTGAGTCGCCAGACTCTTCATCCGGGGGAGTGGGAACTTCATCCGGAGGTCTTTGCCCAAATACTTCGACGTTGGGGCAAACCAGAGATAGATCTCATGGCGTCTCGCCAGAACGCCAAACTTCCTCGCTACGGATCCAGATCCAGGGATCCGGGAGCGGTTCTGATAGATGCTTTGACAGCACCTTGGAACTTCAGGATGGCTTATGTGTTTCCACCCTTCCCGCTGCTTCCTCGATTGATTGCCAAAATCAAACAGGAGAGAGCATCAGTGATTCTAATAGCGCCTGCATGGCCGCGCAGGACTTGGTATGCAGATCTAGTGGACATGTCATCCTGTCCGCCTTGGTCTCTACCTCTAAGACAGGACCTTCTGATTCAGGGTCCATTCAAACATCAAAGTCTAACTTCTCTGAAGCTGACTGCTTGGAAATTGAACGCTTGATTTTATCAAAACGTGGTTTTTCTGAGTCGGTTATTGATACCCTGATACAGGCTAGGAAGCCTGTTACCAGAAAGATTTACCATAAAATATGGCGTAAATACCTATACTGGTGTGAATCCAAAGATTACTCCTGGAGTAAGGTTAGGATTCCTAGGATATTGTCTTTTCTACAAGAAGGTTTAGAAAAGGGTTTATCGGCTAGCTCATTAAAGGGACAGATCTCAGCTCTGTCCATCTTGTTACACAGGCGTCTGTCAGAAAATTCAGACATCCAGGCCTTTTGTCAGGCTTTAGCTAGGATCAAGCCTGTGTTTAAAACTGTTGCTCCGCCATGGAGTTTAAACTTAGTTCTTAACGTTTTACAGGGTGTTCCGTTTGAACCCCTTCATTCCATTGATATAAAATTGTTATCTTGGAAAGTTCTATTTTTAATGGCTATTTCCTCGGCTCGAAGAGTCTCTGAGTTATCAGCCCTACATTGTGATTCTCCTTATCTGATCTTTCACTCAGACAAGGTAGTTCTGCGTACTAAACCTGGTTTCTTACCTAAGGTTGTCTCTAACAGGAATATCAATCAAGAGATTGTTGTTCCATCCTTGTGTCCAAATCCTTCTTCAAAGAAGGAACGTCTTCTACACAATCTGGATGTAGTTCGTGCCCTCAAGTTCTACTTGCAGGCAACTAAAGATTTTCGCCAAACTTCTTCCCTGTTTGTCGTTTATTCTGGACAGAGGAGAGGTCAAAAAGCTTCTGCTACCTCTCTCTCTTTTTGGCTTCGTAGCATAATACGTTTAGCCTATGAGACTGCTGGACAGCAGCCTCCTGAAAGAATTACAGCTCATTCCACTAGAGCTGTGGCTTCCACTTGGGCCTTTAAGAATGAGGCCTCTGTTGAACAGATTTGCAAGGCTGCAACTTGGTCTTCGCTTCATACTTTTTCCAAATTTTACAAATTTGACACTTTTGCTTCTTCGGAGGCTATTTTTGGGAGAAAGGTTCTTCAGGCAGTGGTTCCTTCTGTATAATGAGCCTGCCTATCCCTCCCGTCATCCGTGTACTTTTGCTTTGGTATTGGTATCCCAGAAGTAATGATGACCCGTGGACTGATCACACATAACAGAAGAAAACATAATTTATGCTTACCTGATAAATTCCTTTCTTCTGTTGTGTGATCAGTCCACGGCCCGCCCTGTTTTTTAAGGCAGGTAAATATTTTTTAAATTATAATTCAGTCACCACTACACCCTTGGCTTCTCCTTTCTCGTTGGTCTTTGGTCGAATGACTGGAGGTGACGTAGAGGGGAGGAGCTATATAGCAACTCTGCTGGGTGAATCCTCTTGCACTTCCTGTAGGGGAGCAGATAATATCCCAGAAGTAATGATGACCCGTGGACTGATCACACAACAGAAGAAAGGAATTTATCAGGTAAGCATAAATTATGTTTTTTCTTGAAGGATGCAGACTTCTTCCTGTACCACTGCTTGAAGAAGGTGTCTTCCAGAAACTGGCAGTAGGACTGGGAGTTGAGCTTGACTCCATCCTCAACCCGAAAAGGCCCCACAAGCTCATCTTTGATGATACCAGCCCAAACCAGTACTCCACCTCCACCTTGCTGGCGTCTGAGTCGGACTGGAGCTCTCTGCCCTTTACCAATCCAGCCACGGGCCCATCCATCTGGCCCATCAAGACTCACTCTCATTTCATCAGTCCATAAAACCTTAGAAAAATCAGTCTTGAGATATTTCTTGGCCCAGTCTTGACGTTTCAGCTTGTGTGTCTTGTTCAGTGGTGGTCGTTTTTCAGCCTTTCTTACCTTGGCCATGTCTCTGAGTATTGCACACCTTGTGCTTTTGGGCACTCCAGTGATGTTGCAGCTCTGAAATATGGCCAAATTGGTGGCAAGTGGCATCTTGGCAGCTGCACGCTTGACTTTTCTCAGTTCATGGGCAGTTATTTTGCGCCTTGGTTTTTCCACACGCTTCTTGCGACTCTGTTGACTATTTTGAATGAAACGCTTGATTGTTCGATGATCACGCTTCAGAAGCTTTGCAATTTTAAGAGTGCTGCATCCCTCTGCAAGATATCTCACTATTTTTGACTTTTCTGAGCCTGTCAAGTCCTTCTTTTGACCCATTTTGCCAAAGGAAAGGAAGTTGCCTAATAATTATGCACACCTGATATAGGGTGTTGATGTCATTAGACCACACCCCTTCTCTTTACAGAGATGCACATCACCTAATATGCTTAATTGGTAGTAGGCTTTCGAGCCTATACAGCTTGGAGTAAGACAACATGCATAAAGAGGATGATGTGGTCAAAATACTCATTTGCCTAATAATTCTGCACTCCCTGTACATTCCTGTGGAACTATACTAACTTAGAAAATGAGCATATTATCCCCTTGACAGTCAGAGAAGATTGAAGTGGATTTTATAACAAGAGGGTCTCCAAAGGATCACTCTTTGAAGTAATTCATTAGTGAAGAGTTTGCAAAATGTAAGTTTTTTTCTATAATACATATCAATACATATCTATATTGTAAAGTTGGAATACTATGCTGACATAGAAAAATAGAAAGAATGTTGTTGTTTTTATATATATATATATATATATATATATATAGTGTAAAGCAGTGAAACTGACAGAAGCTTTCTGCCTAATGTTTTCGGAACATACTACAATCATGTTTACAACACTTGGACATTGTTTTGAACACAAATGGAACTTTAATCATAGCATTATGCTAGTATTATTCAAGTACCTTACTCTTCTAGGCTGCTGTGTTTTTTTTAAAGGTTCTAGGTTTGACACACACACAAAGTTTCATCCTCTTTAGCTCTGATTTATAACCGCATATTCACACAGACCTAGAAACATATACAATGGATCCACACAGAGATGAGAGGAATATGGCAGTTGTAGGTGGCACATACAGGAAGTGTAAGATGTGGATAGCCATATAAAAAGCACTAAGGGGCCACACAATGGCACTGGGTCTTAAGATGGACAACCGTAATGTCCACTGTATTCACACCAAACATTAGAATGATTTTCATAGTGTGAGATCTTTCCAAACTGAAGTGTGGTCTTAAAGGGGTATGCTCTCATTTTGTAGATCATTTTGTTAATGCATATAATCCCTTAGCATGCAGCAACAGGGATACATATGTAGCTCACGTGCTGTCAGACAGTCTTTAGCTGGATTTCAGCTCCCAAGTGGGACTTTAAGTCTAATGGATACCAAGAGAAAGCTGTTAGTTTAATAATAGAAGTGAGCAGGTTTACACTGATCTCAGCAGTGTTGTAGTTAGACGTATGATGGATTGTTTAAGTTCATATACATACAGGAAGTTCAGTTCATTATGCCATGATGGAAAAATAAATCTAAAATGCACAATTAAAAGCTGTGAATTGCAGAACTGTTGTACACAAGCAGCCTAAACACATTTATGTTTTGTTCATGAATTAGAGATTTGTCTTCTGAAAAGGGAAGTTCCCTTTCGCTAGCTCCACGTGCGCTGCTTCCCTTGCACTACCTTCCCCTTTTCTACCCTTCCTTCCATTTTTTTTTAACATAGTTTTTATACTGAGGGTAATAACTATATTCTGTGCACATGGTTTTTTACTTCACTCCCACCAAATGTGTGTGTGTTTTTGTTTGTTTGTTTATTGCTTTGCATGATGCTGTATTTATGTCTGAAACTGTATAAAGCTTTCCCATCTCAGTTCAGAGAAGAAAACTGATAATTATATTTACGTATATGGTACCACTCTCCTGTGTATGAGCCATACCATTATGTCCCAAGCAGAGGCTGAGCGTTAGGTAAACAGGGGAAGATATTATTATTATTTTTTGTCAGATATAAGATTTAAAACCGTTTTTAATGGAAAACATTTTGTTAAAGGTACACTAAAGGGATATGAAATCCAAATATGTTCTTTTGTGATTCAGACAGAGATTACCATTTAAAAAAAAACTTTCCAATTTACTTCTATTACAAATTTGCTTTGTTTTTATGATATTCTTTGTTGAAGAGATACCTAGGTAGGCATCTGTAGCACTACATGACAGGAAATAGTGCTGCCATCTAGTCCTCTTGCAAATGGATAACATTCTTGCAAAACCACTGCCATATAGTGCTCCAGAAATGGTCTTGCTCCTAACTTTACATCCCTGCTTTTCAACAAAAGATGCCAAGAGAATGAAGAACAATTGATAATAGAAATACATTAGAAAGTTGTTTAATATCGTATGCTCTATCTATATCACAAAATAAAAATGCAGGTTGTATATCCCTTTAAAGAAATAGTTTTCTATGTTGCATCTAACAGACATTTTAAAATGTATTGCAAAATATTTTTTTTCTGATGTTCCTGTACTGAGAAAAACAATTTTTTTTTAAATAAAGCTCTTGGAGTTTTGCTGATCAGTCCTTATGGTCCAATCATACACAGACTTGCAACTCCTGGTGTTGTTATCATTATAGTAAATAAATTCAAAGTAACCTTTCTGTCATCCAAAAATTGATTATTTAAAAACTCTCGGCTAGATTACGAGTTTTGCATCATCAGTGAAAAAGCCTCATAACGCTGCTTTTTCACTACCGCTGGTATTACGAGTCTTGTAGGTTTAACTGTAAAGCACACTTTTTTGGCCATCATGCAAACGTAACAACCGCACTTTATAAAAAGTCAATTTTCAATGGGACTGCCACAGCGCTGGTATTACGAGTTTGCCTGTCCGGCCAAAAAGTGAGCGGTACAGCCTATAACTACAAGATCTGTACCGTAAACTGAAAGTCAGTAGTTATGGGTTTTACGTTACAAAGCTGTAGCATAAAACTCATGTGTCACAAAGTACACTAACACCCATAAACTACCTATTAACCCCTAAACCGAGGCCCTCCCGCATCACAAACACTAAAATAAAATTATTAACCCCTAATCTGCCGCTCAGGACATCGCCTCCACTATAATAAACATACTAACCCCTATAACGCCACACTTCTGCATCGTAAACACTTAAATATTATTTAAATAGTTAAATATTATTAACCCCTAATCTGCTGCCCCAATGTCATCGCTACCTACATACACTTATTAACCCCTAATCTGCTGTCCCTAATATCACCGCAACCTACATTACTGTTATTAACCCCTAATCTGCTGCCCCCAAAATCGCCGACATCTAACTACACTTAGTAACCTCTAATCTGCTGCCCCTAATGTCGCCACCACTATACTAAAGTTATTAACCCATATACCTAACCCTAACGTAACCCTAATCCTAACGCCCACTAACTTTAACATAACTAAAATAATCCCCAACAAAAATTTACACTACCTAAATTATTCCTATTTAAAAGTAAATAAATACCTGTAAAATAAAACCTAAGATAGCTACAATATAACTAATAGTTATATTGTATCTAGCTTATGTTTCATTTTTATTTCACAGGTAAGTTTGTATTTATTTTATCTAGGTAGACTAGTTAGTAAATAGTTATTAACTATTTACTAGCTACCTAGTCAAAATAAATAGAAATTTACCTGTAAAATAAAACCTAACCTGTCTTACACTAAAACCTAACATTACACTAAAATTAAATTAACAAAATACATTTATCTAAATTACAAAAAATAATAAACACTAAATTACACAAAATAAAAAAGAAATGATCAAATATTTAAACTAATTACACCTAATCTAATAGCCCTATCAAAATAAAAAAAGCCCCCCCCAAAATAAAAAAAACTCTAGCCTACACTAAACTGCCAATGGCCCTTCAAAGGGCCTTTTGCAGGGGAATTGCCCCAAAGAAATCAACTCTTTTACCTGTAAAAAAAAATACAAACAACCCCCCCCCAAAAAAAAATTCCTAAAAAACCTAAGCTCCCCATTGCCCTGAAAAGGGCATTTGGATGGGCATTGCCCTTAAAAGGGCCCTTAAAAGGGCATTTAGCTCATTTAGCTCTTTTACGTTGCCCAAAGTCCCTAATCTAAAATTAAAACCCACCCAACAAATCCTTAAATAAACCTAACACTAACCCCGACGATCCACAGTTTTTGAAGACCGGACATCCATCCTCATCCAAGCGGCAAGAAGTCATCCTCCAGGCGGGCAGAACTCTTCATCCAGACGGCATCTTCTATCTTCATCCTTCCTATGCGGAGTGGCTCCATCTTCAAGACATCCAGCGCGGAGCATAATCTTCTTTCGATGGCTTTTCAAGAATGAAGTTTCCTTTTAAATGATGTCATCCAAGATGGCGTCCCTTGAATTCCGATTGGCTGATAGAATTCTATCAGCCAATCGCAATTAAAGGATAAAAAATCCTATTGGCTGATCCAATCAGCCAATAGGATTGAGCTCGCATTCTATTGGCGGTTTCAAAACAAATCCCTTGTGACTCCTCTTGTAAAAAGTGATGTACCAAAATGTGTCTAGATTTTGTAATGTTAGACCCTGATCTATATATTATTTTTTAGAGCTGGACTCAAAAGTAATTGAATGGATGAATAACTGGACAAAGTATAGTAAAAAAATAAAGGTATAGCTACTGTAAAAGATAAAGACATAAGAATGAACTAATGAGCAGTATCTAAAGTTTAGCAGTGCAAAGCACTCGGATGAATGGTACAGTAAGCACCCTGTAATTACAAGATTTTTTTTTTAAAGCTATTTAATTAACATGTTAGGTGAGTGAAAATGTTTTGAATGCATTATCACATTGTTTGCTTCAACTGTTTTTCAAAAGCCAGATTCCACCCATCACTTGCCTTATTTGGAGGGGCCAATTCAGACTTGTTACTGGAGTAGACACAGCTTGCCTCTGTCGTTTTGTTAGCAAAATATTTATTGTTTTGCCGTTTGTAATCTCTGCTGAGGCTTAAAAGGTCAGCTAAGTCAAAATTAACTATCTAACCAATTTGTTTATTTGTTTTACTTTTTTTCAATATGTGCATGCTCTATCTGAGTCATGAAAGTTTTAATTTTGACCTTACTGTCTCTTTAAGAGTACGATTGGATATACCTTCAGTAGCTTTCTAGTAAAGGTGTTATGGATAAATAAAGTAACAAATTTCAATAATTTCTGGGAGATCTGATGGGTTTTCTGTTTTGTATCTGCGTACACTTTTTTTATTGCTAAAAAAAAAAAAAAAAGTAATTTTTAAAAAAAATTATCTGCTGCATTCATCCTGTCTTTGTTTTTTTCCATATTTCATCATAAGAAAACTGTTGTTGTCATATGTCGTTGTTTTATACAGATTGTTTTAAAAGACTAGGTTTAAACACATAAATGCTATTACTTCCCCTTTAGATGTTACTAATGCATAATTTCAGTTTTTTGTTTTTTTTCTTGGGTAAGTTTGACATTTCTCTCATACTCATGTGATCTCATATGAATCATCACTAGTGGGTATATAGTGTCATAACATTTAAAGGAAGGTGGAAAATGTTAAGATGTTCCCGCTCCCCTAGAAAGAATAAAGTACATTGTGATCTCTTCCAGTACCGTTAACTAATGCTGCAAGCAGCTGGATATCCTCCTAACCTCCATCAAAGTTGTGTGCCGTATATCGCAGCTCTGATGTGCACCCCCCCCCCCCAAACACATGAGATTGTATCTTGGTCAATCCTTAAGTGGTCTTGCTGTGTAGAGGATGTCTCCTCATCCAGGTTATCCCCATGAAGAGAGCGTTTTCTATGTGCAACTAGCCAAGGAATGCACAGTGATTTTCAAGTGTATGTCTTCACAGCTTTTTACGTTGTGTGCTCCTGATCTACCCTTCAACCTCCTAGATGATCTAGACCTTTTACAGAAACACCTATTTTGGTACCTTTAGCTTGTTCGATTATTATTGGGGCTCATTAGAATGATTCATTTTTTAGCATAAACTCAGTATCTGTTTCTGGATTTGCACATGCAGCAATCATGCTGCTACAGTTAAAGGGACAGTACACACCAGAATATGTATTGTTTATTGTTTTATTGTATAAAACGATAGATAATCCCTTTATTACCCATTCACCAGTTTTACATAACCAAGTTATATTAAAACACTTTTTACCTCTGTAATTACCTTGCCTCTGCAGACTGCCCCCTTATTTCAGTTCTTTTGACTGACTTGCATTTTCCAATCAGTGCTGACTCCTAGGTAACTCCACGGGCGTGTACACAATTTTATCTATATGGCACACATGAACTAACGCCTTCTAGTTGTGAGAGAAGAGTCAACATGCATTCAGAAAAAGAGGGCTAAGTAATTAGCATATGAGCCTACCTAGGTCTAGCTTTCAACTAAGAATACCAAGAGAACAAAACAAAATTGATTATAAAAGTACATTTTTGACTATACTGTCCCTTTAATTGTGGTTTACTCTGAAAAAAAATGTTCTGAGTGTTTTCCTGCTTTGCTGAGTTAGTTCCCCTGTTCCCCCTGCTTCTACAGACAAGCTTATAATTACAATATTGGCCAATAGTCTTGCAATAAACTTATATGCTATTTGAGTTATTAAAATTATCGGAATGCAATATCATCATTGTTTACCACAGCTGTTTTTTAGTAGCCAAATTCCCCTTCACCATTTTCTTTTATTTAAAATTATTCAAAATTAAACTTTCATGATTCAGATAGAGCATGCAATTTTAAGCAACTTTCAAATTTACTTTTATTATAATTTTATCTTTATTTGAGAAAGCAAGAATGTAAGCATAGGAGCCGGCCCATTTATGGTTCAGAACCTGGGTAGCACTTTCTGATTGGTGTCTAAATGTAGCCACCAATCAGCAAGCGTTACCCAGGTTCTGAACCAAAAATGATCCGGCTCCTAAGTTTACATTCAAATAATAATACCAAAAGAACAAAGAAAAAATTATTGAAGCAGAAAATTAGAAAGTTTCTTTAAATTGCATTGCATGATCTGAATCAGGAAAGTTAATTTTTGACTAGACTATCCCTTTAAAGAGACAACCCATACTTGTTACTGTAGTAGACGCAGTTAGCCATTATCTTAGCAAACTCTTCATTGTTTTTCAGTTTTATCTTATCATCCCTGCTGAAACCTGTTATGGAAGGATATGTAGCAAGGTTAGGCTTGTGAAGTCTGACATGTTCATTAGTAGTTCTCAAAAAAGGAAAACTCTTGATTTTCAGAGGTTGATTTTTAGATTGTTACTGTCTTATTGTTTTGAGAACTTTTTTCAGTGTTATCAGGAAGCTTTTTCAATATCAACTAGACTGATGGTCATTTTGCCTTATATTTGTTTTTAGTCAATGTATAGAAAAAAATCTATTCTGATTTTGGTTACTTTTTTTCACTTACTTGCTTAGAAATACATTTATTTTACTATCTATATTGGGAATCCTTGGTTGAACAATGCAGCGTTTTGTTTTTCCCTACACATGTTTATTTAGTTGTTCTGGTAGAAATGTCCTTCACTGCTTCTTCAGACATTGGAAAGGCATTTTTTCCCTTTCTGCCACTCACCCCACATCTTTGTGTTCATGAATTGCTTTGGTACTAACCAACCCTTTGTGCTTTATATGATGGTATGATAGAAAACACATTTCTACTCACCAATGAATCCGTCTATGAAGATGTGCCCAGCGCCATCTTTTTCTGTTTGATTAATGCCTGATCTGTTCTTTTAGGTCATTGATTGGTCAAACCTTTCTCAAAATATATTCTTTTTTGTATAGCTGGTGGAAAACGGGGAAAAGAAATGTTTTCTGTAGTCTTATTGCTAATACTTTACATATTTAGCCAACTTTTCCTTAGAGGGTTTGCCTTGAAATACATGAGTCTTTATTTATTGGTGGGCAAAACATGAGTGAGCAGTTTGATTAATCCAAAGAGTTGTGTTATTTAGTAATCACAGTATCTACTCCATACTATAACACATCCAACAGGAACAGTGGAACCTCTTTTATTCATTGGCTCAATGTGTTTACATATAGCTCTCCTCTTATGACTTCCTTGGAAGCCTCTTTGTGCAGGAGTATTTGACTTGAACTGAAACCAAACTTTCCAGTGCTGGAGCATGCAGTACTTGAGAGGGAAAAGCTGGCTGAGATTGTTCTGCTTAACTTCTATAGTGCTGTCAATTTCCTTCTGCTCCACATGTGCTCTCTGCTTAACATTTTGCCCTGTCTAGAGTGCACTGTGCTTCTGTCTCTCTACTCTCAGCTTTTCTTGCTCTCATTACAGAATGCTCTCAGCTTGTCTTTTTCCGGCAAATCTGTTTTCCATGTCGTCATGTGCTCGTGCTCCAGCCTGGAACGTTTGGTCTCTGTCCAAGACAAGCGCTGAAAAGAAGGGGTAGAAGTGAGTTTTTCCATTGCTCTAAGTAAAATGTGTGACTGGTGTTTCTAAAATAGTATCAGTCATAGCATTGTGTTTTTATTATATTTTAATACAGAGCATGATAATATAATTAATTTGATACTGACAAATTCCAGTTGGAAGAATGCTTGAGGTTTTAATTTGTAATCTTTCAGTAGAGTTACTGATTTATCAAAGTATACGTACAGGTATACAACATGGTATGCTTAAATAATTCCCCAACCAAGACCGAGCCCTAATGAACTAAATGAGCTCAGGCTGAGATATTGTCCTGGCCTCTTATGGTCCCTGTAATCATAGCAGAGCCAACATTAGTCAAATGTACATGACACCAGCATTCTATTACAAGGAAATTGATTTGACAAATTTACTGTATAAATGAAAATTCTAATGACTGGAACTACTCAACAGTGAATTAAATGTTGGTATCCTTAGTTAAAGGAGCAGCACTGCACTACAAGAAGCAAGCTGAAGAGCCATATATGTGCACCCACCAATCACTAGCTAGCAGTGCATTGCAGCTCCTGAGACTACCTTGATATGTTTTTTAACAAAAGATGCAAAGAGAATTAAGCAAATTAGGTACTGGAAGTAAAAAGATGTTTAAAATTGCATGCTATATCTGAATCATGAAATCATGGAATTTTACTTTTGAATTTACTGTCCCTTTAAGGAGCAACAAGTTTATGCTTTAAATGTATATTTAACCTCTATTATGTTGTGACTGATAATAAATTGTACTGAAACCAAAATAATAAAAAGAAAATCCTTAATATTTTATTTTAATGTAATTCATTTTTATTTTTTTCAGTTCAATGTCCATTGCTTCAAGCCTTGTTAGTGAAGATACAAAGACAAAGTTCTTAAACAAAATGGGACAGTTGACAACGTCTGGTGCAATGTTGGCTAATGTTTTTCAGAGGAAGAAATAAAAATGGCTTGTGTTGGCGGCCAATAAAACACTAAAGATGGACCACACTCCTTGGTTTCTTGTACTTGAAGTACCTGCCTTTTTATTTGTTTTGGGTTTTTTCTGTCTTAAGTTCTTGTAATATATTTTATTAAAAACTCCAAAGATATTTGCACTTCATTAAAATATCAGCATGTCTGTTGATTTTGGAGTTAACACCGTAGTTCATATTTAAGTGGGATCATTAGCCTTTACCATGTCTCTGTTCTGTGTATTTGTCTATTTTTTTTATTATAAATATATATATATATAGCGAAAAGTATTTTTTCTGAAAAAACTATGAGCAATTCTATCTGTTATATACTGCACAAATAGCAAAGGTACTTAAAAAGATGTAAATTTAAACTTTTGTCATGAAGTAATAAAGTGAACGATTGCTGTGTATTTAAATTATTAAAGGAATAATCTGTTTGTAATTATTTTTGAATTTTCGGGAAAAAAACAGTAGCCAACCAGCATTTCCCTGTGCCTTTTTTGGGTCCATTCTTTAAAAATCATGGGAAAAATAGTGTAAAAATGAATAAAAACATTACAGAAACCATCTACATTTTGTGGTAAAACAATATGCAGTTTAGTTTTACATTTTTATTTCATTCAAAAGTATTACATGTGAACAAAAATCATAACAGAATCCATTTATATGACCGTTTTAGTTTTAATGAGATTTATCATTTAGAAACATATAAGATATAAAAAATTAAGCATGCCCTGAAGGATCTGGTTCATCACATTAAATGTTGTGCAGAACTTAGAGCTTATTTGGTGTAATATATATTAATATATATATATATATATATATATATATATATATATATATATATATATATATATATATATATATATATATATATATATAATGTATTATTATTATTTTTTAACTGCAAAATAATTCCACTTTTATCTAAATTGTCGACTCAATAATTTATAAATTTGATCTTTTCCAGTTTTTATGTGAGTTAATTTAGTTAATAATGTAATATAATCTTTTAATTTTTTTTTATTGACCAGTTTATTTGTAAATTATCCGTTATGGGCATGTGATCAAAATAAAAGTTAAGGGATGCTTCAAAATATACACTGAATATTGCTCTTTTTATGATAACGTCACAAAGAAAATTGTATATGTTAATGAAGGAAATATTTGAAAGTATTTAGAGTAAATGTGATAAACTATTTGCATTTTAATGATCTAAGGATGGTCAATAGGACAGTTGCACAAAATATATGTGGATCCAGCATCAGTCAAGACATCGATGACATATGTATGGCAAGGAGAATTACTGAATAGAATAAATGCATTTTTCTGTCCAGTAAACACAAATTAAAATAACAACTGAATGGAACAAAGCCATTTTTTGCAAATATTTTATAGATGTAAGAAGACCTGCTTAGTGGGAATATTAGGGTGTAAATCCCTGACCTACAGTGCATAGCTCATTCCGATCTGCAGGTTATTAAACTGCCATTTGAATGCATAATTATATACTATATATGCGTGGGTGTGTCGTTAATATAGACAATATACCTACATTTAGCAGCGGTCACTATGTTTTTGGAACTGCATCCCCAGATTATTTTTGGAATTTTACAAATCTTCTGAAAGATCGAAACTGATTTTTATAAAGCATATACTTGTCTGTTATATCAATCAAGATAGTGGTGTATGTGGATAATGTTGCTCTTAAGAGAGGTGAAATGTGAAATAAAACAGGATTAGATTTAACATGTTCGTTCATAATAAAACTGATAACATGTAATAAAATGTAATTACTTTGTTTTACAAGAAACATTCCTCAGATGTAACCGTATTTGTTCCCTTAATGTGCAGTAAATAGTTTTATTTTTTCATAGTGTAACCTCTTCCAAGATTTTTTTTTATTTTTTTTTTCCTTCACTGTTTGTTGTGCAAGTATTGACCTGAGTGATTGAAGACATTTTACTACTCCTGAAAAGGGTCAGCAATGCATTTTTCTCCATTGCTACTAACTGGCAGGACTGTACTGGTTATATATAACTCAAGCAGAACTAGTTATTATCAACTTATTTTGCTTTTCTTAAATAAGGCTCATGTCTATGAGTATGCGCTGTATATAATAAATTAAAGACTGTTTTCCAGAAAGTTGTATAGGTAGTACAGTGGAAAACCTTCCTTTTCTGTTCAAATAAAGAAATAAAAAAAGTATTTTGCACTCTTTTTTCAATATGTGAATTGTATTTTTTTTTTTTAAATGGTATTGATTTCAAAGGGATATAAAACAGTTTGACATTGTAATCTAAAATGTTTAATTAATTGCAGTAAAATAACTTTGCATTATTTTCCATCCTTTTCCTATCATTTTAACTCTGGTTGTGAGTTTTCCATTTCTGAGAATTGGAATTGCGTACTGCAGACATCAAAAGCCTAAACATGTGCATATCTGTACCTCATTGGCCTCAGCAGAGATAGTACCATAAGATACTGAAAAGCAATGCAACTTACCCTCCCTTATATACTTCAGAAGCAAGTCCGGATTGGCTCCTCCAAATAAGACAAGTGGTTGTATTTGGCCATTAAAAAAAAGAATTGCAACAGAATTGTGTTAATGGATTCCGAATTATTTCACATTCCACTGGTATGCCAATATATTTAAAGACTACAGAATAGTCTTGTACTTGCAAATGTGTTTTATGTACCTTTAATTAATTAATGAGAAACAAATTTGCAGTGACAAAACAGTAAATATACAGTAACGTCCAAATACCTCTTAAGTATATGGTCTTTTAGCATCTGAAAAAGAAAAGATCTAGCTCATACATATATATATGTCTACTACACATGCAGCCTCCCATTGCACTACTATACTCCTTCGGGAGGGGCCCTCAATGCCAGACTTTTCTGAGTAGTTACAAACGGCAGTGTCTGCGGCCTTCACTGCTTTACCTCGCCCTGCTAAGCGCAAACGAAAGATCAAATATTGCTATCATTCCCAGGGTTCATCTACTAATTTGTTGGATTTATCAGATACTATATTATCCGCTGATGAAGACGCCTCTGGTAGTTCAGAGGACGCTCTTTCTGGGTTGGAATCGGCTGCCTCTAAACTTCCGGCTGTGGAGGAACCAGACTTTAGATATACGATTGAGCACTTAACTTTTTTTAACTCTTGTTAAAGGAAGTGTTGGCTACGTTAGAGGTTCCGGAACTTAAATTACCCAAGGAACCTTCTATTCCTAAGCTTGGCAAGGTTTATGAGAACAGGGTGGTGCCACAAACTTTCCTGGTTCCCAAAAAGATGGCAAATATTAAGAATGAATGGAAGAGACTTCTTCTTTTTACCCTTCTTCTTTTAAAAAAATTGTTCCCCGCTCCAGACTCACAACTAGAGTTGTGGGGGTCTGTCCCTAAGGTGAATGGAGCTATCTCCATGTTTGCTAAGCACACCACTATCCCGCTTGAGGATAGTTTGTCGTTTAAGGAGCCCATGGATAAGAAGCTAGAAACTCTATTAAGAAAAAGGTTTCAGCACACAGTACTTGTTTCAGCCTGCAGGGGCGGTTGCTGCGGTAGCTGCAGCTGCTACCTATTGGTGTGACTCTCTATCGGAGATGATAGAGGTAGAAACTCCCCTCGTCGAGATCCAGGAAATGATTAAGGCCTTGAGGGTAGCTAATTCTTTCATCAGTGATGCAAACATGCAGATTATTCTCCTGAATGCCAAAACATCAGGTTTTTCTGTTCTAGCCCGTAGGGCTCTCTGGCTGAAGTCTTGGTCTGCGGACATAACTTCAAAATCTAGATTGCTTTCCCTTCCATTTAAGGGGAAGATTCTTTTCGGTCCAGGCCTGGACTCTATCATATCCACAGTCACTGGGAGCCTTTCTACCCCAGGATAAGAAGAATAAACCTAAAGGACAAGGTCCTAAGTTTCGTCCCTTTCGTTCGGATAAATACCAATGCCAGCAGCCCTCAGGGAAACCTGACCAGTCCAAGAGAACTTGGAAACCATCTCAATCTTGGAAAAAATCCAAGCAGAACAAGTCACCCGCAGAAACAAAGTTGGCATGAAGGAGCGGCCTCCAATCTGGCATTGGATCGTGTTGGGTGCAGACTATCTCTCTTTGTGGAGGCTTGGTTGGGGGATGTGCACGACCCTTGGGTTCAAGAGGTCATCGCTCAAGGTTACAGTATAGGTTTCAAATCTCATCCACCCAGGGGCAGATTTCTCTTATCAAACCTGTCTTCAAGAGCAGAAAAACGAGAAGCTTTTCTAGGGTGTGTGAGGGATCTCTCCTCCCTGGGAGTTATTGTGCCAGTACCGCTATCAGTGAGAGGTCTAGGGTACTACTCAAACCTTTTTGTGGTCCCAAAGAAAGAGGGTACATTTTGCCCGATTCTAGACTTAAAGTGCCTAAAAAAGTTTGTGTTGGTCCCATTGTTCAAGATGGAGACGATAAGGCCTATTCTGCCCTTGGTTCACGAGGGACAGTTCATGACTACGATAGACTTGAAGGATGCTTACCTACATGTGCCAATACACAAGGATCACTTCAAGTTCTTAAGATTCACTTTTCTGGACCAGCACTTCCAGTTTGTGGCTCTTCCTTTTGGTCTGGCTACTGCTCCAAGAGTATTTACAAAGGTTCTGGGAGCTCTGCTCGTGGTGGCGAGATCCAGAGGTATTGCAGTAGTGGCATACTTCGATGACATCCTGGTTCAGGCTCCGTCCTGCCGTCTAGCAGAAGACCATTCAAGAGCTCTTCTTCAATCTCATGGATGGAAGATAAACTTAGGAAAGAGTTCTCTGGTTCCCAGTACCAGGGTGGAATTCCTGGGCACAATAATAGTTTGAACGTCTAAGTTTGGCTAGATGTGGCTTCTCTGAGAAAGTTAGTTATAAATTTTATGCTTCAGGCTCGTAAACCGGTTACTCGCAGAATTTACCATAGGGTATGGTGTAAATACCTTGATTGGTGTGATTCAAAAGGTTTTTCTTGGAACAAAGTAAGGGTTCCTCAAATTTTGGCTTTTCTTCAAGAGGGCCTGGAGATGGGTTTGTCAGTCAGTACTTTTGAAGGGGCAGATTTTTGCTCTGTCTATTCTTCTGCATAAACGTCTGGCTGTTCTGCCAGGTGATAAGTCTTTTGTTCAGGCCTTGGTCAGAATCAGGCCTGTGTTTAAATCTGTTGCTCCTCCTTGGAGTCTTAACCTTGTTCTTTTTTGCAGCAGGCTCCGTTTGAGCCGATGCATTCTGTAAGTATTAAATTACTATATTGGAAGATTTTGTTTCTTCTTGCTATTTCTTCTGCTCGCAGAGTTTCTGAACTTTCGACTCTGCAGTGTGATTCCCCTTACCTTATTTTTCATGCTGATAAGGTGGTCCTTCGTACTAAGCTGGGGTTTCTCCCTAAGGTAGTGTTGGATTGCAATATTAATCAGGAAATTGTTGTTCCCTTCTTTTGTCCTAACCCTTCTTCCCAGAAGGAATGTCTTTTGCATAACTTGGATGTTGTGCGTGCTCTTAAATTTTACCTTTAAGCAACTAAAGATTTTCGGCAGACTTCTGGCCTGTTTATTGTTTTCTCTAGTAAGTGTAGGGGTCAGAAGGCCACTTCTATCACTCATTCTCTCTGGTTGAGAAGTGCTATCCGTTTTAGCTTATGAGACAGCTGGACAGCAGCCTCCTGAGAGAATTATGGCTTATTCCACTAGAGCTGTTTCATCTTCATGGGCTTTCAAAAATGAAGCTTCTGTGGAGCAAATCTGTAAGGCGGCCACTTGGTCCTCTATTCATACTTTTTCCAAATTCTACAAATTTGATACTTTTGCCTCAGCTGAGGCTTCTTTTGGGAGAAAGGTCCACCTGTCTTGTTCTCCCTCCCTATTCATTCTGTGTCCTCTAGCTTGGGTATGGGTTCCCACTAGTAATTAGAATGTTTTGTGGACTCTCCATGCCATAGGAAAGAAAACAAAATTTATGCTTACCTGATAAATGTATTTATTTCGGACATGAAGTGTCCACCACCCACCCTTATTTAAATTAAGATGGCAGTTTTTTTGTCTAGTCCTCAGGCACCTCTATACCCTTGTGTTATCTTTTTTTCTGTTTCCCTTTGGCCAGATGACTGGGATTATGGGTAAGGGAAGTGATACTTAACAGCTCTGTTGGGGTGCTCTTTGCCTCCTCCTGCTGGTCAGGAGTGAATATCCCACTAGTAATTAGAATTTTTTGTGGACTCTCGGAAAGAAAGAAATGTATCAGGTAAGAATGCATTTTTCCCCCAGGAATGCATTTTTCCCCCAGGAATGCTGGATATACTGGGTAACTTAGTTAGCCTGAAATAATGCACCTTTAGTTTTGATTAGAAACCTTGCTACTAATACAAGTTACTGCACAAATGGTTCTAGATAAAGCTGATAAACAATTGTGCATTTTAAATTTAAAAAAAAAAAATGAAGCTGATAATAAAATCTATCATAGAGTGTTTAAACACATTAAAACATATACACAATGGTATGTACATTCATTATTTTACTTTATTTTTCTATAATTTACCATTCCCTTAATGAGGCTGAAGTACATGCTGTTTTAGCAAGTAAGAACATTTTAATATGGCACTTATTTTATGGTGGCCTCTATTTAAAAATCCCAATGTACCTTTCTCAAGATTTAAATTTAAGGTATTGCTTGTCTGTGAAACTCAGTCAATCTTATGTAATCAACCATTAATTTCTCTTATTCCCAAGATTCAAAAGCATGCATAGCAAAATGAGCAGTTTCATATCCATAACTGTAAACCATAGGTCACACCACTTGCATTGGCTTCTAGAGAAAGAAGAAATAAACTAAATCATTTACAAATTAAGGTTCCCCATATGAAACTGTGTGGTTTATGTATGTTTGTAAGCACATTAAATATGATACATAGCTTCCAGTTTCCTAGGAAGGCTACAAAATAGGAGATTGTCTAAAATAAAAATGTTTCTTTCATACAGATAGTGAGAGTCCATGATCCATTACTCATGGGAATTACTCTTCTGTACCACTAGAAGGAGGCATTGATTCCCAAACTCCAAGTGCTCTATAAAATCCCTCCTACTTCGCACATACCTCAGTCTTTATTTTGCTTCCACTGGAAGTGGTTGAAGAATGAAGATGTGCATGTGATTCTGTCAGTCTATGCTGAGTCCACATTTCCTCTCAGAGTACAGTGCTTGTCAGAGGGATGTATTTTGGGTATGGTTTATTATTTTTTGTTTCACCTCATGGGAAATATTTTATAAACCCTCTGTAATTGGTCGAAGGGACGTGTCTTCTGCCTCCCTTTATAGATCTACAATATACTCCTATTCCATAACCTCTGCTTATATGTTTCAGAGCTGGTTTGGCTGTCTACTACTTGATTGCTAGTGGATGAGTGTCTATTGGTAAGTATCTTTTTATTTTTAAAATCATGTAGACTCTTATATAGCTATATTATCGGCACTTTCTTATTTTAAATAAAGTTTTCTGTATATATAGTTATATATGGCCCTGGGACATATTTTACAGCCTATCTAATTATGTTGGTCCCAAAGAAGGACAAAGATCTGGAAAACTTTGATACATATAGACCAATTTCCCTCCTAAATAATAATTATAAACTACTTACTAACATTATAGCCCAAAGATTTAAAAAATTGATAGACCCATTAATACATAAAGACCAAGTGGGCTTCATGCCAGGCAGAAATTCTACAGTGAATTTAAGGAAACTCCAATTAATCATAGATCATTATTGGTCCTAAACACAGAAAAAGAACCATAATTTGAAAAAAGATATAGCTGTGGTGGCAATTGATGCAGAGAAGGCATTCGACTCGGTTACATGGGACCACCTTTTCACTACTTGTCAAAAATTTGGTTAAGCTGGGCATTTTTATAGATTTATTAAAACTATTTATAAGGACCCTATGACTTCTATTATAGTGAATGGATTTCCCACCCCTAATTTTAATTTACAGAAAACGACAAGACAGGGATAGGGATGAACCTTATCGCCAATTTATTTAATCTGATAATAAAACCTTTGGCGATTACTCTTAGGAATGAAATTAAAGGTGCCTGGCTAGGAAAAAGAAAGACCACCTTATTAATAAATGCAGATGATCTTCTGGTAGTAATACAAGATTCTGAAAAATATATCCCCATTTTGTCCCAAATTTTAAGAGAGTTTAGTACATTTTCTGGTTACAAGGTTAACTTAAAAAAATCCCAGCAATGTCTTCAGAAATGGTGCGTCCTGCAGGATCCGTTAAACAAGCAATGAGCTCTGAAAGGAAGAGGGCGTCACCCCCAACAGGGACCAGATTGACAGATGGAGGGCCTGCTACTATTAGTACACATGACACAATTGAGGACTTGAGACCTAAGCACTATGCATCTGCGGCCTACCCAGCTCAGCCATGTGGAACTTCAAAGGTATTGTCCCAGTTTGACGACACGGTCCTACACAAGAAGCCTCAAGATCTAAATGACAAAGATGGGAAACTGCCAAAATTGGCGACTCTGCTATCGTCCAAAGCCGACCTTAACCAATTTGGTGGATGCGCGAGTCAAGCCCTGGGAAGGCAAGGGATCAAGAAGCATCCCATGAGTCCAGAATATAGCAGGGGAGTCGGGCTGATCAGAAATGTCAATTCTGATCCACTACTGACCAAATCTGATTTAGTAAAACTGTATAGTGCTCTAACTAGTTGGCATGTGCGGCCTGGGAACATGGGGGCCGTGCCCTAGGCCACAAAGAACTACTTTTGGGGCTCTGGGGTAGGCTGATGATGACTATTAGATAATAAATCTCGCTGTAGTCCTGACCACTACTGCAGTTAGGAACTATCTTTGTGTCTAACTTTGCATGATGCTTATATGGTTCATTTAATATTGTATGTTTTGTATTGGTTTATATAAGTCCGTTTCTAGTTACAGTTCAGCTGAAAATTCCTTCCCAGTGGTTTTAGGCCTTTCACGCAACCTATCATATAGAAGTGAACACTGGACAATATTTTCTTTAACTTACTAAGTGATATTTTTATGTACGCCTTAATCTGTAATTGGATTAGTTCATTTAGCCTAGTTATAATCCAGCAATGGATAGTTTGATATATCTGTTGCATGTTGTGTATAGTTTAATAATGGTTCTATGCTGGCTCATACATCTTAAAAATATTCAAACTCCATAAATAAAAACGCAGCTCATTAGTAATCCTAAAATATAAATAGCAGGGTAGAAAGAGTGTTTTTATATATGTCCTGAGTGCATAGATACCTAATCTAAAGAGGTGTTTACTTACAACATATGAGACAGTATAATATACTCTTGAGACTTTATGAAAATCTTTTTCTATTTAAAGCCAGTATATGCCTGCAAATATCTTCTTAGATGTATTCATTTAGAGTACACCAAAATGTTTTCCTATTACTTCCCAACCTTGATAGATTATAATAAATCATCTCTTCAATTTTACTTGAGATATCTATTTGTATAGTGGTAAAATGCAGATTAAAAATAAATTAGCCTGAGGTAGGATGTAGATCCCTATTACCGCCACTAGAGGAGATTCAATGTTTAGTTAAAGTTTGATCTATGCAGCAGACTCCATATAGCTTTCTACAACCCTGTAAGACTGATCCACTTAAATCTGCCATAACCGGCTGTTCTCTTATAAATTCTCTTTGGAATACTATTATGGGGTATGCTGACATATGAGACATGGACTATATATTACTTCTCCTCCTCCTGAATATTCCAAATAGTTTTTACTTTTAGCTCAGTTTATCTGATGAACATGGGAAAATATATCCAATGACCTATACCCCCTAATCATTACCATATGTGCTCTATTTCTTGAAGCAACCAGGGGGATTCCTCCCTCTTCAGGTGTTCAGGTAGACTATAGCAGACACACATAGTAGGAAATCCAATTTATACCCTAGTCCAGATACCAAGGTAATGTGCAGTTTAGAAAAAGGCCTTCTGTGCCCTTTAAAAATCCTCATATATCATAGATCTCACTTTTTAGTTTTGATATAAGTGGCACTCCAAATCCACTCTGCGACATCCTCAGACAATCCGTAGGATACATCCTACTTGACTTTGTGATTATTTTTATGTCACCTGATAACATAAACAACAATTCCATGTTATTCTTCTGTTCATATATATTCCCTACCCTTTTGACCTTGATAACACTATTCCCAAGCATTCATGTTTTTATGTTCTCGGTCCAAGAGTGATCATTTATTAAAATGTGAAATAGTCCGATATAAATACAAAAATGAGGTTCCATTTTTGTCAGTATGCTTTTAGTACAGACATGTCACCTTCTCTGCTTCCAGATAATATATTGAGTGTCTATCATTATGTCAGAACTTTATAGATTTGCCATTATAACTAACATATGGAAAGTGGATGTATAAAAATTTAATATCCATGTTTTTAATCACATGGAAAATACTCTGCAAGTCTGACATTAATGCTGTTTCATGCTGACAATTATACGCCGTTGTGATTTTTTCATATTATAACCTCAATAAAAGAAAAGAAAAAAAAAATAGTTGCCGAAATTGCCCTTTTAGGGAAACCAAATCTGGGCATCAAATTTACAAAGAACCCCAATAAATGGTACTCAATAAATTACTCATATTTGTTTAGTAAGACTTCTAAAGAAATGGTGTATTGGCCTAAATTTCCACTTTCTTGGTCCGGTAAAATTAATTTAATAAAGATGTTGGTCCTTCCAAAAATTTTATGCTTTTTACAAAACTTACCTTTCTTTATCTCACAAAAGGAATTTTTTTTTTTTTTTTAAACATCTTTTTATTTATTTCAGTATAACAGGTATTGAGCAAAATGATAATACAACAATAAGACATAAGTGGTCACAAAGTAAGGTACAGAGCTGTTTCGTGTAGATACAAGCAGGTCAAGAGTCAACTAAAAATATCAGATAGCATGAATTGCATCCACCAGGTAATACAAATAGCTTTCATGAGTCCATGAAGCATAACCAATCTAATTTTACAAGTCAATTTCCTTTAGTCTAGTCCTCATATACGTCTTCTTAGAAAACCCAATTTTATAATACCTCCAATACAATCAAAAAGAAAAGAAAAAAGAAAGAAAGAGTGGGAGTAAAAGGGGTAAGGGAGGGAGGCAGAAGAATGAGGGGGTGTGGATATCCGGTCGTCTCTCCAAGAATGAAGCCTGTAAGTGTCTCAGCTATGTATGGTGGGTATATCTACTTCTGGTGATTTTAACTTGTCCCAATAAAATTTGATATTGTGGTATACTGTATGTCTAATCTGTTTGTTTTGTAATAAGAATGCTCTTCAAGATCCAGTAGCTCCTGTGTTCTTTTTATCCACTCTAAATGTGTAGGTACCAAATCTGATTTCCATAGTCTAGCCAATAATGATTTAGCTCCATTTAGACAGAATTGAAGGAGCTGTGCGTAGAATTTGCAAGAGCGTCTGGGCCTATCATTAAACAAGACCAAGCGTGCAGTTAGCTTAAATAAGGAATCAAAAAATGGGTTTACAGTTTTTTCTATTGAGGTCCAGAGGGGCAGCAGTTGGTGGCAGGACCACCACACGTGAGCCATAGTACCCGTCTCCCTGAAGCCCCTCCAGCATAGGGGGGAAGCACTGTGAAACAGTAATTTTATTCTAGCAGGGGTTAAGTACCACCTTGTTAATATTTTATAATTCATCTCAAGGATTTGTGCTGATGAGGAGGATCTATGTGTGTACTCAAAATATCTGGTCCATTCTGTCTCAGGGATGTCCATCATAAGTTCTTCCTGCCAGCTACGAGTAAAGGTGGGAATGTGTCTATATATGCATTCGTCAAGGATTCTTCTGGATGTAGCAAGTGTGCCCTTCATAGTATTAGATTTTCTGCAGACTTCCTCAAACTTAGTAAGTGGTCTTAAGAGGGAAAGTTTATGAGGTGAATGCGTTATAAGGTGATGTAGTTGGGAATACTTTAACCATTGGGCATAAACCCCTCCTAAAATGTCTATTAAATCTTGACGTGGTCGTAATGTCCCCTTGTGAAGAAAGTTGACAATCGGTGCTGAATAGCCTAAATCATTGTATTGTGTGTTACCTGTTGACCCTAGATTACTTATCAAGAGTTCCAAGTTTTGAAATACTGGGGTCAAGGGAGAGTAAGTGGAAGAAATTCCTGGGGTTCGAGTAACAATGTTATCCCAAGATGAGAAGATGTGTCTGTACAGTGGAGATGATTTAGTTATTGTCGGTCTGTAATCAAAGGGCAGCCAGCAAAGAGGACCTTCCAGTGGAGTTTTAAGGATCTGGGAATCCACGGATACCCAAGCTTTATCTTGGTGTTTCGTGTGCCAGTCTATCACTCATTATAGACTATTCGCTTGATAGCATTGGCAAATGTGGGGTAGCCCCATGCCCCCAGCTTGTCTAGGTCTGTACATAGTGTTTCTAGCTACTCTGGGTTTCTTATCACCCCAGACAAAGTTGTTGAGTATGCCTTGTAACTGAGTAAGATATGTTTGTGGGAGGGTGATAGGGATTGTTTGATGTATAAGACGCGTGGTAGAATAGACATTTTAACTATCTGCACTCTTCTCCACCACGAGATCAGCATAGGTTGCCATGTCTGACAGTTGTTTTGGAATTTTCTTAATAAAGGTTGATAGTTCGCTGCATGTAACAAAGATAATTTGGGAGTCAGATGTATGCCTAGGTAATTAATGTTGTCTTCTCGAATTTGATAGGGGCATATTCTAGCTAATTCTAGTATTTTCTGGGAGGATAAGTTAATGTTTAGTATGTTTGATTTCTGGCAGTTAATATGAAAATGGGAAAGTTCACCAAATCTGTGAAATACGGTAAGGAGTGGAGGGATCAAATGCAAGGGGTCTGTTATAGTGAGCAAGATGTCATCCGCATATAAACTGATCTTATAGTTATTGGAACATACCAGTACTCCTCTAATGTTGCGGTTTGATCTAACATTGGCCACCAGCGGTTCCCTAGGGAGGACGAATAGTAGGGGGGAGAGTGGACATCCTTGTCGCGTCCCGTTTTTAATTAGGAAATGGTCAGAAAGAGTACTATTAACCTTAATTCTTGCCGAGGGGTTACAATAAAGGACAAATATTCTGTCTATCATAAGTGTGCCGAAACCAAATCCCTTTAGGGCTATTTTAAGATAATGCCAATTAAGTCTATCAAATGCCTTCTCTGTGTCGGTAGAGGCCAGGACCAGATCTTCGTCTAGTGCAGTTGCGTGGTCAATCAGATGTAGTGTCCAACCTGATCAACTTGAACTAGCTGTGGTAAGAATTTGCCTATTCTATTGGCCAGTATTTTAGCAAATATTTTGGTGTTGGAGTTTATTAGGGATATAGGGCGGTAGTTTCCAGGGTCTTGAGGGGACTTGTCTGTTTTGTGAATGAGGGTAACATGTGCCAAAAGCATGTCAGGGGAAAAATTCCTGTTATTGTCTATAGACTGGAAGAGTTTGGTCAACTGTGGGGCTAGGATACTTTTAAACATTTTATAATATATATTAGGGAGACCATCAGGTCCTGGGCTTTTCTGGCTTGGCAAGGAGTCTATCACTCGCAGCACCTCTGCAACCTCAATTGTGGATTCAAGAATCCCAGCTTCCACTTGTGAGAGGGAGGGTAAGTCTGCTTCCATTTTTTGATAGTATTCTTTAAATAATGAAGCTATTCCTTTACTGTCTTGGATGTTGGGATGATCGGGTGTGGAGAGACTTCTTACGTATGATTTAAGTGTTTTCTGTTTCAAGGCCCTTGCTAAGAGTGTCCCTACTTTGTTCCCTTCCCCGAAATATAGTTTTTAAGGAAGAAGGCACGCCTCTGCGCTTCTTTGCAAAGGAATGAGTTAAATTTAGATCTGGCCTTAGTCAAATCCCTGAGTAAACTAACATTCGTAGGGCTAAAGTATTCCTCATTTCCAGGTTCTGTAGGGTAACAAGTAGGGTATTGTATTCTAATCTTTTGGCTTTCACAAACCTTGCTTTGTGTTTTAGGAATTCTCCTCGTATCACTGCCTTATGAGCATCCCAAAGGGTAGTAGAGGTAATGGAGTCAGTTTGATTGAACATAAAGTATTCATTTAAGGATTTCGAGATTTGTTCAGTCAGGATAGTCTTTGAGGAGGGATTCATCTAGTCTCCAATGATATTGTTATATCGGGGCAGAAGGCCATGTAAGTTCTAAAGTGATCATGGAGTGATCCAACCATGGTGTAGGTTGTATATCGGAGGAAATCGCCAAGTGTAGACTAAGTTGATTTATAAAGAAGAAGTAATCGATCCTAGAGTGGGACTGATTAGGATGTGAGAAAAAAGTGTATGTTTTGGTTTGGGAGTGTTGTAGTCTCCAGACGTCTATAAGAGATTAGGACTGTAATTTTGAATTAATTGTCCTATGAGTGGATGCTGGAGTGCAACTGTGGCCTTAGTGAGCAGTCTAGTACCGGGGATAAGGCTAAATTAAAGTCTCCTGCTATTAAGACAATCCCTCGCGTCAAAGTCAGCAACGTGTCAAGTGTTTTTTTGAAGAATTTTGCTTGTTTTTTATTCGTGGAGTAGACGTTGACCAATGTAACTGATTGGTTAAAGAGCACCCCATTGATAATCAATAATATCCCTTCATCATCTTGGTGTTTAGTGGTAAGCTGAAATGGTATGCGTCTATGGATGAGTATGCCTACCCCATTTTTCTTTTCTGTGTTGTGGTTAAAATAGCCCAAAGGGTAAGTGCTGGAGGAGCATTTGGGCGCCAGGCCCTGACTAGAGTGAGTCTCCTGGATAAAAATTATGTCTCCACCCTGCATCTTAAACCAGTTCATGGTGACTGACCTCTTGGTCGGAGAATTAAGCCCTTTCACATTTTGGGATATAAACTGGCCACTCATGGAATCAGGCCTGGATGAACTTCAGAGGTTCTGACATTGTGTGTTTGGTGTGTTCTTGTAGAGTGTTGTGCGTAAAGGAGATACTCACAGTGAACTGTACCTGCTTCATTGAGGAGATAAGAGGTCAAGTTTAAGGGGAGACGGAAAATAGGTTGGAGAGAGAATGGACGACCGGTTTCTTGGGATAGATTAGATAACGATCTGTTAATAGCACGAGAAAACAATTTAAATGCATTGACATAACATTTAAAAATATCAATAATAGAATGGTAACATTGAACAACATACATACACAAACAACTAGGTGGGTCTAGCTCTCTAACAATGAGAGCTGAATTCAGAGAGGGGAATTATATAGAAAACATCTCTATAAAACTAGTAATCTTAAAAGGTCCTGTTGGTTACACTATTGTGGTTCTTTTCCATCAATTAATTGCCTTAGGGAGTTGAGAGTACAAGGGATTTAACTAGTGGGGACATAGAAGTTGCGGATATATTCTCTTATGGAGAGTCTTTCCCATGAAGGAAGTTACATGATCCTAGAAGATTGAGTAACCTGAAACCAAAAACAATACAACAAGTGTATAAACACAGACTCCAGACTTCTAGGTTTTCTGGGTAAGGGTCAAAACCTTTTTTTTTTTCCCTCACATAGGGCTGCTCCTAACATCCTTAGAAGGAATTGTGTGTCAAGGGAATGTCAGTATCTCATTAAATTTAAGTTTCGTCTCCTGCTGGAGAAAAGGAACAAGTATTTTGGTTCAGTCTATAGATTCGTAAGAGACTCATTTTAAGGGGTGAGTTGTTGTGATGAGTCAGGATTTTTCCTGCTTCTCTTTCTATTTACTTTAGACCAGCTTGGTCTTTGGGATTTGGGTAAGTGGTTGCTGAATGATCTGTCCATGTCTGTGTCCTCGTTCAGCTTAGGCAGTGAGGGCAGTGCGATGTTTAGGTTCTTGCAAAAGTTTTCAAGGTCGTCGGGCGTCTTATATGTAAACACCTGTGATCCCCTCCTTACCTTCAGGCAGAATGGGAAACCCCATCTGTACGGGATTTGTTGAGACGGCAAATGCTGAGTGAGGTACCTGATTTCTTTTCTTTTAGAGAGTGTTAGGGGACTGAGATCCGCATATATTTGTAGCTGTACCCCTTCGCAAAGCAAGGTTTTGGGTCTTTCTCGCTGCAATGAATATCTTTTCTTTGTCTTTATATGCTTGGAACTTCAGTATGACATCTCTAGGTGGGTCAGAGTCTCTAGGTGGGGGTCTGGGGGCTCTATGAGCTCTATCTAGAGGCATTACGGTTCCGTCTGTGGAGCCTGCAAGATGGAGGAACAGTCTCTGCAGGTAGGCTTCCAGTTGCTGTGGCAGAATTTTTTCGCGTATGCCCCTGATGCACAGATTCTGCCTCCTGCCTCGATTGTACAAATCTTCTACATGAGACTGCAACCCGTCAATAATTGTAGATTGTTGGCAGAGTTGTCTTGAAATGGTGTCAAATTCAGTGTTTAGATGATCTGTGCCCTCCTCGAGGTATTCCACCCTATCCTCCAGTTCATTTAAATCTTTTCTAACTTCTTTAAAGGGACACTGAACCCAAATTTTTTCTTTTGTGATTCAGATAGAGCATGCAATTTTAAGCAACTTTCTAATTTACTCCTATTATCAATTTTTCTTCGTTCTCTTGCTATCTTTATTTGAAAAATAAGGCATCTAAGTTTTTTTGTTCAGAACTCTGGACAGCACCTTTTTTATTGGTGGATGAATTTATCCACCAATCAGCAAGTACAACCCAGGTTGTTCACCTAAAATGGGCCGGCATCTAAACTTAGATTCTTTCATTTCAAATAAAGATACCAAGAGAATGAAGAAAATTTGATAATAGGAGTAAATTAGAAAGTTGCTTAAAATTTCATGCTCTATCTGAATCACGAAAGAAAAAATTTGGGTTCAGTGTTCCTTTAAGCCTATCTTTGATTAATTGGCTATCCTGGGTAAGTAGGTTGGCAAAGTCCTCTTTTGTAGGTAAGAATCCAAGGTCTTCTTTAGTTAGCGGGCTGGGGGATTTAGTAGGGGTGGGTGAAGAATCCGAGTCTCCCGACTCACTAATGTTATCCAGGGGGTCTGTCACAGGTGTGTGTTCTAGTGGCTTAAAAAATTATTTTAGTTCCGTGGGAGCACGTTGGGAGACTTTACTGGGCTTTAAATCTTTCCCAGGCCTGGTATTTGCACTGTCTTTAGGGACCCAGCAGGAGTGCTGTCTGTAAGCACCGTCCCCAACCTCCACTGCGCTAGAAAGCAGCCACATGTAAAATGGCTGATGCTGTAAAGATGCAGTAAGTTGAGATCTGATAGAGAGATCTGTTCCCTGCAGCTCCCGTGTAAGTGACAGTTCTAAACAGGCGAGTTATAGCTTAATAGCCCTAATCGCTCTCTTTTCTCACCGGCTGCTGGGATTAATGGGAGACACGTAATTAGGCCTTGCTATTGTACTTGGGACCACGGTTGGCAGTTTATGACTCCTATGCATCGTGTGTTATGCACGTTATGCGCTGCTGGGATCCCTGTCGGCAGAGCTGAGCTTCAGGACATCTGGGAAGGACCGTTGTGCTATCTATCTGTGCCGTGTTTTGTAAGCAGCAGTATTCCCCTCTTGAACACTGCGGAGCTTGCTTTTACACGTCCACCATGTTAGGCAGTCAGCTCCGCCCCCTCCAAGGAATTTAATTTTTTAGACAAATATGGCTGAAATTTATTTGGGGACAAAAAAGAAAGGCATTGGCCTTTAAAAAAATTTAGTTTTTTTAGAGAGTAAGGGGGAGTAGCACTTCCTGATATTGAACTTTACATCATAGTATGCATGGGGAAATAGCTATGGACTGGTTATGTGAAATAGAATACTGCTCCTCCTACAAAATAGAAGAAAGTTTAATCAGACCATACTCTATTAAAGCACTTCTTCATTGTGAAGAAAATGCACTTCCCTTAGTGGTCAAACAACTGCCCACAATTAAAAATGTAATACTTGCTTGGCAAAAAATTGTTAAGCTCACACAAGCTAGTCCTTTTTGCTTAAAGCATTTACCCATTATGGGAAACCGTAAATGTATTCCAGCATTGGGATCTAAAGTTTTCCAAAACTGGAAACAAAAATGTCTCATATATCTAGCGCAAGAAATAAGATGCAAATCATTTGGAGAAATTAAAAACTAATTTAATATAACCGGTAAATAATTTTTTGCCTATCTTCAAGTCCGTCACTTTTTGGCGGAATTAATCAACAATAATGCAGATCCTTGGCTATGGCCAATAATAGACCCAGTATTAAATCTTTACAAAATAGGCAAACATTCTATCTCCTACATGTATTACGCTCTTAAGAAGTATCATGGACAGACCAATATATCCAGTAAGCATTATCCAGAAAAAGTTTGATATTAGCAGATGGAGCTACCCTGTCCTCAGCATGGAGGGAATCACACATAAAAATAAAAAACAAAATTGTATTGTTCTGTTTAACCAGTAGTTCACCCTGTATCAAAACTTCTGAATTTTTGGGCATCTTCAGGTGCAGTGATAAAGATCAGCTGCTGCTAGATTACATTTACTGCAATTCTTTATAGTTGGAATATTCCATTTGGATTCCAAACTTGGGTTGATATACATTTTACTACAAGACACTCATATTTTTTTATGTTTGATGAGATAATACCACATATAAATTAGACATGTGCAACGCTAAAAATTTAGTTTCTTTTTCATTAGTTAAATAAATAATTTTTTTGCGGCAAATTAGTTTAGTTAAGTTTAAAAAAAAATTTGTTTCAGCAAATTAGTTATGTTAAGTTAAATCGTTTTTTTCGGATCTGTTTGTTATTTGGGATCCATTCTTCATTTATATTCATTATTCTATTCTAAACTTCAGAATAGAATAATGCATATGAATAAAGAATGGATCAGAAAAAACGAAAGGATCCAAAAAAACGATTTAACATAACTAATTTGCTGCTGATTGACGAAATAAAATCTAAAACCACCATCACCCACATCGCCGACACTAAATAAAGCTGTTAACCCCTAAACCGCCGTACCCCCACATCGCTAACACAGACTAAACCTATTAACCTCTAAAGTGCTGTACCCCCACATCGCCAACACTAACTAAACCTATTAACCTCTAAACTGCCGCCCCCACATTGCAACTAGCTAAATTTAACTATATTAACCCCTAAACCTAACACCTCCTAACTTTAACATATTTATAATAGACCTAAATTAAAGTTACAATTATTAACTACCTATTTAAAAATAAATACAAACTTACCTTTGTAAAAAAAATAAAACCTAAGCTAGCTACAATATAACTATTTACTAGAATAACAAATGAAATTATCCAAAAAAATAAAATAAATCCGAAATAAAAAAACCCTAATCTATAATAAACTACCAAGGCCTTTTGTAGGGCACTGCCCTAAAGTTAACAGCTCTTTTGCAAAAAAATAACAAACACCCCCTAACATTATAAACCCCCCCAAACCCACAAAATAAAAAATAAAATTCCCATTACAAAAAATTACGAAATTATACAAATAAAAAAAAACCCCTAATCTATAATAAACTACCAAGGCCTTTTGTAGGGCATTGCCCTAAATTTAACAGCTCTTTTGCAAAAAAATAAAAACAAACCCCCCTAACATTACAAACCCACAAAATTAAAAAAAAAACGAACTAAAAAAAAATGAATCTACCCATTGCCCCTAAAAGGGCATTTGTATGGGCATTGCCCTAAAAAAGGGGCATTCAGCTCTTTTACTGCCCTTAAAAGGGCATTCAGCTCTTTTTCGGCCCATTAAGGTAAAAAAAAGGCCTAATCTAAAAAAAATTTACACTAACCCCAAAATCAGTATTCACAGTTCCTGAAGTCCGGCGAAAGATCTTCATCCCAGCGGCGCAGCATCTTCATCCGGACGGCCCCATCTTCATCCATCCCTGCGGAGGTTGAGCGGTCGGTGGATGCACAGAGGTATCGGTCCGACGTGGAGGTCCTCCATGCGATCATCTGCCACACACTGAGGATTCAATGCAAGGTACCCCTTTTATAATGGGGTACCGTTGCATTCCTATATTCTAAAAAATTTAAATCAGCCAATAGGATTGAGAGCTGCTTAAATCATATTGGGTGATTAAAAAATGTTTTTGTTTTTTTTTTACATTTTAGTGTTTATTATTTTTTGTAATTGTAGTTTTAATTTTTGTTTGTAATGTTATTTTTTTTTTTTTTTTTATTAATGTTAGGTTTTATTAGTTTAAGCTTAGGTCTTATTTTTATTTCACTGAAGTTTGTATTTATTTTAAGTAGGTAGTTAGTAATTAGTTATATTGTAGCTAGCTTAGGTTTTATTTTTATTTCACAGGTAAGTTTGTACTTATTTTTAAATAGGTAGTTAGTTAATAATTGTAACTAATTTAGGACTATTTTAATTATGTTAAAGTTAGGTGGTGTTAGGTTTAGGGGTTAATATAGTTTAAATTAGGTAGTTGTGATGTGGGAGGCGGCAGTTTAGGGGTTAATAGGTTTAGTTAGTGTTTTAGTTATTGTTGGCGATGTCGGGGAACGGCGGTTTAGAGATTAATAGGTTTAGTTCATATCGGCAATGTTTGGGAACTGCGGTTTAGAGGTTAATAGGTTTAGTTAGTGTCGGGGAACGGCGGTTTAGCGGTTAATAGCTTTATTTAGTGTTTTAGTTAGTGTCGGGGAACGACGGTTTAGAGGTTAATAGGTTTAGTTTGTGTCGGCGATGTTTGGGAACTGGGGTTTAGAGGTCTTTATTTAGTGTTTTAATTTGTGTCGAGGAATGGCAGTTTAGGGGTTAATAGCTTTATTTAGTGTTTTAGTTAGTGTCTGCGATGTCGGGGAACGTGGTTTAGAGGTCAATAGGTTTAGTTTGTGTCGGCGATGTTTGGGAACTGTGGTTTAGAGGTTATTAGGTTTAGTTAGTGTTGGCAATGTCGGGGAACGGCGTTTTAGGGGTTAATAACTTTATTTAGTGTTTTAGTTGGTGTCGGGGAACTACGGTTTAGATTATAACAATGAAAAATTCTGAATATGAATACAGAATGGATCAGAAAATTCGGAAACTGGTTTATTCATTTTCGTAATTTTAGTTATGGTGCCAATTCGGATTAGAATCGGCCAAAATGCATTCGAAAACAAAATTTGGCCGAAACGAATTGCACATGTCTAATATAAGTTAATGTTTTTATTATATAATTTTGATAGGGAGATCACTTATTTTACAACATTGAAAGTCCAAAAGGAATCCCAGTTTAATAGAAGTTATTCATAAAATGGGGAATTGGGTTATAATAGAACAATTTGATATTACATTAAATTCTGGAAAAAAAATCAAAGGATTCCTTAATAAATGGACAAAATTTATACAAACCCTTCCAAAAAATGCACAGTTACAGATCATTTCCCCATTCAAGGGGTCAGAATCCCTTAACGCGGCAATAGAGAGAAACAACTTTTCTAATTTTGAGTTTTGAAGCAGAAATAGAAAGGTAGAAGAAGAGCAAAAGCAGATATATCTTTCTAGGATTTAATGAATAATGCCAGTGGGGCCAGTACTATGACTTTATCTCTCTTTTTTTTCTCCCTCTCTTTCTCCCTCCCTGTGTTATGCCATGTTAGTTACCCTGCATGATAAGGGTACTAATGTTATTATAAGTACAGAACAGGAAAATAATAGAGAAAACAAGAGTTATGTTATGTTATTTGAATTTACTAATTGGTATATCATGATTGTTTATCTATGGCAACAATTTTGCATATGTATGCTTGCAAATAACCAATTACAATATGCTTGTCATTTTTTTTTTGTCTTCCTCAAAAAAATATTTAGAAAAAAAAATAATCAACTACTTTTTTGGAAAGTGTTATTTCTTTTGGCTATATCTTCTGCTAGAAGAGTTTCTGAATTGTCTGCTGTTTCTTGTGAGCTTCCTTATTTGATTTTTCATTAGGATAAGGCTGTTTTATGGACAGCATTTAATGTTTTACCTAAGGTTGTTTCTTCAGAAAACTTTGACAGAGATATTGTTGTTCCTTCGTTGTTTCCTAATCCTAATAATGCTTCTGCAATATTTTTGCATTCTCTGGATGTTGTTAGAACATTGCAATATTATGTTGATGCTAAGGATTTTAGATAAACCTCTAGTTAGTTATTTTTTTCTGGGCCTAGGTAAGGTCAGAAGGTGCCATGGGACCAGGGGTACCTCCTTCCCTGTTCGCCGGTGGGTAAGGCGGAGGACGCTGTCACAAGTTTCTCTGCAGCTGTGATAGCGCCTGGTTGTACGGTTGTGCCTGTTTGTGCGCGCAGGTGTATGCACGGGTGCGCCTTGGGGTGTGCGCCCCCGAGTGTGTGCGCAAGAGACGTCGCAGGTGCTTTCTATTAGCTAGGCGAATCTTTGTGACACGCCTCTCTCTGCCTTCTCATTGGGTACTTGGTTTCTGATGCTGTCGTTGTCTTGGATACGGGGGGCGTTCCTTGACCCTGTTAGGTTTAAATTCCGGTCTGAGCCCTGGCTTGTTGCTGAGTTATTCTGCCAATTTATCTGCATAACTAAGCATTGTATTTTCTCCTGTTCCCTTTTCCCTGCTATTTTATTTTCTGGTTTTGACCCTTGGCCTGACTCTCGTGTATGATACTTGCTGCCTGTACTGACCATTATCATCCTGACTACGCCTTTTTGGAATGGAAGATGGCCTTTGGTTCCAGATTTGGACATTGAGTATCTTGTAATGCCATTTGAGCTTTGCAATGCCCCTGCCACGTTCCAGTTTTTCATCAATGACTTCTTCAGAGACCTTCTCGATACCTTCCTAGTCGTTTATCTGTATGACATATTGATATTCTCTAAAACACTTCCAGAACATGAGAAACATGTGAAAATCTTCCTACAGCATCTCCGATTCCACATATTATACGCTTAACTTGAGAAAAGCATGTTTGAGGTCTCATCCATTGAATTCCTTGGTATGTTCTTTCACCTGGACAAGTAGAGATGGATCCAAAAAAGATTAAGGTCATTCTCGAGTGGCCTATACCTCAAAATAAACGTATGATCCAACAATTTATTGGCTTTGCCAATTTCTACCGGAGATTTATCAGGAACTTCTCCTCTATCTGTGCTCCTATTACTGCACTTACCAAGAATCACACAACCTTTCAATGGAATACTACCACACAAAATGCCTTTCTTTATCTCAAGTCTCTCTTTACTCAAGCACCAATATTGGCACAACCGAGTACCTCATCTCAAAAGAAGGGAGAGAAAAACCTCTTACATCCTATAGCCTTTATTTCATGCAAACTCAACAGTGCAGAAAGAAATTACGATGTGGGAGAGCGAGAACTACTGACCATAAAAACCGCTCTTGAAGAATGGAGACACCTGCTTGAGGGCACCATCCATCCCGTGGTGGTGTATGCGGATCACAAGAACTTGGAGTATCTGCACACTGCCAAAAGGTTGAAACTTGGTCAAGCTAGATGGGCCCTCTTCTTTTCCCGTTTTGATTTCCAAATCACCTATCGCCCTGGATCAAAAAATGGGAAGGCAGATGCCTTAACTCGTATGTATGTCTCTGGAACAGAACCGGTATCCAATAATCAAGAGAACATCCTTACCTCGGCATATTTTATGGCCTCTCATCAGTCTCTCATCAAGGAGATGCGACAAGCTAGTGCTACTGTACTTACTGAAGCAGCTCAGCTACCTCTTACTCATGGCCTTTGTTACCACCAACAATGTATATATGTTCCTGCTAGCCATTGTGTACCTATCATGCAACATCATCATGATAACCCTATGGCCGGTCATAGAGGGGTTCACAACACCATTGAACTAACGGGTGCGCCTTGGAGTGTGTGTACGTGCATGTGCACAAGAGACATCGCAGGTGCTTTCCATCAGCTAGGGGAATCTTTGTGACATGCCTCTCTCTGCCTTCTCATTGGGTACTTGGTTTCTGACGCTGTCTTGAATACGGGGGGGGGGGGGGGGCGTTCCTGGGCCCTGTTAGGTTTTAATTCCGGTCTGAACCCTGGCTTGTTGCTGAGTTATTCTGCCAGTTTATCTGCATAACTAAGTGTTGTATTTTCTCCTGTTCCCTCTTCCCTGCTATTGGATTTCTTGGTTTTGACCCTTGGCCTGACTCTTGTGTATGATACTTGCTGCCTGGACTGACCCTTATCATCCTGACTACGCATTTTTGGATCTTCCCTATCTGTACCTTATCTTGAATTTGTGTGCTCCCTGACAGAAGGCCTCTGCTATTTCTTTAGCCTCTTGGTTAAAACTTTTGATTCACAGAGCTTATTTGGAGGCAGGTCAGCCTCAGCCACAGCGGATTACTGCACATTCTACTAGGTCAGTTGCCACTTCTTGGGCTTTTAAGAATGAGGCTTCAGTTGATCAAATTTGCAAGGCAGCTACTTGGTCTTCTTTGCATACTTTTACTAAATTCTACCATTTTGATGTTTTCGCATGTTCTGAAGCAGCCTTTAGAAAGGTTATTTATTAAGTTGTGTCAGTTTGATGGTAATGCCTGTTTTTAAGTGTATTATAAAAAATAAAATTAAAATTAAAAAAATTGGGGGGTTGTGGATTTATTTTCTCAGTGAAAAAGATGCTTTTAAATCCCTCCCTTTATGTTATTACTTGTGGACTCCAGAGCTTAGTTTCCATGAGTAATGGATCATGGACTCTCATCACCTGTATGAAAGAAAACATAATTTATGCTTACCTAATAAATTAATTTATTTCATGGTGGTGAGAGTCCATGAAACCCCACCCTTTGTTTTTTGGAAGTAGATTTTTCTTCAGCACATTTTTTTTCCTGCTCCATTTATGGCACTTATTCCTTTTTCTTACCTCACTTGCTGTGGCTAGACGTTAGACTTAGGTATGTTTGAGGTGGGAGGGGTTTTATAGAGCTCTTTGGGTTTGGGAATCTTTGCCTCCTCCTAGTGGTGGAGAAGAGTGATTCCCATGAGTAATGGATCATGGACTCTCATCACCATTAAAGAAATTAATTTATATTGAAAGCATAAATTATGTTTTTGTTAATTGATTTTAAAGGCATGTAATTTTAAGACTATTGATCCTGCAAATGGGTTAAACACTCAGTAGAAATACCGTTCAGGAACAATAGTGCTTTGCATGTCCCAAGCTATACTTTTATTGTGTATTTAACCCCATCAGCAGCGCTAGTTCCACATCTGAGTTGTGTGATTGGATCAGCAACAGTTTCCATTCAGGTCCACCAGTGCTCTGCAGGTCCTAAGTATTACATCTACTATTTTTTAACCATTTGCAGGGTCTATAGTCTTGAAGTTACATGCTCTAACAAACCATTATGTCCCTTTAAAACAATTATTACATTGCTCTATTGTCTTTTTAAGCTGAAATAAAATTCCATATAATTTTTTTCCAACAGCTTATAAATAAGAAATTAATACAAAAAGAGAAGCGCTTTAATTTCCCAGATATAGACTGGAAGATTCCTTCTGCTAGATCAGCTAGAAGCAGGTATATTCTTGAATCTCTGCTAGGGGAATCACTTAAGCAATTAGTCAAGGAAACAACTCGTAAGGAAGCTATATTAGATCTAATACTTACAAACAGTGATACAGTTTCAGATGTGTCTGTAGGTGAGAACTTAGGATCCAGTGATCATCAATCTGTTTGGTTTAGTATTCATGCGCAGGAACTGTCCATCCAGACTAAAACAAAAGTTTTAGACTTTAGGAAGGCAGATTTTTCATTAATAGGAGAATACCTAAAAAACTATTTAAAAGGGAAAACTCTTATTACAGGGGTTCAAGAACAGTGGGAGTTTGAGAAAGGTGCCATTTTAGATGCAACCGCACACTGTATTAGACATGTCCGTAAAAGTAAAAGAAAGCGGAAACCAATTTGGTTTTCCAAAGAAGTAGCACATGCTGTAAAGACAAAAAAGACAGCTTATAACAATTAGAGACACACACAAACAGATGATGATATGAAAATATGGAGACTCCAACAAAAAGACTAAGCAGTTAATTAGGAAGGTTAAAGCTCATGCAGAAGAGAAGATAGCACAGTCAGTAAAACATGGGGACAAAACATTATTTAGATATATCAGTGAAAGAAGAAAATATAAGGTAGGAATAGTAGAAATGTAGAATAATAGAAGGAGACAAGCAGATTGCAGACTGTCTCAATGATTACTTCTGTTTTCACAAAAGATTGTGAAGATAGAATGTCTACATTAAGGGATGCTACTAAAAATAGAAACATGCTTAACAGTAATCTTTTTACAGAGGATGAGGTTTTATTAGCATTATCAAAAATAAATGTTAAAAAGGCAGTGGGTCCTGATAATATTCATCCAAGGGTTTTAAAAGAACTTTGATCAGTGCTAACTGTCCCATTAACTGATCTGTTTAATCAGTCACTATTAACAGGAGCTGTCCCAGATGATTGGAGAAGAGCAAATGTAATACCTCTTCATAAAAAGGGCAGTAGAGAAGAATCTGGTAACTACAGGCCAGTTAGTTTAACTTCAGTAGTAGGGAAATTAATGGAAAGCCTCATAAAAGAAAGAATTATGACTTAATTATGACATAAAGACAAACAATTTAGAGGACCAAAATCAGCATGGTTTTACTTCAGGAAGATCATGTCAGACTAATCTAATTGACTTCTTTGATTATGTAACAAAAGTATTAGACAAGGGTGGAGCAGTTGATGTAGCATATCTAGATTTCAGCAAAGCATTTGACATCGTCCCACACAATAAACTAATTCACAAACTGTATCTCCTTGGTCTAGATTCAAAAATTGTGAACTGGGTGGAATGCTTGCTTAAGGACAGAAAACAAAGTGTCTTAGTAAATGGAGTTCATTCAGCAGAGGGGGCTGTTACTAGTGGTGTTCCTCAGGGGTCAGTTCTGGGGCCTGTTTTGTTTAACATATTTATCTGTGATATCAACAAAGGCCTACAGGGGAAACTATGCAAATTTTTCCAGATGATACAAAAATTTGTAACAGAGTGGATGTTCCAGGGGGGTAAACAAAATGAGAAGTGATATTCAACATTTGTAGGATTGGACAAACGACTGGGATCTAAAGTTTAACACAGCAAAGTGTAAAATAATGCATCTAGGGAAGAAAAATCCAAATGTAAATGACACTTTACTGACTGTTACAGATGAGGAAAAGGACTTGGGAATTATTATTTCAGATGATTTAAAACTTAGTAAACAATGTAGTAATGCAGCGAGTAAGGCTAGCAGAATGCTTGGATGTATTGGTATAGGTATTTGTAGCAGAAATAGTAAGGTTCTTATGCCACTTTATAGATCATTAGTTAGGCCTCATCTTGAGTATTGTGTGCAGTTATGGAGGCCATATCTTCAGAAGGATATTAACAAACTTGAATCTGTGCAAAGGAGGGCTACAAAAATGGTACATGGTCTAAAAAATAAAACTTACCAGGATAGGCTCAATGACCTAAATATGTATAGCTTAGAGGAGAGAGGGGAAAGAAGTGATATGATAGCAACTTTCAAGTACGTTAAAGGGCTTAGTAAAACTGAGGCTGTGGGTATTTTACATAAAATGGAAAATTCAAGAACAAGGGGTCATGAGCTCAAGCTAAAGGGTAGTAGATTCAGGAGTAATTTGAGGATGCACTTCTTTACAGAAAGAGTAAATGATTTATGGAATAAATTCCTCAAGAGGTAGTAGCGACAAACACAGTGGGGGACTTTAAAAATGCATGGGACAAGCATAAGGCTATCCTACGAACTAGATAAGTTTATACTGTTAGGTAATATCAGGCAGACTTGCTGGGCCTATGGCTCTTATCTGCCGTCAATATCTATGTTTCTATGTTTCTATGCTTTACCAGGAACGAACAACAGCTCAATAGCTTGTCCTATGCATGTCACTACCTAGGAGCAGCCTATTTTAGCCCAGTTCTGCTTTTTTACAAAGGAAAACTTTCCTTAAAACTAAGAAATGCCTGAGTAAATGTGGCTAGTATACCTTGGATTGTCAGAACTATAATCAAAATGAAACTTTCATGCTTTAGATAGAGAATTCAGAGATCTGAAACCCAAACCTTTTCTTTTGTGATTCAGACAGAGATTACCATTTCAAAAAAGTTTACAATTTACTTCTATTATTACATTTGCTTCGTTCCCATTGTATTCTGTATTGAAGAGATACCTAGGTAGGCATCTGGAGAACTACATGGCAGGAAATAGTGCTGCCATCTAGTGCTCATGCGAATGGATAACATTTGCAAAACTGCTGATATAGAGTGCTCCAGAAATGGGCCAGCTCCTAAGCCCACATCCCTGCTTTTTAACCAAAGATACCAAGAGAACAAAGACAAATTGATAATAGAATTAAATTAGAAAGTTGTTTAAAAATGCATGCTCTATCTTAATTATTAAAGAAACATTCTGGCTTTCATATCCCTTTAAACGTAGGTAGGCTCAAGAGCATGCACGTATCTTCAGCACTCAATCGTAGCACTGTTTGTAACACTGTTATACATTAAGTGTTACAAACTGCTACCATTGAGTGCTAAAGACACATACATACTCCTGAGCTTCCCTAAGTTTGCACTTCACCGAAAGAAATTAACCCTGTAACTGCTGAGCCATTTCCACCCCTTTGCTGAGCTGTTTTGAAGTTTCTAGCTGTTGCACACAAACCAACACATATTATATTTTTTTCCAGCAGATTCACACTATATAATTATTTTATGTATATTTCATGGCACGTGAGAACTGTACAATACAAAGTGTAAAAAAAGTATATTTTTTTATTAAAATGTTAATAAATAAGGTTAGAAACAATAGTGCTTGTGTTTTTTTGTAAACCTTTGAAAAAAAAGGGTTAAATTCTCATAAATGGGGGACTTTGGGTATAGTTCTATAATGATGAGCACACAGGGGCTGCAATGTGCCTCTACTCAAATAAGTGTGCACTTACTTATGCCAGGTGATAACTATTACTGTAGTGATCACCTGACTATAAAAAAAACTACAGAGGGGTTTTTAGTATCTTGGGGGTAAAAGGGTTAAGAGAACAAAGCAAATTTCAAAATAAAAGTAAAATGGAATTTATTTTTTTAATGCATGTTCTATTTAAACCACAAAAGTACAGATCTGAATTTACTATGCCGTTTATGGTCAGATTTCCTTTTAAGGATTGCTAAAACTAGGAATATGGACTTCCGGGCAGCGGCCATCTTGATGGTCGCACTGAGCTTCAGCTCCTGATCCATTGTCCACTTTTATCTTATTTTCAACTGAAATACTGGCGACAAGTCACCTTACAAAGTGGAGAAGCTTGACTGAAGGCACACTGACCCAGGAAATATGGTTTTGGTTTGTGTCGCGGCTACCCAGCCCTCAGTACCGGACTTTTAAGTTGAGGCCTTCCCCTATACCTGAAGCCTCATTTGTCCCCGTAATTGCGGCGCCATTGTTGCACGGCCAGTGCCCTACGCGGCAAGCTAAGGAAAAGCCACTGCAAAGCTAAAATGTGCGATACCCCAGATGAGATGGCAATTCAGGAGGATATCCTTGTATCTGTCCTCAGACCACTACTACAGGAACAACTTGAACGCCTTACTGAGGTCATGCACCAGGCATTTAAAGGAACAACAAAAAAAGACACTATCTATCAGTCTGCAGAGCTAGAGAGTACCGCAGAGGAACAGGAAAACCACCAAGGAGACGTTTGCCTACTTACCGATAAGGCGATGGCCCTGCACGAGTGCCCTGGGGGGTCAACGAGCCGGATGGTTGTGGTAGCTGTCCCTAATCTACAGGAGCTCGCGAACAGTCAGGAACCGATGAATGCAAAGGTGCAGGAGCGGTTGCCGAATACGGTTCATGCTGCTCCGTCTCCCTGCCTAGACACACTCCAGGAGCCTGCACCAGACGGTCCACCTAGATCTACTACTTTACGGCGTGCTATGTTCCTGGATGAGATGGATGTCACTGAGTTTTGGTTCTGAGACACATTTGCTTCCTGCCGGCCTGTTACATACCTAACTTTCTTCCAGCACCTCAGGGACTTCCTAAGAGGAGTCTTGAATTATCGGCATCTCTGGAAGGGTGAACTGTCTGCCCATAGCAAATGTATTATAGCAGTGGAACTGAAACGGAGAGATGGGGTGGGTTAAAGTTTTGTGTTTTATCCCGCATACAAGTTGTGGACAGCATGTGGACAAAACCTCTGACAACTCTCGTGACCCCTTAACTATATAGAAGGTCCACAAATGTGTCAATCTTACTTTACTACCTACCTGTGTTTACCCCTGGGGACTCAACCATTCATGAGGACTCTATTGTTTGATACTTTTGGTTGCAGTTGGTCTGGGGTGATTATGTGTAGCCTGATAGCTCTAACTATACTTTTATTTCTGTCCTTCTGTATTACTAAGTGTGAGTGACAAGTAGCAGATATCACTACTGTGACGGGTTAAACAGTCTCTACAATCATACTGAGCCTCTTTATACTAGTATTGCAGTAGCCAATGCTTATTTGTGAGCCTCTAATCACACTATATTCTACTATTGCATAAAAGGATGAAGTTTGAATATGGTTGATATCCTATGTATACCTAGACTCCGCTATTCATTGAACAACATACCAAGTAGTTGTATTGACTCCCAGGTAATATGACACCTGTGATCAACATAATGTATCCCTAAGTATAATTATCCATTGGCGACTATTCACATTGCCCTATAACACCTTTTCCTTATCCTTTGCTGTTTTTCCCCTTTCCCCCTCACTGAGCATTCAATACCAGTTAATTGCTTATCTAAGGTCCATAAGTGACCAGCTTTATAAATTGAACCCCTCCCCCAAGCTGTATACTTTTATTTGGGTCCAAGAGTGGCTCAATATATTTTGGGAGGTATCATGTTTATATTAAAAATGAGATTTCATCGTAATCTGTCCATTTACAAAACTAATGATAGAGTATTTAGATAGCAGCATGAGCTACAGAAACATGCATTGCATTTAACAAACCAACTTATATGTATTGTACATGCCTATGTGAATGTCTATGGACGTGTGTTATATATTGTTTTTTTTTTTTTAAACTTTATTTATAATCCAGATCCATCACAACATGGAAGTCACAGAATGTAATACATCAGAATTTACATTTTAAGATACAGAAAGGGAATTTGACGACCCTCCTCCCCCACAGTCCGGGGGAAAGAGCCTTCCCCAAGTAAGATATCTCCATACTGAGATGTTAATCTGGTTTTTTCCAATTTTCATAAAGCATCAAGTAACTAATACAAACCATAAAACAGTAAACAAACCTATCAAATCAAATCGAATCGGGTCCTTCCACTCCGGGGGGGGGGGGGGGGGGATAGGGATAGAATTTATGGAGGGGGAGGGGACTGAGCTCCCTGGCACTTATATCAAAGAGAATTTATATCAAAGAGAATTTAAAGGCTGCTACGAAACTATGCACATGTGGTCAGGTTGGCTGAGGGGGGGGGGGGGCGACAGAGAAAGACACCAGTTCCCCCTCAGATTTTCCTCCATGATAAATGTTGAATTACGGAAGGGGTAAAGTATTCTATGTCTTACTTGTGAAGAGACGTATAGTAAATAAGGTTCCCATTTATGTATATAAGATTTTATTCTTTTATCAAGATCTCCCTGTACGTCCGCCTGCTCCACCAAGACCTGAGTGTGTATTGCCCCCAACAGTTTCTTGAAGGGTGGGGCCTTGTCCCTTACCCAGTATTGCATGATTAGACGCCTAGAGAGCAGAATCACAGAGTTCAGAAATTTCTGATGTTGGGATGTAATCCCCAGGTCTGTCAGAAAAATAATGGTGGAGGGAGTTAAAGCTATCTCTTGCTGGAGTACTCTTTGGAGCCAAAACTGAATTTTACCCCACAGTCTTTTTAGTTTGGGGCAGTCCCATATCAAGTGTGTGAGATCAGGTGATGCAAAGGAGCACTTGTTACACTTGTCTACTGCCTGAGGGACCCACCTTAGCCTTAGCTTAGGAAGGATATATGCCTGATGTATTAGTTTAGTGTGTGCCTCTCTAGAATAAGCTGAAAGGATAGCTGCCCTTACTCTCTGAAAGCTATCTTCGATCTCTTGTGCCGTAATCTGTATGTCCCTCGTCCCTTGCCATTTGTTGTGTATTGTTTGAAGGACAGGTTGTTCTAAGTGACTTGTGATTTCGTTATATATGCGGGTTATGGAGTATGATCCTTGTTTCGTCATGCGGACTAGTCTGTCCACACCAGAGCTTACTTTAGTAAGCCGATTGTCTGAGATGAGAGCCCTGACAAAGTGCCTACACTGAAAATATGCGAACATGGTATCAGCGGGGATAGCAAAGGTGTCTCTCAGTTCCTGGAAAGGGAGAACCTGGAGCGTGTTAGGGTTGATAAATTGTGCAATAGAGGTCAGACCAGAGGCCCTCCATTTCTGAAAGGCCCTGGTGGTGAAACCCGGTATGAACGTAGGGTTTCCCTGTATGGGCAGATATTTGGTCACTTTGTGATCACTACCCCAGAATCGGCATAGCTTGTGCCATGCTCTCAACGGGTCTCGAAACAGTATGTTCTGGGAAATGTGATGGGGTAAGGCAGACAAGGTAGAGTGTGGGAGGTAGGCCAAGTTCAGCGGTGACGCACAATCCGCCTCCACAGCATGGCTGAAGTATTCAGATCCGGCCAACCAGCCAAGCACCAGCTTAGTTAGAGTTGCCCAATTGTACCACTGTATGTTCGGAAACCTAAGTCCCCCCACGTCCAGTGGCATAGAAAGTCTGGTTGTGTTGATCCTGTGTTTTTTTTGGTTCCACACAAAGGAGGCAAAAGTAGAAGAGATTACCTGTATGTCCTTGTTGTGGAGCAGAAGAGGGAGCATTTGTAAGGGGTACAAGATTTTTGGTAGTATCACCATTTTCAATAGATGAATCCTACCATGAAGGGAGAGGGGAAGACCCCTCCAACCTCGGATGGTGTCCTGTGAACTAAGTATAACTTTTGGGATATTAAGGTGATAAATCTTTGTGGGGTCTACATGTAAGTGAATCCCCAGATACTTAAAAGACCCATCCGTGACCTTGAGACTCGTGTTCTGTAGGGAGCTGCCTCCCTGATTTTGAAGCCAAGTGACTTCAGATTTGTCTTCGTTTATTTTGTATCCAGTAAAGGTACCAAATTTTGTCATTACTTGTAGTATTTGAGGAACATTAAGATCAGGGTTGCTAATATACAACAAGAGGTCATCAGCAAACAGCGAGATGTGTAGACACTGTGCGTGTAGTTTAAGGCCAGCACAGTGTTGTCGGATATAACAAGCCAGCGGTTCAATGGCAAGATCGAATAGGAGTGGGGACAGTGGGCAACCTTGCCTTGTGCCCCTTTCTAGCTTGAAGGAGGGGGAGAGACCACCATTGATAATGATGGATGCCGAGGGTGAATCATATAGTCTACGTACAGCATCCAAGAAGTGGCCTGTGATACCAAAGTTAATAAGCGTAGTGTATAGGTGGTCCCACTCCACCCTATCGAACGCCTTCTCGGCGTCGACAGAGAGGAAGCAGGCATCCTGTAGTGAGGCGTCTGACCGGTTATGTGGGGCCTGGTGGTATTGTGCTATGACTGCCAGTGCTTTGCGTAAATTGATAACTGATGATCGGTGTTTGACAAAACCCGTCTGATCTGGGTGAACCAGCAGTGGCAGAACATCTGCCAGCCGATTGGCGAGGATTTTGGTCATTAACTTATAGTCCCCATTTAGTAAAGAAATCGGCCTATAAGAAGACGGCAGAGTCGAGTCTCTGTCCGGTTTGGGAATGACGCATATGTTAGCATCAGTAAATCTAGAGTCCGGTACAGACTTCCCTGCTAAGTAGTCCGAAAAAAGCTTTGCCAAAGTGGGCGCTATCGCCGGGCATAAGATTTTGTAATATTCTGCGGGGAGACCGTCAGGTCCCGCCGCCTTCCCTAGTTTGATGCTTCGTATGGTATTAACGACTTCTTGTATTTGGATAGGGGCATTAAGCGTAGCCAATTGTTCCTGGGTCATGGTGGGGACGGTTACATTGCGCCAGAATGACTGTTTATTATGTTCTGATATATCCTGCTTAGTGTATAGTTTAGTATAATATGACACAAACTCTTTCATAATCGTAGGGGTGTCATTGCAAAGGCCTTTATCTGTAATGATTGCTGGAATGTTAGATCTAGGGGTGACCACTTTGACCATGTTTGCCATTATTTTCCCCGCCTTGTTCCCGTACCTGTAGAATCTTCCCTGCCTATGCAGTGTGTGTATGTTATCTATCATTTGGATATGGGTGTCTCTTTCTTGCTTTAAGTTGTAATAGTGCTGCCTCGATTGGCTGGTCGGGTGTTGCAGATATGTATTATATGCATCTGTGAGGTTTCTTAGCATTTGATCAGTGAGCCTCTTAGCCTGTTTCTTATGATGTGAAGTGTATGCTGTAATTCTCCCCCTTAGCACAGCCTTTGAGGCATGCCAAAAGAGATCTGTGTTGTCGTGGTGTTGGGCGTTATCTGCATCATAGTCTATCCAGTATGCAAGTAAGTTTTGGCGGAAATCTACATTGTTGTAAAGATGAGAGGGAAACCTCCATGTTTTGTGTAAATTATCAGAGGGGGTAAAGTCTAGCACCAATGTGATAGGAGCGTGGTCTGATATGGTGATGGGTTGTATTTTAGTAGAGGGTATAAAAGGGGTGAGAGCAGGAGACGTGAGGAAGTAGTCAATCCTGGACAATGTGTGGTGTGATTTAGACAGACAGGTGTAGTCTCTAACCTCCGGATTACGCAATCTCCATAAATCAACCAATCCCAAGCCTTCCTTAAGCCTTAAAGTAATTTTAGATTCAATTTTCTGTCTCTGAGAGCCCTGTTTTATGCTAGAGGGTTGTGAGGGGTTTAAAAATCTATCGAGAGGGGATAGTTGGGCCATGTTGAAGTCCCCTCCCATGAGGATTTGAGAGCTATTACATTGAGTTAGGAGTGATTGAATCTGGGACCAAAAGTGGGGAGAGAGATTATTCGGCCCATAGACATTGCAAAGTGTATAGGTTTTGGAAGATACATGCAGGTTAGTGATGATATACCTTCCCTGCACATCAATATGTGTATCTGTAAGCACTATTGGTAACCCTTTCCTGACCAGTATCGCTACCCCCTTTTTTCTGCCTGTCGTTGGCGTGTTTATAACTTGACCTACCCATCTAACCTTCAGCTTAGCGTGCTCCTCCTGTGTCAAGTGGGTTTCCTGCAACAGTGCAATGTCTGCATGAATTGAATTGAGGTAGTGGAGTATTTTGCTTCTTTTAGCTGGAGAGGTGATACCTCCAACATTCCAAGATATTACATTATAACGCTGCGCCATTGTCTAATGAAAGTATGGAATGTTCCCGCAGCCCTGCTATTCTAAGGTGCGGTCTGTGGAGCAGGCGGATCAGTAGGATAAAACATGGGTACCTTAAGGTATGTGGAAAAATGTGGTATGGGGAGGCCATGATATCAGTTTGTGCCAGGGAGTTGTACTCACGGATCAGCCAGATGGGAGAGAATCGGGAAGCCAAACCAGAAGGTTTCCATATGTTAAGGATTGCATGGTGTGGGGAACCCCCAGAGTGGAGGAGCATCTGTTGCTGGAGGCAGAGACACAAAAGCATTAGTGCATCATATAATATTGACACTGTGGGCAAAACACATAAACATAACAGACAAGTTCCAATCAGAAACCAGCAGACTTCATCAGCCTGAGAAAACGGTTGGAGACCCTGCTTTATCGTAAGAATATCCTGGTAGCAGGCTTGGCACTTAACAAAGATTATGTCAATCTCAGCATAAACATAAACATCCCTAAGGACACATGTAATAATAACAAAAGGAGAGAAAGAAATGGTTAAACAAACATGGGCTAGGAACCTGAAATATCTCTCCGTAACGATTAAGGGGGAGTGAGGTTCTACTTGGTAGGGAGCACTGTAATTAGAATTAAAGCCACTTTGGGCCTTCTCCCAGGCTGTTTGAATATTGGGTATAGAAGGTTTAAAGCAAGGGAAGGAGAGCCTGCCAGCCCTATTAGAGGATAGGGACCCCATGTATAGCTTAGTTTTAAAACCTGGGAGGAGAAAAAATGCTATCCCTCTACCTTTATGTGGGGAGGGGGCTAGTGTCAAACCTGGGAGACAAAAAGCATAAATTAGCGTCTGCGAAAATGCATGCAAAACATAACTTTTGACACAAAACAAGATAACAGTGAGGAACCAAACCAGTATCTCCCCAAAATGTATAAGTTCGGTCTTCATGAACCAAGAGGTGGGAGAGTGTATATGCCCCCATAGCATAGTTCCTGGGAGTTTCGGCAGATCCCACATGAGTCGTTCAGGCAGTTCAGTATGCCTGAGTTTAGTCCCAATTACTCTTCCCGCCATTGGGCTTGTTGCAACACTCCATGCCTCCATTATGTAATGGAGAGCTTGGAGAAAATTGAGGCTGAAAAGATATTCTTCTATGTTCAGTGTACATCTCGCTGGTCATCTTTATCTCTATCAAGGTATGCTTGCAGATCTTTGGGGGAACTGAAAAACTTGGGACCAGCTGGTGTTTGCAGTCTTAATTTAGCAGGATATAGCAGTGAAGCCTGTCTCCCCTCCTTGTGAAGTCGAGAGCACAGTGGAGCGAATTCTTTCCGGAGTTTGGTAACCTCTGCAGAAAAGTCCTGAAAAATCAATATTTTCTTTCCTTCAAAGATCAAATCTCCCGCATGAGCCCGATAAGCTCGCAATAGTGCGAGTTTTTCCTGGTAGTTGAGGCATTTATAAATCACTTGGCGTGGGCGAGAATTTAAAGTCTCAAGGCCTCTATCCGGGCCTATGCGATGGGCTCGCTCTATGTCAAGGGGTAAGTGATCTGGGTTCATTTTCAGCAGTTTAGGGATGGTTAAAGCGGTAAACTCAAGCAAATCTTTGTTTTTCACTGTTTCAGGTACACCCACCATTCGGAGATTGTTCCTCCGACTCCGATTTTCAAGGTCGTCTACCTTTTCTTGCAAGATTTGGTTTTGGCGTTGTAGCTGTCTTACTGAGGTAGAGGTTGATTCTTGTCTGTCTTCTACATCTGACACACGCTGCTCCACATGGGACATTCTGGTAGAGAATTGGCGTATTTCGCTGGTCAATGTATCTACTCCAGCCTGAAGGGACTCCATCTTCGGTAGAAAAAAAGACTTGAGTTCCTGGAGGAGAGCAGAGGAGTCAGATGTGATCACATGTGAGGATTTGGGAGAGGGTGGGGATTCAGCATGTAATTCTGGTGCAGGCCTCTTCTTGTCTGCTTGCTTATGCCTGGATGTCATTTTGTCAGCCAGTGTGTTTGATACAGGCTTGAAGTAATGGTCTAGCTTCATGCAAACCTTGCACTAATTTGCTTACAGTATAAACAAAGTTCTCTTGTTATGAGTGTGAGAGTCTTTTAAGTGGCAGCATCAGCCCTTGTATCAGAAAGCCAAAAGGAATAAACTCCCCTTCACAAGTGTTTCATGAGACAACCATTTTTTTTTTTTTTCTGTTGTTAGTAAACTTTCAGCATAGAATGTGCAAATAAAGGTTGAAGTTCTATTGTGCACAGGTCATATGTTTCACAATAAATGCTTTGAAACCATGTCCCGTTGATTGTGTGGTACTTCTTTTGTTTTTTTTTGTGAGCTGTATAATCCAGATAAAAGAAGTGTTCCCAACCTCCCACAAGTGTAAGTCTTTAGGGGTGTACCTTGGATAAAAACTTTTGAATGTGCGTGTATCAGGTTTTACACGGTCTCCTGCATGTATCAATACCTCCGGTCCTGCACCTGCTATATCTATGCACTGCTTGTGGGGCTAAAATGCATTAAGTAGGACTTGTACTCACTCCCTCCGGTGATATGTAGCGGCGGAGAATGCCCCCTGGTAGCCTGGTAACAGCCGGTTTCAATGCGATGCAAGCGTGGGCCGCACTCCAAGATGGCACCCGCGGTTTGCGCTTCGTTGCGCACTTTTGATCCTTCCAGGGACTAGGGCGATATTCGGCCCTTCACACTTTCTGGTCCGTTGGGGCTAGGGTCCAGATAATACCCCAACAAGGATGGCGTGTGTGGGTAGCAGGGGCCGGCAGCTTTTTGGCTTAAACGAAGCACAATTTGAGGAGCTCTTTCACTATGCTGCCGGTCTGTAGCTCCGCCCACCGGAAGGAGCTCGTGTTATATATTGTTATTACCAAAAAATCTCAATAAAAAAAAAAAAAAAAAAAGATTAATACATTTATATATATATATATATAAATATATATATATATATATATATATATATATATATATATATATATATATATATATATATATATATATATATATATACTTACTGTATATTACACCAGGTAAACATCTATGTATATTATACCGGGTAGCCATCTATGTATATTATACCAGATGGCCATCTGTGTATATTATTATATTATACCAGATGGCTATCTATGTATATTACACCAGGTAGCCATCTACTGTATGTGTATTATACCAGGTAGCCATCTGTGTATGTTACACCGGGTAGCCATCTATGTGTATTATACCAGGTAGCCATCTATGTATATAATAAAGGTGGTCATTGATAAAGTACAGTATATTATACCAGGTAACCTATGTGTATTTTACCAGGTAGCCATGACCTTTAAATCTAGAACACATATACCCCCCTATTTTGCAGGTTGGCACATTTCTGGTGTAGTTATTTGTTTAAAACTTAGGAGTCACCTAGAAGAAGTTAACCATAAATAATATAATAGGAACCACGTGTGGCTTACTGGTAAATAAGAAATGTGAAGTCAAGCTATGGTGATTAAATATCATGAAAAAAATTAAAGAATATGTCATATTATACCCTGACCAAAAAATATTATGACTAAAAAGGCCTAAAAAATGAAGCTGTGGGCAGCAAAATTATGAGTGCCTAGGGCTGCACAAAACCTAAATATACTACTGTGTACATGTATGTGTATTTAGTGATTGGAAAACAAAAACACTGAAATTTGTAAAAAAATAAAATAAAAAAAATCCTCAAAAGTGAAAAAAAAACAAAACAAAAAAACTAGGAATATTTTGTCACTTGATGATTTTATACATGACATCAGTTATAATATGTGCATATCTAACATATACAAGAATGGTAGAATACTACTATAGCTTACTAGTCAGGGGAAAAAGTCCTGATATCTTACTCATTCACTGCGATAGATGGATGATAGATAGATAATAGTATCATGAGTAAAGCACAATAATAACCCTTTATATGATAAATCAGATTACAGTTGCTCTTTATTAGACACTTGCATTAATTTGCATACGTTTTAGAATGTTGAATGTGGCTACAGGAAGCATCATTAAACTTTTTTCTTTCCTATGGCATGCAGAGTCCACGATTCATTCCAATTATTAGTGGGATATTCAACTCCTGGCCAGCAGGAGGAGACAAAGAGCACCCCAGCAGAGCTGTTAAGTGTCACTTCCCTTACCCATAACCCACAGTCATTCTCTTTGCCTCTGTGATGGGAGGATGTGCGAAGATGGTGTCTGAAGATATTTAATCCTTTAACGGGTACTTTTCCCTGCAAGCAAGGATTTGGGGCTATGCTATGTCCATGTCAATCTCTTTAGTAAGAGTAATGGTGGCTTTTAGCAGTTAGAAAGCAGCAAGGTGTTCGTTGCTTTATTTATAACATTTATGCTACCCCTTGTATAGAAAACCAGGGTTGTTTTTCTCTTTCTACAGGTCTCTGTTAGAGGTCGGCTGAGTCTTTCATACCTGTGAAGCTGTTTCCTGCCCTACTGCTGGATCCACAGGTAAGTGCTTCTTCCCTTCTAGGTTAGAAGGATTCAGCACTGATGAGGTTAATAGCCTCAGTGGATCTTACTTGGGACTAAACTATCTCTTTTTACTATAATGTAGATATACTGTATTAGGGCAGCTTTTATGGGCACTGTACTGCTAAGGGTTAATTGTCCTTGCGACAAACAGCTAAAAATGAGGCTAAACATTTTTATTACCCTTTTAGGAGATTAAAGGGTTAATGTATGGGGGTGTTTATTTCCCTGTTTTCAAGGAAATCCCCTTTCTCTCTAGAGGCTGGCTATGAGCGTGGGACAAATGAGATAAAGTATATATTTTATTTTACTGTTTGTGGAGGTGTGTTTTTGGGCTATTTGTTTGCCTGAGTTATCGATGCTCATATAGGAGGGTCCAGTGTCCGTGGGACCGACTAATGGCCTCTGAGGTGGTAAGCTCTCAGCAACAGCTGAGGTTTAGAAGTGTGTTAGTAGTCAATAATTGCTTATGAGAACTCTCTTCTATTTTTGTTGAAGCTGTCTGCTTAGTTTACTATAGAAGTTATATTAAGTAGTCAGATAGGAGAGCTTAAAAATTTTGTATTTTTATAGCGATTATTTTGGGTCCCTTTTTCCTTTACTGTGAACTCAGAATCAAATGTTCCCTTATCCTTTGAAAATTGTTTGTATTGAATAGAAGCTAAAATATTCCTCCTGTGCAGTTTTTTTTTGTTCCACATGTGTAAATAAAATGTTATTGTTTAAACATACAGATATTCGCTCTGTGTCATCTATCTCTCATGATAATGTTGTCAATGACATACCTCATCTTTCTCATCTAACGTCCCAAGCCTTAGCAATTTTTCACATGCAGTGCCCTGCAGTTCCTCTCAAGTTCCTGGGAGTAGTTTTTTGCCAGGAGATTTTGCTGCACAGATAACTTCTGCAGTTTTCTGCAGCTTTATCAGCCTTTCCTATTGCTAGTAAGAGAAAAAGGATATATGAGAACATATCAAAGAGTTCTGATACAGCTAAGTCTGCGTTAGTCAGTCTTTCTCATTTATCTGAAGAAGATCTTTTCTCATAAGGGCTTCTGAGTGTGAGTGTGCGATGCCTAGTACAGCAGATCTAGAGGAGGTTTATTTTTAGATTTAAGCTGGTACACCTCCGTTTCTTCTTAAAGGAGAATTTTAGCTACCTTGGAAGACTCCAATTCTCTGTCACTGAGAATCCAAAGAAATCTAATAAGCTTAACAGAGTGTTTGATGTAAAACCTTCTTCTGTAGAGGTATTTCCAGTTCCAGACCGTATACCAGATATTATAGCTCAGGAAGAGAAGAAGCCGGGGATTTCCTTTTCTCCGTCCCCTGTTTTCATGGAAATGTTTCCTGTTGCTATTCTATTTGTGAATCGTGGAGCACTGTACCTAAGGTAGAGGGTGCTATATCCACTCTAACCAAAATAACTTCTATCTTCCTTGAGGATAGCTCTTCTTTCAAAGAACCTATGGATAAATAAACTGGAAGCCTATTTAAGAAAGATGTACATTCATCAGTTTTTTTTTTCAATACTAGCAATCAGTGGCTAGTATTGCTACGGTTGCGGGGGGGGGGGATCTTATTGGTGCGACTCCCTGTATAATTTAATTTCAGAAGAGTCTACTATAGAGGAGATCCAAGATAGGATCAAAGCTCTAAAGCTGGCGGCTAATTCTTTTATCTGTGATGCCAGCATGTAAGTGTTTAGGCTGGGAACCAAGATTTCTAACCTTGCAGTTCTAGCTCGCAGAGCTCTGTGGCTAAAATCTTGGTCGGCAGATGTTTCATCCTAATCTAATCTGGCCTTGCCATTTATGGGCAAGACTTTGTTTGGCATCATTTCAGAAATTATGGGGGTAAGGGCTCTTTCCTTCCTGAAGACAAGAAGACTAGACCTAAAGATAGACAGAATTCTGATTTATGTTTCTTATGTAACTTCAAGGGACAAAAGTCTTACTTCTTCTTCGCTCAAGCCAGAGCAATGCAGATCTTCATGGAGCTCCAATAAACCTTGGAAAGATCCCTGAGCAGTGGAAATAGTTTCCCAGGGATACAGGATAGGTTTCAAGGCGTGCCCTCCCAGGGGCAGATTTATCCTGTCAAGTTGATCTACTAATCAGTTAAACTACGTTAAGGACCTATCTTCTCTGGGAGTGATTTTCCAGTTCCCATGGTGGAACAGGGTCAAGGATTCTATTCAAACCTCTTTGTGGTTTAAATTTTTTTTTTTTTTAAATGGAGGGATCTTTCCAGCCCATATTGGACCTCAAGTGTCTCAACAAATATTTTTGGGTTCTGTCCTTCAAGATGGAAACTATGGTTCAGGAGTGTCAGTCATAACTTCTATAGTCCTGAAGGAAGCGTATATTCATGTTCCTATTCTCAGGGAACATCATCATTTCTTACGGTTTGCCTTTCTAGACAAACTCTTACAATTTGTTGCTCTTCTCTTGGGCCTTGCTTCGGCTCCTTGAATCTTTTACAAACACAGCCTTACCTATTCCCTGGATATACAGGGCAAGGAGGGTCTCCTGGAAATTTTCACAACTATCATACAGAGATGTTTTTATCTATCTATGATTCCACGGGTGGAAAGTGAATCTGGAGTAGAGGTCTCTGGTGCCTTCCACCAGAGTGTGTTTCTTCGGAACATTTCAAGTTTCTAGATCCATAAATAAAAATTCTGACGGATGTCAGAAAATCCAAACTTCTTACTTCTTACCTTTCACTTCCCTGTGTATGGAAGTATTTGGTCTGATGGTTGCTTCCATGGACATCATTCCTTTTGCTCAGTTCCATCTGAGGCCTCTACAGCTATGCATGCTCAATCAATGGAATGGAGACCACTATTATCTCTCGCAGAGGATAACTCTGGATCCTCTATCAAGAGATTCTCTTTCTTGGTGGATTTCACAGGATCATCTGACTCAGGGAATATGCTTCCTGATACCATTCAGGGTGATTGTGACCATGGACGACAGCCCGTTTGGCTAGGGAGCAGTTTGGGAACTTCAGTCTGGCATATCTGTTGCTCTACTTCGTCGAGTCATTGCTTGTATCAAACAGGAGAGGGCGTATGTGATTCTCTTAGCTCCTGTCTGGCCTCGCAGGATCTGGTTCGTGGATCTGGTGAATATGTCATCTCTTCCCCCTTGAAGGTTGCCGCTGAGGAGAGACCTTCTTCAGGGTACCTTCCTCCACCCAAATCTAGATTCTCTGAAGCTGACTGCTCGGAGATTGTACGTCTAGTCTTAGCTAGGCGTGGTTTTTCTTAGAGGGTCATTGATACTCGCTAGATTTTCCATAAGTATGGTGGTTTTTCTTTTAGGGTGTGAATCAAAGGGTTTCTCTTGGAGCAGGGTAAGGGTACCCCAAATGTTATCCTTCCTTTTGGAGGGCCTGGAGGAGGGTTTGTCAGTCAGTACTCTGAAAGGTCAAATTTCTGAACTGTCTATTCTTTTGTGCAAACATCTGGCAGATCTACCAGATGTTCTATCATTTGTTCAGGCCTTGGTCAGAATCAGGCCTGTGTTTAATCCTGTTGCTTCTCCTTGGAGCCTTAATCTTATTCTTAAGATTTTGCAGCAGGCTCCGTTTTGAGCTTATGCATGCGGTTGATATTTAGTTGTTATCTTGGAAAGTTTTGTTTTTCCTAGCTATTTCTTCTGGTTGTAGAGTTCAGAGTTTTCAGCTCTGCAGTGTGATTCCCCTTATCTTATTTTTCATGTGGTTAAGGCGTTTCTTTGTTCTAAGTTGGGATTTAACCCAATGTATTATCAGATCGCAATTTAATTCAAGACATTGTTGTTCCTTCTTTTTGTTCTATTCCTTCTTCTCAGAAGAAACGCCTGGATGTTGTTCGTGCTCTAAAATTTTGCCTTCAAGCAACTAAAGATTTTGGCAGACGTCTGCCTTGCTTGTTGTTTTCTCTGGTAAGCGTAAGGATCAGAAGGTCTCTGCTTTTACTCTTTTTCTCTTTGGTTGAGAAGTGTTATCTTCTCTTCCTAGGTTTTCAAGAAATTTGCAAGGCGGAGACAAGTTCTTCAAGCGTTGGTGCCTTCTGTTTAGGTCCGCCTGTCTTGTTCTCCTTCCCTTTTTCATTTTGTGTCCTCTAGCTTTGGTATTGGTTCCCACTAGTAATTGTAATGAATCATGGACTCTCCATGCCATAGGAAAGAAAACAAAATTTATGCTTACCTGATAAATGTATTTCTTTCCGGGCATGGAGAGTTCACGACCCGCCCTTATTTAAATTTAAGACGGCTGTTTTTTTGTACAAACCTCAGGCACCTCTATACTTTTGTGTTATTTTATTTTTCTATTCCCCTTCGGCCAAATGACTGAGGGTTATGGGTAAGGGAAGTGATACTTAACAGCTCTGCTGGGGTGCTCTTTGCCTCTTCCTGCTGGCCAGGAGTTGAATATTACATCCCACTAGTAATTGGAATGAATCATGGACTCTCCATGCCTGGAAAGAAAGAAATTTATCAGGTAAGCATAAATTTAGTTTTTAGCAATTAATTAGTGTTAAAGTACAACACAAATATCTCATATTTTATTTTAGACATCCTAACAACAGACACAGAGGAAAGCGAAATGAGCATGCTCCTATAACTGAGTTATAGTAAAACACTATCTAACAATTAAAAAAAAAAGTATGTTTATTATTATAGACCTTTTTAAGGGCAAGATTACAAGTAGCGCGTTATGAGTTTTCCGCGTGCGATGTGGTCTTTTTGCAATCAATTTCGATTGTGCATGTATTACAAGTTTTGAAAAATCACGATTGCGCACGCACATTCACCTTTTACGCAACAATCCTTTCCACGCTTGAAGAGCTGTAGAAAACAGCTTTGCGCAACATAAAAGTTTCACAAAACACTTAAAAAATACATTATGAAGTACAGTTACACGCATATTAACACTGTCAAATACAAATTATTTAAAATATTATTGCACACAAATGTTATAAGGGCTAAAATATATGAGATCTCGGGTGTTAGAGAAAAAAAAAGCAGACACAGGGATTTTACATTGACATACATACACATACTTAGAGAAACAAGGATTTATATGTATAGAGATATGTTTAACTATGGAGATAATGAAACGATTTTACATTACAATTTTATGCACATTAAACAATATCTCAGATGTATTTATATGTATAGAGATATAGAGATATGTTTAACTATGGAGATAATGAAAAGATTTTACAATCTTATGCACATTAACAATATCTCAGATGTATTTTCAATGCGAAATTCACATACAGATTTCGAGATATCTAGACATATATATATATATATATATATTCATATACAGTACATATCTCGCAATAAATAGATATATCAGTCCAAAAATCATCACATATATAGAGAAATATTTATTTAGAAATAAATAGAACATATTCTGTTGAGAAAACATTTTCACAATATGAAATATTCGCATTTTCATGTACACTTTTAGAGGAGAAAACGTCATGGGCTTTGCGTAACATATTAGGGTTTTTGCAATTTCACGGTTTGCATTAGGTGGCTTAACATGTGTGCAAGATGTTATTTTGCAACTTGTAATAGCTGCGGAACCTCAAATGCGAAACAAACCATAACGCACGCAGTGTGTTAGCAACGACTTGCTGCGTGACTTGTAATCTTGCCCTAAATGTTCAATATGAAAGTTTATTTCATACATATTATATTTTAGAAACAATACATAAAGAATCAATTTGCACTTAAGAGGCAACTGCATACAACTTGTAAAAATATGACAGTGGGGGAAGTGAAGAAGGATTGCAGATATATTTAGGCTAAGCTATACAATCTTAGGCCTAGATTTAGAGTTCGGCGGTAAAAGGGCTGTTAACGCTCCGCGGGTTTTTTTCTGGCCGCACCATAAATTTAACTCTGGTATCGAGAGTTCAAACAAATGCTGCGTTAGGCTCCAAAAAAGGAGCGTAGAGCATTTTTACCGCAAATGCAACTCTCGATACCAGAGCTGCTTACGGACGCGGCCGGCATCAAAAACGTGCTCGTGCACGATTCTCCCATAGGAAACAATGGGGCTGTTTGAGCTGAAAAAAAACCTAACACCTGCAAAAAAGCAGCGTTCAGCTCCTAACGCAGCCCCATTGTTTCCTATGGGGAAACACTTCCTACGTCTGCACCTAACACTCTAACATGTACCCCGAGTCTAAACACCCCTAGCCTTACACTTATTAACCCCTAATCTGCTGCCCACGCTATCGCTGACCCCTGCATTACACTTTTAACCCCTAATCTGCCGCTCCGTAAAACGCCGCCACCTACTTTATCCCTATGTACCCCTAATCTGCTGCCCTAACATCGCCGACCCCTATGTTATATTTATTAACCCCTAATCTGCCCCCCACAACGTCGCCGACACCTACCTACACTTATTAACCCCTAATCTGCCGAGCGGACCTGAGCGCTACTATAATAAAGTTATTAACCCCTAATCCGCCTCACTAACCCTATCATAAATAGTATTAACCCCTAATCTGCCCTCCCTAACATCGCCGACACCTACCTTCAATTATTAACCCCTAAACTTCCGATCGGAGCTCACCGCTATTCTAATAAATGGATTAACCCCTAAAGCTAAGTCTAACCCTAACACTAACACCCCCCTAAGTTAAATATAATTTTTATCTAACGAAATAAATTAACTCTTATTAAATAACTTATTCCTATTTAAAGCTAAATACTTACCTGTAAAATAAATCCTAATATAGCTACAATATAAATTATAATTATATTATAGCTATTTTAGGATTAATATTTATTTTACAGGCAACTTTGTAATTATTTTAACCAGGTACAATAGCTATTAAATAGTTAAGAACTATTTAATAGTTACCTAGTTAAAATAATAACAAATTTACATGTAAAAAAAATCCTAACCTAAGTTATAATTAAACCTAACACTACCCTATCAATAAAATAATTAAATAAACTACCTACAATTACCTACAATTAACCTAACACTACACTATCAATAAATAAATTAAACACAATTGCTACAAATAAATACAATTAAATAAACTAGCTAAAGTACAAAAAATAAAAAAGAACTAAGTTACAGAAAATAAAAAAATATTTACAAACATAAGAAAAATATTACAACAATTTTAAACTAATTACACCTACTCTAAGCCCCCTAATAAAATAACAAAGCCCCCCAAAATAAAAAATTCCCTACCCTATTCTAAATTAAAAAAGTTACAAGCTCTTTTACCTTACCAGCCCTGAACAGGGCCCTTTGCGGGGCATGCCCCAAGAATTTCAGCTCTTTTGCCTGTAAAAGAATAAATACAATACCCCCCCCCCCCAACATTACAACCCACCACCCACATACCCCTAATCTAACCCAAACCCCCCTTAAATAAACCTAACACTAAGCCCCTGAAGATCTTCCTACCTTGTCTTCACCATCCAGGTATCACCGATCCGTCCTGGCTCCAAGATCTTCATCCAACCCAAGCGGGGGTTGGCGATCCATAATCCGGTGCTCCAAAGTCTTCCTCCTATCCGGCAAGAAGAGGACATCCGGACCGGCAAACATCTTCTCCAAGCGGCATCTTCGATCTTCTTCCATCCGGTGCGGAGCGGGTCCATCTTGAAGCAGGCGACGCGGATCCATCCTCTTCTTCCGATGTCTCCCGACTAATGACGGTTCCTTTAAGGGACGTCATCCAAGATGGCGTCCCTCGAATTCCGATTGGCTGATAGGATTCTATCAGCCAATCGGAATTAAGGTAGGAATTTTCTGATTGGCTGATGGAATCAGCCAATCAGAATCAAGTTCAATCCGATTGGCTGATCCAATCAGCCAATCAGATTGAGCTCGCATTCTATTGGCTGATCGGAACAGCCAATAGAATGCGAGCTCAATCTGATTGGCTGATTGGATCAGCCAATCGGATTGAACTTGATTCTGATTGGCTGATTCCATCAGCCAATCAGAAAATTCCTACCTTAATTCCGATTGGCTGATAGAATCCTATCAGCCAATCGGAATTCGAGGGACGCCATCTTGGATGACGTCCCTTAAAGGAACCGTCATTAGTCGGGAGACATCGGAAGAAGAGGATGGATCCGCGTCGCCTGCTTCAAGATGGACCCGCTCCGCACCGGATGGAAGAAGATCGAAGATGCCGCTTGGAGAAGATGTTTGCCGGTCCGGATGTCCTCTTCTTGCCGGATAGGAGGAAGACTTTGGAGCACCGGATTATGGATCGCCAACCCCCGCTTGGGTTGGATGAAGATCTTGGAGCCAGGACGGATCGGTGATACCTGGATGGTGAAGACAAGGTAGGAAGATCTTCAGGGGCTTAGTGTTAGGTTTATTTAAGGGGGGTTTGGGTTAGATTAGGGGTATGTGGGTGGTGGGTTGTAATGTTGGGGGGGGGGGTATTGTATTTATTCTTTTACAGGCAAAAGAGCTGAAATTCTTGGGGCATGCCCCGCAAAGGGCCCTGTTCAGGGCTGGTAAGGTAAAAGAGCTTGTAACTTTTTTAATTTAGAATAGGGTAGGGAATTTTGGGGGGCTTTGTTATTTTATTAGGGGGCTTAGAGTAGGTGTAATTAGTTTAAAATTGTTGTAATATTTTTCTTATGTTTGTAAATATTTTTTTATTTTCTGTAACTTAGTTCTTTTTTATTTTTTGTACTTTAGCTAGTTTATTTAATTGTATTTATTTGTAGCAATTGTGTTTAATTTATTTATTGATAGTGTAGTGTTAGGTTAATTGTAGGTAATTGTAGGTAGTTTATTTAATTATTTTATTGATAGGGTAGTGTTAGGTTTAATTATAACTTAGGTTAGGATTTTTTTTACATGTAAATTTGTTATTATTTTAACTAGGTAACTATTAAATAGTTCTTAACTATTTAATAGCTATTGTACCTGGTTAAAATAATTACAAAGTTGCCTGTAAAATAAATATTAATCCTAAAATAGCTATAATATAATTATAATTTATATTGTAGCTATATTAGGATTTATTTTACAGGTAAGTATTTAGCTTTAAATAGGAATAAGTTATTTAATAAGAGTTAATTTATTTCGTTAGATAAAAATTATATTTAACTTAGGGGGGTGTTAGTGTTAGGGTTAGACTTAGCTTTAGGGGTTAATCCATTTATTAGAATAGCGGTGAGCTCCGATCGGAAGTTTAGGGGTTAATAATTGAAGGTAGGTGTCGGCGATGTTAGGGAGGGCAGATTAGGGGTTAATACTATTTATGATAGGGTTAGTGAGGCGGATTAGGGGTTAATAACTTTATTATAGTAGCGCTCAGGTCCGCTCGGCAGATTAGGGGTTAATAAGTGTAGGCAGGTGTCGGCGACGTTGAGGGGGGCAGATTAGGGGTTAATAAATATAATATAGGGGTCGGCGGTGTTAGGGGCAGCAGATTAGGGGTACATAGGGATAACGTAGGTGGCGGCGATTTGCGGTCGGAAGATTAGGGGTTAATTATTGTAAGTAGCTGGCGGCGACGTTGTGGGGGGCAGGTTAGGGGTGAATAAATATAATACAGGGGTCGGCGGGGTTAGGGGCAGCAGATTAGGGGTACATAAATATAACGTAGGTGGCGGTCGGCAGATTAGGGGTTAAAAATTTTAATCGAGTGGCGGCGGTGTGGGGGGACCTCGGTTTAGGGGTACATAGGTAGTTTATGGGTGTTAGTGTACTTTAGGGTACAGTAGTTAAGAGCTTTATAAACCGGCGTTAGCCAGAAAGCTCTTAACTCCTGCTATTTTCAGGCGGCTGGAATCTTGTCGTTAGAGCTCTAACGCTCACTGCAGAAACGACTCTAAATACCGGCGTTAGAAAGATCCCATTGAAAAGATAGGCTACGCAAATGGCGTAGGGGGATCTGCGGTATGGAAAAGTCGCGGCTGAAAAGTGAGCGTTAGACCCTTTAATCACTGACTCCAAATACCAGCGGGCGGCCAAAACCAGCGTTAGGAGCCTCTAACGCTGGTTTTGACGGCTACCGCCGAACTCTAAATCTAGGCCTTAGACTGGGGAGGAGGCACAGGGATCTGTTGTGTATGTTTCTAGCAAGAAGCCAATCACCTCACATCCAGCTTGCTTTAAAGGGACATTATACACTCATTTTTTCTTTGCATAAATGTTTTGTAGATGATCTATTTATATAGCCCATAAAGTTTTTTTTTTTTTTAATAAATGTATAGTTTTGCTTATTTTTAAATAACATTGCTCTGATTTTCAGACTCCTAACCAAGCCCAAAGTTTTATGAGAATACCGTCAGCTACCTACTCCAGCTTGCACCTGTTTGTGTAAAGGGTCTTTTCATATGCAAAAGAAGGGGGAGGGGGGGAGTGTCTTATTTGCCACTTGCAGTGGGCTTTCCAGCTACCTTTTCAACAGAGCCAAACTGACAGCTTCTAAGTAAGTTTTTAAACAGTTTTATATGGATTTTTATATCAGTATCTGTGCATCTTATTCTTTATAGTAGTGTCTATTACATGCAGTTATATAAAAATGAGTGTATACTGTCCCTTTAACCTCCTTATCCCTAGATGATGTAGAACAGATGGACCAACCTATAACAGCTGAAGAGATTGTCAGTTATTAAAGAAATTCGCTCTGTGAAGAGCCCTGGCCCAGATGGGTTTGGTATTAAATACTGCAAAACCTTCTATCAGGTGATGATTCCACATCTATTAGATAAGTTCATATCTAGAGATGACACTTTGTACACAGTATTATTGAGAAACATAGATTCTGTTAATAAGAAGTTATCATACAGAGTTTACCATGATGACTAACCAATATTTCACCCCTTACCATTAAACCTCTCTCTCTATTCCCTAGGAATCTAGACTTGCCTTTGAATTATACTTCACTGTGTTTGGCAAGTCCTGCACAATGAAAGAACAGCCCACTGTCCAGCCTCTCTTTCAGACCAAGCAAACTTGTACAGTTGGGTATGGCTGAGTAGAAGAAGCCACTGCACAAACCTCTGCCCACAGTCACACAAGACAACTTCTGTCCTCACGGCTCATCTGCTATGGGACATTGTAGACTAGATTTTTCTTAGCATAAATGTTTTATAGATTATCCATTTATATAGCCCAAGTCTACAGATTCCAGCTGCTAATGTTTGTGTAATCTGCCTGGGAAGGGGGGGGGAGGGGAGTGTCTGCTCTTTCAGCTTTCTCAGCCCCTTTCAATGGGTGCCCCAGCCTAACCTCATCAACAGTGCTAAACTGGGAGCTTCTAAATAAGCTTTTACAAGATTTTATACAGGATTTTTAGATCAGTGTGCATATTCATCTTTATAATAATAATAATAATATAGTAGTGTCTATTGCATGCAATTAAATGAAAATTGGTGTACACTGTCCCAGCAACTAGCCAGTGAAACAGTCATTGCATAAATCTCCTGCCCTCTTGAAATACTGAGTTAGATCTGCAACGAAACTCACAGGGTGACAGACATGCTTTTAATGCCACTGGTGCCCTAGGGCAGCTGCTCTGTCTGCCCCCTCAAAAAACGGCCTGCTTGTCAAAAGACTTCAGATCTATTATGTCTGTTTTGCTAAGCCAGCCAGGACTGTACCACGTGAATATAAATATGCTCCATGATTTTCCATATTTTTAATCTTTAAAGGGACACTGAACCCAATTTTTTTCTTTCATGATTCAGATAGAGCATGCAATTTTAAGCAACTTTCTCATTTACTCCTATAATCCATTTTTCTTCATTCTCTTGCTATCTTTATTTGAAAAGCAATAATGTAAATTTAGAAGCCAGCCCATTTGTGGTTCACAACCTGGGTTGTGCTTGCTGATTGGTGGCTAAATGTACCCACCATAAAAAAGAAAGTGCTGTACGGGGTATGAACCAAAAATTGTCTGGCTCTTTAGCTTAGATGCCTTCTTTTTCGAAAAAAGATACCAAGAGAAAGAAGAAAAAATGATAATAGGAGTAAATTAGAAAGTTGCATTAAATTGCCTGCTCTATCTGAATCATGAAAGAAAAAAAAATGTGTTTAGTGTTCCTCTAATTATTCTTGTAGCACGTCTCTACATTTCCCATAAAGCTTCCTGCTTAAGAACACAACCTTTTGTTCTCTGCTGCTAACTTTAGTAGAGACACACATGAGAACTGCACATGAAAGGCCAGTAATCAGCTGAATAACATGTAGCAACTGTCTTGAGAATAAGAAACCACATGAGCTGCTAGGAATTCTGACTGGAATCAATCCCAGACATTTTAGTTGTGGGAAAAATGTTTGTTGTTCAATATGATGACACTGCACAACTTGTGAATCTAAAGTGGGGTGTACGATCTGTGAAGTATCATTACATTAACTTATGTTTGTGGTCTATGAAGTGACAATGACACTGAACCCAAATTTTTTCTTTTTTGATTCAGATAGATCATGCCATTTTAAGCAACTTTCTAATTTACTCCTATTAGCAAATGTTCTTCATTTTCTTGGTATCTTTATTTGAAAAGCAAGAATGTAAGTTTAGATACCGGCCCATTTTGGTGAACAACCTGTGTTGTTCTTGCTGATTGGTGGATACATTCATCCACCAATAAACAAGTGCTGTCCTAGGTTCTAGACTTTCTTTTTCAAATAAAGATAGCAAGAGAATGAAGAAAAATTGTTAATAGGAGTAAATTAGAATGTTGCTTAAAATTGCATGCTCTATCTGAATCACGAAAGAAAAAATTTGGGTTCAGTGTCCGTTTAAATAGGTAAACAGTTAGAGTGCTGATTTATATGAATGTTTTTTTGAGAAAGGACAAACAAAACAGTTTAATTTTTAGGTGGTTTTTTTTTTTTTTAAACAACAGATATACATTTTTTTAAGAGTTGTTAGGTATAAAGGAAACTTTACATTGGCAAGGTTTATTCAAAAGAACATTTTATTGAGTTTGAAATCAAATTATTGTATTTTAAAATATAGGAAATTCCATCTAAGGGCTATTTGTCTTTTTAAATATATAATGACCAATTTTGACACTTTTGTGAAAGTGGTGCCAAGTGCTCTCAGAATAACATCTAGAAGAAAGAGATTCATGTAGAGAATAATGGGAGTGAGCGCCATTAGTTTCTAAGGGACAAAGCTCAACAGTTCATGTGGGGTTATGCACCTTTCATACGTGGACAAAAACGTGTTTCAGATGAATAGATTTATTTTGATTTGCTGCATATTTTCCCCTGAGGATAATTGATATTATAATGGTAAAATTATATTCAGGTACCGTTGGGGTATACTGCCCTGTGCCTCTTTGGAGTAGGTAAAAGGGCAGGGTACCTGACTTCCGGTGGGCGGCTTTCTAAGATGGCCACGGATTGCTGAGGCTCTGCTAAGCTCATGGCAAGAAGTGGCTAAATATTGTGCCATCCTTTCCTCCCTTGGCAAAACTTGTGCCCGGGAACTCTCCTGGATCAAGGAAAAACATCCCTTGGCCGCCGAGAAGCGAATTAAAGTTGAAAAAGCCGTTTGGCGCTGTGGGGCATTCTTCGCCGCCACGCTACCGCTCTACTCCTGACACCTTTTGCAGCTCACCCCTCACTTTGTATGATGGATATAGCCGGCACTGTTGGATCAAGTACCCCCACCTCTATCCTTTCTGAACTAAGGACCCTACTTGTGCCTAGATTAGATCGACTCCTTTCTGCCTGCACGGAACTTTGTGCAGTAGTGCAATCAATGGAGCGACCTCACCGTCTAACAAGGATCACCAATAGTCAAAAGGGCTCTGATCTACAATATACTACAAACAAGGTCACACGCAACATAGGGGAAACTAACCGCTCCACGGATACAGCTCACCCACAGATGAGAAAAGCCGCAGCGATATCAGTGGCTGAAGCGACTCCGTTCTACCCGCAGCTGCCAGATCAGGATATAGGCCCACTAATGGATCCAGAGACAGATCTGCTGTTACTCTTGGGATCCCCCCCCCACATTTACTGTGAGTCCGGACACAGATTTGGAATCCAGCATTCAGGAGAGCCTAGCCTACAATACCGCTACTCAAATAATGATGGCGGGGGTAATCTCTTGCCTGCATTACCAGCTCAACCCCACAGTCAGTATTCAGTTGGCGAGCTTGGATCCTGGTTTAATCTTCCAAGGAATGGGATCGGCTAAAGTATGGTTTTAGTCCAAGACTGCCCTTGTTGCATAGGCGAACTCTAAAGGCTGCAAACTTTTGCTCCTCTTGCTAGGGAAACTTTATCCTGAGCTCACTACTTCTGGGACTTCAGTTATGTAGAGGCTGTTTAATAGTATGTTTATTTCTTTCATGTAATTAACAAGAGTCCATGAGCTAGTGACGTATGGGATATACATTCCTACCAGGAGGGGCAAAGTTTCCCAAACCTCAAAATGCCTATAAATACACCCCTCACCACACCCACAAATCAGTTTTACAAACTTTGCCTCCGATGGAGGTGGTGAAGTAAGTTTGTGCTAGATTCTACGTTGATATGCGCTCCGCAGCAAGTTGGAGCCCGGTTTTCCTCTCAGCGTGCAGTGAATGTCAGAGGGATGTGAGGAGAGTATTGCCTATTTGAATGCAGTGATCTCCTTCTACGGGGTCTATTTCATAGGTTCTCTGTTATCGGTCGTAGAGATTCATCTCTTACCTCCCTTTTCAGATCGACGATATACTCTTATATTTACCATTTCCTCTACTGATTCTCGTTTCAGTACTGGTTTGGCTTTCTACAAACATGTAGATGAGTGTCCTGGGGTAAGTAAGTCTTATTTTCTGTGACACTCCAAGCTATGGTTGGGCACTTTATTTATAAAGTTCTAAATATATGTATTCAAACATTTATTTGCCTTGACTCAGAATGTTCAACTTTCCTTATTTTCCAGACAGTCAGTTTCATATTTGGGATAATGCATTTTAATTTAACATATTTTACCTTAAAATTTGACTTTTTCCCTGTGGGCTGTTAGGCTCGCGGGGGCTGAAAATGCTTCATTTTATTGCGTCATTTTTGGCGCGGACTTTTTTGGCGCAAAAATTCTATTTCCGTTTCCGGCGTCATACGTGTCGCCGGAAGTTGCGTCATTCTTTGACGTTATTTTGCGCCAAAAATGTCGGCGTTCCGGATGTGGCGTCATTTTTGGCGCCAAAAGCATTTAGGCGCCAAATAATGTGGGCGTCTTTTTTGGCGCTAAAAAATTTGGGCGTCATTTTTGTCTCCACATTATTTAAGTCTCATTATTTATTGCTTCTGGTTGCTAGAAGATTGTTCACTGGCATTTTTTTCCCATTCCTGAAACTGTCATTTAAGGAATTTGATCAATTTTGCTTTATATGTTGTTTTTTTCTTTTACATATTGCAAGATGTTCCACGTTGCAACTGAGTCAGAAGTTACTACAGGAAAATCACTGCACAGTGCTGGAGCTACCAAGCTAAGTCTGCTATAAACTTTTGGTATCTGTTTCTCCAGCTGTTATTTGTATTGCATGTCATGTCAAACTTATTAATGCAGATAAAATTTCCTTTAGTACTGTTACATTACCTGTTGCTGTTCCGTCAACATCTATTTTTCAGAGTGTTCCTGATAACATAAGAGATTTTATTTATTTTAAATCCATTAAGAAGGCTATGTCTGTTATTTCTCCTTCTAGTATACATAAAAGTCTTTTAAAACTTCTCTTTTTTTCAGATGAATTTTTAAATGAACATCATCATTTTGATGCTGATAAATCTTTGTATTTGTCCAAGATGGAATTTATTCGTTCTTTTCTTAAAGAAGTGTTATTTGCATTAGAAATAGAGGATTCTGGTCCTCTTGATACTAAATGTAAACGTTTAAATAAGGTAGTTATTCCAGAAGTGTTTTATCTCCCTGATGCTATTTCTGAAGTAATTTCCAGGGAATGGAATAATTTGGGTAATTTATTTACTCCTTCTAGACGTTTAAGCAATTTATATCCTGTGCCATCTGACAGATTAGAGTTTTTTGGGACAAAAATCCCTAAGGTTATGGGGCTGTCTCTACTCCTGCTAATGTACTACTATTCCTATGGCAGATAGTACTTCATTTAAGGATCCTTTAGATAGGAAAATTGAATCCTTTCTAAGAAAAGCTTACTTATGTTCAGGTAATCTTCTTAGACCTGCTATATTTTTAGCGGATGTTGCTGCAGCTTCAACTTTTTGGTTAGAAGCTTTAGCGCAACAAGTAACAGATCATAATTTTATAGCATTATTATTATTTTATAACATGCTAATAATTTTATTGGTGATACCATCTTTTGATATCATTAGAGTTGATGTCAGGTATATGTCTCTAGCTATTTTAGCTAGAAAAGCTTTATGGATTAAACTTGGAATACTGACATGTCTTCTAAGTCAACTTTGCTTTCCCTTTCTTTCCAGGGTAAATAATCATTTCGTTCCTTTCCTCACAACAAGGAACAAAAGCCTGATCCTTCATCCTCAGGAGCGGTATCAGTTTGGAAACTATTTCCAGTTTGGAATATATCCGAGCTTTATAGAAACCTATAGCCAGCTCCTAAGTACCTATGAAGGTGCGGCCCTTATTCCAGCTCAGCTGGTATGGGGCAGATTACGTTTTCTTCAAAGAAATTTGGATCAATTCCGTTCTTAATCTCTGGTTTCAGAAACATTGTTTCAGAAAGGTACAGAATTGGCTTCAAGTTAAGGCCTCCTGCTAAGAGATTCTTTTCTTCCCCGTGTCCCAGTTAACACAGCAAGGCTCAGCATTTCTGAAATGTGTTTCAGATCTAGAGTTGGCTGGAGTATTTATACCAGTTCCAGTTCTGGAACAGGGGCTGGGGTTTTATTTTATCTCTTCATTGTACCAAAGAAGGTCAATTCCTTCAGACCAGTTCTGGATCTATCATTATTGAATCGTTATGTTAGGATACCAACATTCAAGATGGTTACTGTAGGACTATCCTGCCTTTTGTTTAGCAAGGGCATTATATGTCTACAATAGATTTACAGGATGTGTATCTGCATATTCCGATTCATCCAGATTACTTTTAGTGTCTGAGATTCTCTTTTTAGACAAGCATTACCAGTTTTGTGGCTCTACCGTTTGGCCTAGCCTCAGTTCCAAGAATTCTTTTCAAAGGTTCTCGGTGCCCTTCTTTCTCTATTCAGAGAATAGAGTGTTGGTATTTCCTTATTTGGACGATATCTTGGTACTTGCTCAGTCTTCTCATTTTCGTAGAATCTCATACGAATCGACTTGTGTTGTTTCTTCAAGTTCATGGTTGGAGGATCAATTTACCAATCAGTTCATTGATTCCTCAGACAAGGGTAACCTTTTTAGGTTTCTAGATAAATTCAGTGTCTATGACTCTGTCCTTGTCAGTCAAGAGAAGTTTATCATTGATATCAGCTTGTCAAAACCTTCAGTCACAATCATTCCCTTTGGTAGCCTTATGCATGGAAATGTTGGGTCTTAGGACTGCCGCATCAGATGCGATCTCCTTTGCTCGTTTTTACATGCGACCTCTTCAGCTCTGTATGCTGAACCAATGGTGAAGGGATTACTCAAAGATATCTCAATTAATATCTTTAAACCGATTTTATGACACTCTCTGACATGGTGGACAGATCACCATCGTTTAGTTCAGGGGGCTTCTTTGTTCTTCCGACCTGGACTATAATCTCAACAGATGCTAGTTTTACAGGTTGGGGAGCTGTATGGGGGTATCTGACGGCACAAGGGGTTTGGGAATCTCAGGAGGTGAGATTTCCGATCAATATTTTGGAACTCCGTGCAATTTTCAGAGCTCTTCAGTCTTGGCCTCTTCCGAAGAGAGAGTTGTTCATTTGTTTTCAGATAAGACAATGTCACATCTGTGGCATACATCAATCATCAAGGAGGGACTCACAGTCCTCTGGCTATGAAAGAAGTATCTCGAATTTTGGTTTGGGCGGAATCCAGCTCCTGTCTAATCTCTGCGGTTTATATCCCAGGTATGGACAATTGGAAAGCGGATTATCTCAGTCGCCAAACGTTGCATCCGGGTGAATGGTCTCTTCACCCAGAGGTATTTCTTCAGATTGTTCAAATGTGGGAACTTCCAGAAATAGATCTGATGGCTTCTCATCTAAACAAGAAACTTCCCAGGTATCTGTCCAGATCCCGGGATCCTCAGGCGGAGGCAGTGGATGCATTTTCACTTCCTTGGAAGTATCATCCTGCCTATATCTTTCCGCCTCTAGTTCTTCTTCCAAGAGTAATCTCCAAGATTCTGAAGGAATGCTCGTTTGTTCTGCTGGTAGCTCCGGCATGGCCTCACAGGTTTTGGTATGAGGATCTTGTCCGGATGGCCTTTTGCCGACCGTGTACTCTTCCGTTAAGACCAGACCTTTTGTCTCAAGGTCCTTTTTTCCATCAGGATCTGAAATCCTTAAATTTAAAGGTATGGAGATTGAACGCTTGATTCTTGGTCAAAGAGGTTTCTCTGACTCTGTGATTAATACTATGTTACAGGCTCGTAAATCTGTATCCAGAGAGATATATTATAGAGTCTGGAAGACTTATATTTCTTGGTGTCTTTCTCATCATTTTTCTTGGCATTTTTTTAGAATACCGAGAATATTACAATTTCTTCAGGATGGTTTAGATAAGGGTTTGTCCGCAAGTTCCTTGAAAGGTCAAATCTCTGCTCTTTCTGTTCTTTTTCAACAGAAAGGTTGCTATTCTTCCTGATATTCATTGTTTTGTACAAGCTTTGGTTCGTATAAAGCCTGTCATTAAGTCAATTTCTCCTCCTTGGAGTTTGAATTTGGTTCTGGGAGCTCTTCAAGCTCCTCCGTTTGAACCTATGCATTCATTGGACATTAAATTACTTTCTTGGAAAGTTTTGTTCCTTTTGGCCATCTCTTCTGCTAGAAGAGTTTCTGAATTTTCTGCTCTTTCGTGTGAGTCTCCTTTTCTGATTTTTCATCAGGATAAGGCGGTGTTGCGAACTTCTTTTGAATTTTTACCTAAAGTTGTGAATTCCAACAACATTAGTAGAGAAATTGTGGTTCCTTCATTATGTCCTAATCCTAAGAATTCTAAGGAGAAATCATTGCATTCTTTGGATGTTGTTAGAGCTTTGAAATATTATGTTGAAGCTACGAAATCTTTCCGTAAGACTTCTAGTCTATTTGTTATCTTTTCCGGTTCTAGGAAAGGCCAGAAAGCTTCTGCCATTTCTTTGGCATCTTGGTTGAAATCTTTAATTCATCTTGCCTATGTTGAGTCGGGTAAAATTCCGCCTCAGAGAATTACAGCTCATTCTACTAGGTCAGTATCTACTTCCTGGGCGTTTAGGAATGAAGCTTCGGTTGACCAGATCTGCAAAGCAGCAACTTGGTCCTCTTTGCATACTTTTACTAAATTCTACCATTTTGATGTCTTTTCTTCTTCTGAAGCAGTTTTTGGTAGAACAGTTCTTCAGGCAGCGATTTCAGTTTGAATCTTCTGCTTATGTTTTTTGTTAAACTTTATTTTGGGTGTGGATTATTTTCAGCAGGAATTGGCTGTCTTTATTTTATCCCTCCCTCTCTAGTGACTCTTGTGTGGAAAGATCCACATCTTGGGTAGTCATTATCCCATACGTCACTAGCTCATGGACTCTTGTTAATTACATGAAAGAAAACATAATTTATGTAAGAACTTACCTGATAAATTCATTTCTTTCATATTAACAAGAGTCCATGAGGCCCACCCTTTTTTGTGGTGGTTATGATTTTTTTGTATAAAGCACAATTATTCCAATTCCTTATTTTATATGCTTCGCACTTTTTTTCTTATCACCCCACTTCTTGGCTATTCGTTAAACTGATTTGTGGGTGTGGTGAGGGGTGTATTTATAGGCATTTTGAGGTTTGGGAAACTTTGCCCCTCCTGGTAGGAATGTATATCCCATACGTCACTAGCTCATGGACTCTTGTTAATATGAAAGAAATGAATTTATCAGGTAAGTTCTTACATAAATTATGTTATTGTCACTGTGCTGTAGCGGGGAAGTCAGAGCTAAATCTCATGTTACAACAAATAAATGCATACTAAAAGCTACCCCTCTGAAACGGCACCTTAAAATGTATATCTGTCGGCAGGTTCCTAATGGCCATCCCATGTAGCACAGTATAACAAATTGCATGCAGTCCTTCCTAGATGAGCATAAAATATGCTAAGGTTTAGTCAAGTATTTGTTTACAGCAGTTGGCTAATATAGGGTTGGGATGGGTTTTACATCCAACTAAGAATCTTTAACACTGTTTGGGTCTGGTTTCTTTTCACAACGTTAGACAACTCATATGACGGTCCTGCCATACTCTGTTTGCTCATAACCTAATTATTGTCTTGCTTGCACCACAGCGACTTAAGTCATAAGTTCTATAAAAACCTCTGACCGTCATAGTGCATAACATACCAACATACTACGTGATGCTCACGCTCTTTGACTACTTCCACGTGCTGCACACCTACTACATGATAACATGCTCACATCTCCTATATACATCTCCTATATATACAACTCATGTTCTTTTCTGAGATAGCCACGTCAGGCTTAACCTTTACTTTGCTACTGACACAAATATAAGTTTCGCATCAAAAATCTAAACTACACAACCTAGCAGAGAAATTACTATCTGATACAATGAATTGGAGGGGCCTGACCATTCCCACACTTGCCCTACTATACCTTGTCTATCATGCTGATAACATTTGGGAATAACTAACGTACTAGCCTGTCACTGTACTTATCGGAACCTCCTAAACTCACGGTGTCATGTTTCTATTTCTACTTTTATGTAAAATTACTACTCTATTCAGAGGGGGTCTGGATATTGATTATACTCTGTTTAGCTGCCTGTTTGCCTTATGTTTTGTTTTATGTTAGTTTGAAAAATGAGGACTAATGAGAAGCTCCACTTAATTAACTAAAGAATATGTTTCCTCGGTAACCCATATGTAATCAGATGCGCTTTAGCATTTCATGTATCATTCATTGTTCTCTCTGCATCTAACTGTTTATAACTCCCTTCTCACTCTCCTATACTCAAGTTACGCCCTATAACTGCCTCAATGTGCTAGATACTCGCTACAGCACTATACTTGCTATTTCACGATAGCAAAGGCAAATTAAAATTTCATTACATCACTCTGTACAAATCCATATGTTTAAGTCTCCTAAAAGTCCTCAGTATTGGCGCGAGAAGTGAAGGGACTAGTTTGTTTCGTTTTATTTTAGGTTAATTTGTTGTTGTTTTTGTTTTACGTTAGGTTTTAAGATAAAAACCCCAACGATGTATGCAGTTATCCCACTGAAAATAACCATAAAACCTGTAATTGAAAGTTGTAACCCTTGCATCAGTACAAGATTGTTTAGGTTCTATCCACCTCTTTACGCATTGTACAAAGCTTCGCCCTGCGTGGTGAACTGATGTGAAATATGCTTGACTGTATGCATTGTTGGAAATAAATAAAAATTAAAAAAAAAAAAAAAAAAAAAGGGCAGGGTACCTACACGCCCCCCTACATATACCCCATCTCTTACTGTTCACCAATTTGAATGTGAATGCATTGATTTATTGTTGCATATAAATCTTGTTTTCTCTAACACTGTTGTGGTTACATAATATTTAGGTACTGGTTGGTTCAGTAGTAAAGTTGCCCCTATGAGGGTGGAACAAAAAATTATCTAGGTCTTTGTAAGACTGCAAGAACCTATAGGTCTGCTATAGTCATCTATTATATCTGTATTACTAATATTACCAAATCGTAGGCTTGATTATGTGCATCTTAGTGGTTAATCTAAAGCTATAGGATTTACACTTATTTTTGAACTACTTAGAAGTATATTCTTTCTTTGACATATATATGTGTACAACCCATAAAATAAACAGACTAGTATAGCTTTTGTTAAGTAAACAGTCATGCATGTAGTCCTTACAGGAAGGGTATTTCCATGTTGCTAATCCCAGTTATGTTTTCCAGCTCAGTGACAGAAAAGTAATGCTTCAGATGATAAGCACATATAAAAAGTATAGAATTGCATTTTAATGCATTGAGCCAATACGTTTCTACTTGGATAGTGTCCAATATGTGGCCTAAAGACAACAAAATCTACCTCCAATACCTTTTTATCTGAATATCTCATTAGTTGTAAAGTGGGTCAGATGGATAAAAGAACAAAAAAAAGATTGGCTGGGTCTGTACAATTAAGCAGAAAAATCACTGTGCAATAACACAAATTGGAACTAACATACTAAACTTAAAGGTGCCTTAGTTTGATGTATTTTGATCATGCTTAGTAGTAGCAAACAAATGAAGAAATAAATTAAGATATGCCCTGTAGAGATTCAGTAGCATGGGCTTGTGGGTGTTGTAGTTAATTGGAAGTCAGTACACACAAAAACATTCCTAATGATTTGAGCTAGCTGATGAACTTGCAGACTAAAGAATAATGTAAGGAATGAACGAGATTTACTAACTTGCTCACAATCTTATAATCTAAAGAAGAATATAAGGAGTGATTATTTTACTGTGTTTTCAAGCTCTTTCTCTGAATCTGCTGTTAAATTCAGTTTTTTTTACTTGTGCAGTAATTTCACAATGTCCATGGGTGATACTTGCCATGGTCAATCACTTGACTGGGTTGCGAATTGAATCAATCTGTCTCATGCTCTGGGTGCAATATTAATTTCTTATGACCCCATGCTGACTTTTGACCTGCCCTTTGGATAATGACTCTGATTCACCCTAGTTGTTGCCTTAAAGAGACAGTCTACACCAAAAATGTAATTGTTTATTACCCATCAGGGCCGCCACTAGAAATATTGGGGCCCCTGACTTAACCATTGATCAGGCACCCCCCCCCCCTTCTTTGACATGTGCAATTTTTGACCAAGTGACTAAAACGTATATGCACTTTATTCTTAAGTGTCTATTTAAACTTGGAAATGTTGTAAAGGTAGTAACATACAGACATACTCATACACTATAACACACACACACACACTCACACATAAGGATTCAAATATAGACACTCTAGCAGACATGCAAAGAAACACACTCAGACACAGACACCCAGACACTCAGCACTTGTTTACATTGACCTGACAAGTAATGAGGTAAACTACAGTTTTGTAAAAAAAAAAAAAAAAGGAGACTTAGAAAACAAAATATGGAGTTCTTTTTGTAAAGGAAGATGCCAACTAAATAATGACAACAGCATGCAGTGGCTGAAAGGAAGGGCCCTGAACTTACTAAACAATAATTTAAAGGTTAAATGGTAGATTGGTGACTTCCGGAAAGGTCTCATTACTCTCAAAGTCTGTAGAAAGATGTGAATAATCAGTAGTAAGGTCAAAATGTCCTAAAAAGGAACAGACAATGGACACACACACAAACTCAAACTTGCACATACACCCAAGGAAACACCAACAAAGACAGCCTCAGAAAACACACAAAGACATATACACACACACAAAGACACACACAGAAAACACACAAATGCATACACACACAGAGAGACAACCACAGAAAACACAGAAAGACACACATACACAAACCCTCACTGAGACATCCACAGAAAACACACAAAGACATACACACACCCTCACAGAGACACCCACAGAAAACACACACCCTCACAGAGACATCCACAGAAAACACAGACATACAGTACATACATACATACATACACACACACACACACTCACAGAGACATCCACAGAAAACACAGACATACACACCCTCCCTCACAGAGGCATCCAGAGAAAATACACAAAGACAAACATACACACACCCTCACAGAGACACCCATAGAAAAAGCTCAAAGACATATGCACACACCCTAACAGACATCCACAGAAAATGCATAAAGACATACACACCAACCCTCACAGAGAGACAAACAGAAAAAAAAATACATACACACTCATAGAGACACAAACCAAAGCACAAAGACATAAACACAGACACCCACAGGAGGAAACATTTATGCACCTTGCATCCCCTAAATCAACAGTGTGTGACATGCATGATAAAAAAAAATTGCAGAAATTAAGAGATCACTTTTTAAAGAATCCTATTTCTAAATGTGCAAACAAAAATAATTCTGTGAATTAAAAATTGTATATTAATGATCTGGGTAGATGGCTAGATGAAGAAAAGTACTTTTAAAAAGGTTGACATATGTTCGTTTGATTTTCCCCAACCAAGAGCACCACTTCAAATATAGTGTACAAATGTTCCCATCTGTCAGCTTTACTTATGGGTTTTAAAAATGCTTTACTCTTACTATGGTTTTGGTGGAACCATAAGCTGTGGTACTTATACCATTAGATCTGGTTAAATGCAGGATTTAGGCTTGTTGGTATGTATTTCAAAATTAAGTCAGCTGTAGTGTAAACTGAACAGTTTTAAGTTTACCTGTCTCATTTCAAACACTGAGCAATCTTAGTCTGAGAGTATAACATGTTACGCAGATGTAAAAAATCTTAGATAAAATGCCTCCTTGCATCTGGAAAGTCCTTGCATAAAGGGGCAGTAAACTGGAATGTAATGTCATATATATAGATCTAGCACCCCTTGCACACCAGTGTTAGTGCTATACACTCCTTCTTTGAATAAACCACTTGGCATTTGAGTTTTCCGGCTCTTCGTTTTTCTTCCTGTATCATATATATATATATATATATATATATATATATATATATATATATATATATATATACGTTTAGCAAAGATGTGCACTCTCACTTATATGCAACAACCAGGGTGCTAGTGAAATTAGATACAAAATCAGAAACAGACCTTGCACTCGCTGGATTTTTTAACAAACTTTTTTACTTGGCAAAAATAGTGACGTTTTGGGGACAGTGTATCCCCTTCCTCAGACAGTGAATGCTTCAAACTTAGGTGAATTTATACAAACAAATAAATAACCCCTCCCCCCAATTAGCAAAAAAACCGCCAAAAGTGTTGCTATGGTGACCATATGTCACAAAGTGAACATCGTATATACATTATAATATAAGCAATCAAAGCTATGACAGTGAAGATGATCAAATTAAAAGACCTGTAGTAAAATGAACATGGTAAACAACTTAACATTTCAAGTACTGGTATTCTTAACAAATCCCTAATGTCCGTTATTGTCCGGGGAGCCAGCCAATATTGGAAGCCTTATATGTTGTAGCCTAGGTGGTCAGGCATAAAATACACACTCAAAACCTACCAAGATGGGAAAACAAAGTTCTAATGTAGATCGCCGTGTCCCACGCCATCGCAACACGCCCGCACTAGGTAGAACAGACAAACCCGGAAGTGCATCGGCCGATCACGTGTCTGGCCATGCACCAATCACTCGGGTTGCGGTTGGGGTTGTCATGGCAATGGGTCACAACGATCCAAATAGCAACAAAGAAGCATATCGGACAAATCAGCTACTAAGCATAACATTGTAATAGTACACATCAATAGATACTTGTAATAAGTGCTGCTACAAGTGCTATACCACTGCCGTAAATATAACCAGTAAATCATATATATAGAGCCATCTTGCCGTATTCTGATGGGGGTATAATAATATCATACATTCTCCCTAGAGCGCATCTATATCATAGTGGACGCTGCTACAGGGACTATATCACTAATGTGCATTCACTATCCAATATGCACAGTGTACCATGATGGAGAATATGTACAAATTTATACACGGTAATATCACCCATTAAAGAAGGTGAACTGGGATGGCATGACCAATGAGAGAGTACCAAACGCCCCAAAGAAAAGAACCAAAATAACCCCACCATTACTTAAATACAAGGAAACCGAATAAAAAATGGGAAAATGGGAAAAGAGTGTTAGTGAAAAAAAAGAATGTTAGTGAAAAAAAGGAAGGGGAGAAACAGACGAATGAAAATAAACTGTAAAGATAAATAAATATAAAAATAAAAATAAAATTAAAATAAAATAAAATAAAATTAAAATAGAAATAAATATAAAAAAATAAAAGTAAATATAAATATAAAAAATAATAATAATAATAAAAATAAAAATAAAAATAAAAATAAAATGAAATAGAACCAACCTGTGGCCCGGCACTTTGTGGAGAAAGGCCATGGACTCCATGATCTGAGATTCACCTTAATTGATCATGTCCCCCCATTAAGGCGGGGTGGTGATAGGGATACACTTCTCCTGCAAGTTGAGGCCAAATGGATTTTTCATTTGAATACCCTGCAACCACATGGACTTAATACTATGTTTGACTGGCATTGTTTCTTGTAAATTAGACCCAGCTCTTAGGGAGATCTGCCTATTTACCATGGGAGTCCATGTTATCCAGATTTTTTCTACTTGAGAGTCCACACTCTATTCTCATTTTATTTTCATTTATTTATTAATAATTATTATTTATTATTTATTATTTTTTATTCTATTTTATTTTATTTTTATTTTTATTTTTATTATTATTATTATTATTTATATTTATATTTACTTTTATTTTTTTATATTTATTTCTATTTTAATTTTATTTTATTTTATTTTAATTTTATTTTTATTTTTATATTTATTTATCTTTACAGTTTATTTTCATTCGTCTGTTTCTCCCCTTCCTTTTTTTCACTAACATTCCCTTTTTTTTCACTAACACTCTTTTCCCATTTTCCCATTTTTTATTCGGTTTCCTTGTATTTAAGTAATGGTGGGGTTATTTTGGTTCTTTTCTTTGGGGCGTTTGGTACTCTCTCATTGGTCATGCCATCCCAGTTCACCTTCTTTAATGGGTGATATTACCGTGTATAAATTTGTACATATTCTCCATCATGGTACACTGTGCATATTGGATAGTGAATGCACATTAGTGATATAGTCCCTGTAGCAGCGTCCACTATGATATAGATGCGCTCTAGGGAGAATGTATGATATTATTATACCCCCATCAGAATACGGCAAGATGGCTCTATATATATGATTTACTGGTTATATTTACGGCAGTGGTATAGCACTTGTAGCAGCACTTATTACAAGTATCTATTGATGTGTACTATTACAATGTTATGCTTAGTAGCTGATTTGTCCGATATGCTTCTTTGTTGCTATTTGGATTGTTGTGACCCATTGCCATGACAACCCCAACCGCAACCCGAGTGATTGGTGCATGGCCAGACACGTGATCGGCCGATGCACTTCCGGGTTTGTCTGTTCTACCTAGTGCGGGCGTGTTGCGATGGCGTGGGACACGGCGATCTACATTAGAACTTTGTTTTCCCATCTTGGTAGGTTTTGAGTGTGTATTTTATGCCTGACCACCTAGGCTACAACATATAAGGCTTCCAATATTGGCTGGCTCCCCGGACAATAACGGACATTAGGGATTTGTTAAGAATACCAGTACTTGAAATGTTAAGTTGTTTACCATGTTCATTTTACTACAGGTCTTTTAATTTGATCATCTTCACTGTCATAGCTTTGATTGCTTATATTATAATGTATATACGATGTTCACTTTGTGACATATGGTCACCATAGCAACACTTTTGGCGGTTTTTTTTGCTAATTGGGGGGAGGGGTTATTTATTTGTTTGTATAAATTCACCTAAGTTTGAAGCATTCACTGTCTGAGGAAGGGGATACACTGTCCCCGAAACGTCACTATTTTTGCCAAGTAAAAAAGTTTGTTAAAAAATCCAGCGAGTGCAAGGTCTGTTTCTGATTTTGTATATATATATATATATATATATATATATATATATATATATATATATATATATATATATATATATATATATATATATATATACATATCTGCCAAAAGGGCACCTACCATTTGTGTATTGAGGAGGAAACATTTCTGCATGGTTTTAAATATAGAATTTCTATAGCATTGTCAAATAATAATAAATACACTGCTGCTAAAAAAATGTGTTTTTATGGACCCCTGGCCCCACCATACAACTACTACCACACTGAAGTTACAATCCAAAATTGCACAAATAAATAAAAAAACATTTGCTAAGTAATTCCTACCTCCTCTGCAAATGAAAGTGATCTGCCTTCTGACTGAGGCACACACTGTACAAACAAAGTGCCAAGTCTGTTTCACACTGTGCATAGTGGTTTAGTGCACACTCAGAAATCCTCTCAAATGCTAATACTTTACTCCTTGTAATAACATTTCCCATGCTCAATTAGTACTCTGCTGTAGTACCCACTGGGGGCTGCCAAAATTATTATTATTATTTTTTTTAATTCTTGCCTCATGGGGCCCCATTGGGCCCCTGACAGGAGTCACCCCTGTCACCCCATGATGGCGGCCCTGTTACCCATTCCCCAGTTTTGCATAACTAACACGGTTATATTACTACACTTTTTATCTCTCTGATTAACTTGTATCTAGGTCTCTGCAGCTTGCCCCCTTATCTCAGTCCTTTTGACAGACATGCATTTTCGCCAATCAATGCTGATTTATAAAAACTCCACGGGAGTGAGCACAATGTTACCTATATGACACACATGAACTAGCACACATGAACTAGCACACAAAATGAGAGTCGCTCAACCAGGAATGAATAACAGCTCAGTAACTGGTTCTATGGTGAGTTACTACTTTGGAGCAACCTCTTTTAGCCTAATTGTGCTTTCCACAGAGGAGAAATTTCTTGAAGAATCAGTCTGATCCCACCTAACAAGGTCAGTCCAGCCCCAAAATACCAGGCAATCCTCCTCTGAACAAGGAACATGGCAACCCCAGATGATTGTTTCAACCTTCTGTGTGTATGTATATATGTGTTTGTGTGGGTATGTATATATGTGTTTGTGTGTGTATGTATATATGTGTTTGTGTGGGTATGTATATATGTGTTTGTGTGTGTATGTATATATGTGTTTGTGTGGGTATGTGAATATGTTTGTGTGTGTGTATGTGATTGAGTGTGCGTGTGTGTATAATTATATATTAGGCATCTCATGATTATTGATGAGAAAACGTGAGAACTTGTCAAGTCTTTGAACCTCGCCTACTAGAGTTAGTAAAGAAATGTGAGGGTTAAAAGAATATCATTGGCATAAATGCTTATTTTGTACTCATTAGGCCCTATTTTTATACTCTTTTTAATCTCTTTAAAAACTTCTATATTTGTGAATAAAGATATTTGTAATTGGTACCTGTTACGTTTTCTTGTAATTTTTTATTTTGTAAAACTATTTATGCACCAACCCCATTCTTAGACTCATTATGTGGGCCCTATAATGATGTTCTACGTAGGTAGAAACATCATGGTGGCTCGCATGTGCAGATTCAGCACCCTCTTTCCTGCGGTGTGTCATGATCCAGGCGTCAGATGTGCTAGCTGACACAATGATCATGACGTTGATGCTGGAGGGAGTGGTGCATTAGAGCGCTAAAGTTTCACGGAGAGATGATGTTGCAGAGGAAGGAGCGGAAGTGGCAGAGGATTTAGCAATATTGGTCAAGGTAAGTATACAAAATACCCCTAGATCAACAAGCATACTAAATAGTTATTATTATACGGGGTAGAAAGCCTAGAATAACAAGCAATATTTGTTTCCCTAGACTAATGAGCAATATGTAGTTGTATGCCCCTAGACCACTGGTTTTCAAACCTGTCCTCAGGTTTCCCTAGCAGGCCACATTTTGAGGATATCTGAACTGGAGCACAGGTGAAATAATCAGCTGATTATTAAACATGGTTATTTTACCTGCTCTTATCCAAGGTAATCCTGAAAACCTGGCCTGTTGAGGAGGTCTGAGGACTGGTTTGAAAACCAGTGCCCTAGACAAACAAGCATTTTTCTTTTAATTTTAAATTCTATAATATTTATTTACAACATTACATTGGTATCTTTATTATTTGGGTTAGCAGACATTATATATATATAACATTTCATCCAGATAATACATATACATAATAAAGTTATATTTTATACACATATGTGTAGTACATTTTTCTTAATTTATAAATTGTCTTATCCTAGGAATGATGCAAAGTTTGACAAAAATTGAAGTATTAGCTTATTAGCTTTAATCTCGCAATCTGACATCCTACATATAAATAGGTCCTCTTGTTACAGAATTATTTCTGAATTTATTAATAGCCGGCTGCAAAAAATATTGTTTGTATGCTTGATATTATACAAACCAAGTACAATGTTTCATATTTAGATGCATGACTCTCAGAGGTATTATTCACATACCTATGCTATATATTGATATCGAGAGAGTTTAAGCAGACAGAATCTATTACATTGAACAGCTGTGCTAAAGTTAACTGTGCAAGCAAGGACTTTATAATTGCAGATAGAGTATTAGCTAGATAGCTTTAATCTCATAACCTGACATTCCACATATTAACAGGTCCTCTTGTTACAGCATTATTTTTTAATTTATTAATAGCCGTCTACAAAAGATAATGTTTGTATCAGACTGCTGGATATTATACAAACCAAGTACAATGTTTCACATATAGATACTTGATTCTCAGAGGTATTATTCACACATCTATGCTATATATTGATATCTAGAGAGTTTAAGGCCTAGATTTGGAGTTTGGCATTAGCCGTGAAAACCAGCGTTAGAGGCTCCTAACGCTGGTTTTAGGCTAACTCTGGTATTTGGAGTCACTCAAAAAAGGGTCTAACGCTCACTTTTCAGCCGCGACTTTTCAATACCGCAGATCCCCTTACGTCAATTGCGTATCCTATCTTTTCAATGGGATTTTTCTAACTCCGGTATTTAGAGTCGTGTCTGAAGTGAGCGTTAGAAATCTAACGACAAAACTCCAGCCGCAGGAAAAAAGTCAGTAGTTAAGAGCTTTCTGGGCTAACGCCGGTTCATAAAGCTCTTAACTACTGTACTCTAAAGTACACTAACACCCATAAACTACCTATGTACCCCTAAACCGAGGTCCCCCCACATCGCCGCCACTCGATTAAATTTTTTTAACCCCTAATCTGCCGACCGCCAACTACGTTATACTTATGTACCCCTAATCTGCTGCCCCTAACACCGCCGACCCCTATATTATATTTATTAACCCCTAACCTGCCCCCCACAACGTCGCCGCCAGCTACCTACACTTATTAACCCCTAATCTGCCGACCGCAAAGCGCCGCCACATACGTTATCCTTATGTACCCCTAATCTGCTGCCCCTAACACCGCCGACCCCTATATTATATTTATTAACCCCTAATCTGCCCCCCTCAACGTCGCCTCCACCTGCCTACACTTATTAACCCCTAATCTGCTGAGCGGACCGCACCGCTACTATAATAAAGTTATTAACCCCTAATCTGCCTCACTAACCCTATAATAAATAGTATTAACCCCTAATCTGCCCTCCCTAACATCGCCGACACCTAACTTCAATTATTAACCCCTAATCTGCCGACCGGAGCTCACCGCTATTCTAATAAATGTATTAACCCCTAAAGCTAAGTCTAACCCTAACACTAACACCCCCCTAACTTAAATATAATTTTAATCTAACGAAATTAATTATCTCTTATTAAATAAATTAATCCTATTTAAAGCTAAATACTTACCTGTAAAATAAATCCTAATATAGCTACAATAAAGTTATAATTACATTGTAGCTATTTTAGGATTAATATTTATTTTACAGGCAACTTTGTAATTATTTTAACCAGGTACAATAGCTATTAAATAGTTAAGAACTATTTAATAGTTACCTAGTTAAAATAATTACAACATTACCTGTAAAATAAATCCTAACCTAAGTTACAATTAAACCTAACACTATACTATCATTAAATTAATTAAATAAAATAACTACAATTACCTACAATTAAACCTAACACTACACCATCAATAAATTAATTAAATACAATATCTACAAATAACTACAATGAAATAAACTAACTAAAGTACAAAAAAAAAAAGAACTAAGTTACAAAAAATAAAAAAATATCTGCAAACATAAGAAAAATATTACAACAATTTTAAACTAATTACACCTACTCTAAGCCCCCTAATAAAACAACAAAGCCCCCCAAAATAAAAAATGCCCTACCCTATTCTAAATTACTAAAGTTCAAAGCTCTTTTACCTTACCAGCCCTGAACAGGGCCCTTTGCGGGGCATGCCCCAAGAAGTTCAGCTCTTTTGCCTGTAAAAAAAACATACAATACCCCCCCCCCAACATTACAACCCACCACCCACATACCCCTAATCTAACCCAAACCCCCCTTAAATAAACCTAACACTAAGCCCCTGAAGATCTTCCTACCTTATCTTCACCATACCAGGTTCACCGATCCGTCCTGAAGAGCTCCTCCGATGTCCTGATCCAAGCCCAAGCGGGGGGCTGAAGATGTCCATGATCCGGTAGAAGTCTTCATCCAAGCGGGGCAGAAGAGGTCTTCCATCTGATTGAAGTCTTCATCCAAGCGGGGCAGAAGAGGTCTTCCATCCGATTGAAGTCTTCATCCAGGCGGCATCTTCTATCGACATCCATCTGGAGCGGAGCGGCAGCATCCTGAAGACCTCCGACGCGGAACATCCATCCTGGCCGACGACTGAACGACGAATGACGGTTCCTTTAAATGACGTCATCCAAGATGGCGTCCCTCGAATTCCGATTGGCTGATAGGATTCTATCAGCCAATCGGAATTAAGGTAGGAATATTCTGATTGGCTAATGGAATCAGCCAATCAGATTTAGCTCGTCTGATCGGAACAGCCAATAGAATGCAAGCTCAATCTGATTGGCTGATTGGATCAGCCAATCGGATTGAACTTGATTCTGATTGGCTGATTCCATCAGCCAATCAGAATATTCCTACCTTAATTCCGATTGGCTGATAGAATCCTATCAGCCAATCGGAATTCGAGGGACGCCATCTTGGATGACGTCATTTAAAGGAACCGTCATTCGTCGTTCAGTCGTCGGCCAGGATGGATGTTCCGCGTCGGAGGTCTTCAGGATGCTGCCGCTCCGCTCCAGATGGATGTCGATAGTAGATGCCGCCTGGATGAAGACTTCAATCGGATGGAAGATCTCTTCTGCCCCGCTTGGATGAAGACTTCAATCGGATGGAAGACCTCTTCTGCCCGCTTGGATGAAGACTTCTACCGGATCATGGACATCTTCAGCCCCCCGCTTGGGCTTGGATCAGGACATCGGAGGAGCTCTTCAGGACGGATCGGTGAACCTGGTATGGTGAAGATAAGGTAGGAAGATCTTCAGGGGCTTAGTGTTAGATTTATTTAAGGGGGGTTTGGGTTAGATTAGGGGTATGTGGGTGGTGGGTTGTAATGTTGGGGGGGGTATTGTATGTTTTTTTTACAGGCAAAAGAGCTGAACTTCTTGGGGCATGCCCCGCAAAGGGCCCTGTTCAGGGCTGGTAAGGTAAAAGAGCTTTTAACTTTAGTAATTTAGAATAGGGTAGGGCATTTTTTATTTTGGGGGGCTTTGTTGTTTTATTAGGGGGCTTAGAGTAGGTGTAATTAGTTTAAAATTGTTGTAATATTTTTCTTATGTTTGTAGATATTTTTTTATTTTTTGTAACTTAGTTCTTTTTTATTTTTTGTACTTTAGTTAGTTTATTTCATTGTAGTTATTTGTAGATATTGTATTTAATTAATTTATTGATAGTGTAGTGTTAGGTTTAATTGTAGGTAATTGTAGGTATTTTATTTAATTAATTTAATGATAGTATAGTGTTAGGTTTAATTGTAACTTAGGTTAGGATTTATTTTACAGGTAATTTTGTAATTATTTTAACTAGGTAACTATTAAATAGTTCTTAACTATTTAATAGCTATTGTACCTGGTTAAAATAATTACAAAGTTGCCTGTAAAATAAATATTAATCCTAAAATAGCTACAATGTAATTATAATTTATATTGTAGCTATATTAGGATTTATTTTACAGGTAAGTATTTAGCTTTAAATAGGAATAATTTATTTAATAAGAGTTAATTAATTTCGTTAGATTAAAATTATATTTAATTTAGGGGGGTGTTAGTGTTAGGGTTAGACTTAGCTTTAGGGGTTAATACATTTATTAGAATAGCGGTGAGCTCCGGTCGGCAGATTAGGGGTTAATAATTGAAGTTAGGTGTCGGCGATGTTAGGGAGGGCAGATTAGGGGCTAATACTATTTATTATAGGGTTAGTGAGGCGGATTAGGGGTTAATAACTTTATTATAGTAGCGCTCAGGTCCGCTCGGCAGATTATGGGTTAATAAGTTTAGGCAGGTGGAGGCAGGTGGAGGCGACGCTGTGGGGGGCAGATTAGGGGTTAATAAATATAATATAGGGGTCGGCGATAGCGGGGGCGGCAGAATAGGGGTTAATAAGTGTAAGGTTAGGGGTGTTTAGACTCGGGGTACATGTTAGGGTGTTAGGTGCAGACTTAGGAAGTGTTTCCGCATAGCAAACAATGGGGCTGCGTTAGGAGCTGAACGCGGCTTTTTTGCAGGTTTTTTTTCAGCCCAAACAGCCCCATTGTTTTCTATGGGGGAATCGTGCATGAGCACGTTTTTGAGGCTGGCCGCTTGCGTAAGCAACTCTGGTATCGAGAGTTGAAGCTGCGTTAAAAATGCTCTACGCTCCTTTTTTGGAGCCTAACGCAGCCTTTATGTGGACTCTCAATACCAGAGTTATTTTTATGGTGCGGCCAGAAAAAAGCCGGCGTTAGCTATGCGGGTCCTTACCGACAAAACTCTAAATCTAGGCCTATGTGTTTTTAAACGTGTATGATTGAATAGTTAAACCAATAAAGATAAAGTATGAATGGTTAAAAATCGTTCCTGTATTATTGAGGGAGAATTTTTCCTAAATAATTGCAGGGGTAAAGCACTCTTTTTTTTTACAGACTTTGTAACTCATTTAACTTTGAAGAAATGACTACAATGCTTGCCTCACAAGATGCCAATTTTAAGCAAGTAGTTAGTGAGGGCCTGGATAACTTAGAAAACATTCTTATATCTACTGATATTGCTGTTAGTGATGTAACGGTGCAGATAGAAAGGAACACGCTGATGGATCCGGACATACACAAGGGCAGCACAATCATTCTAACTACACTAAAATGGTCCATATGCATATTCCCATCTTGCAGCTTGCTTTCTGTGGAATGAGGGATTTTTGTGACATTCGGGCAGTCACTAATACTCTGTCACAAACTTATGCCTGAAATTTGACATTTCCTTACACAAAACCCAACTAAGATTTTAATCCACTCTCTCATACTTTCCCTCCTTGACTACTGCAACTCCATCCTCTCTGGTCTCCCTTGCTGCCATCAAGCTCAATCTGTAACAAATGCCTCTGCCAGGCTTGTCTTCCTTACACATCGCTCTTCATCTGCTGAATCTCTCTACCAATCCCTTCACTGGCTTCCTCTAGCCTCCAGAATTAAATACAAAATTCTGACTCTGACATACAAGGCCCTTAACTGCACTGCTCACCCCTAAATCTCTCCCTCCCGTCCCCTTCACTCTGCTCTCAACCTCCATTTCTTTCATGTAATTAGCAAGAGTCCATGAGCTAGTGACTTATGGGATATACATTCCTACCAGGAGGGGCAAAGTTTCCCAAACCTCAAAATGCCTATAAATACACCCCTCACCACACCCACAATTCAGTTTTACAAACTTTGCCTCCCATGGAGGTGGTGAAGTAAGTTTGTGCTAGATTCTACGTTGATATGCGCTTCGCAGCAGGCTGGAGCCCGATTTTCCTCTCAGAGTGCAGTGAATGTCAGAGGGATGTGAGGAGAGTATTGCCTATTTGAATACAATGGTCTTCCTCTAGGGGATCTATTTCATAGGTTCTCTGTTATCGGTCGTAGAGATTTCTTCTCCTACCTCCCTTTTCAGATCGACAATATACTCTTATATACCATTACCTCTACTGATTCTCGTTTCAGTACTGGTTTGGCTTTCTACTATATGTAGATGAGTGTCTGAGGGTAAATAAGTCTTATTTTATTTATGACACTCTAAGCTATGGTTGGGCACTTTATATGTAAGTTCTAAATATATGTGTTTAAACTTATATTTGCCATGATTCAGGATAATCAGTATTCCTTCATTAAGACTGTCATTCTTGTCTCCACCTTTTTTCCACATTATTTAAGTCTCACTTTTTCATTGCTTCTGGTTGCTAGAGGCTTGTTCATTTGGCATTTTTTCCCATTCCTGAAACTGTCATTTAAGGAATTTGATAATTTTGCTTTATATGTTGTTTTTTCTATTATGCCCTACCCTATTCTAAATTAAAAAGTTACCAGCTCTTTTACCTTACCAGCTCCGATCAGCCAATAGAATGCAAGCTCAATCTGATTGGCTGATTGGATCAGCCAATTGGATTGAACTTCAATCTGATTGGCTGATTCAATCAGCCAATCAGATTTTTCCTACCTTAATTCCGATTGGCTGATAGAATCCTATCAGCCAATCGGAATTGAAGGGACGCCATCTTGGATGATGTCCCTTAAAGGAACCTTCATTCGTCGTTAGTCCGTCGGGGAAGAAGGATGTTCCGCGTCGGCGGGATGAAGATGGATCCGGAAGAAAGAAGATTGAAGATGCCGCTTGGAAGAAAACATCGCCCGGTTGGAAGACCTCTTCAGCGCCGCATGGATGATGACTTCATCGGATGGAAGACTTCTTCAGCGCCCCTTGGATGATGACTTCTGCTGCTCCGGATCTCCTCTTCGGTTCCATCGGTGGTCGGCTGGCTGAAGACGACTCAAGGTAGGATGATCTTCAGGGGGGTAGTGTTAGGTTTATTTAAGGGGGGTTTGGGTTAGATTAGGGGTATGTGGGTGGGGGTTTTAATGTTGGGGGGGTTGTGTTTTTATTTTACAGGCAAAAGAGCAGAATTCTTTGGGGCATGCCTCGCAAAAGGCCCTTTGAAGGGCTAGTAAGGTAAAAGAGCTGGTAACTTTTTAATTTAGAATAGGGTAGGGCATTTTTTATTTTGGGGGGCTTTGTTATTTTATTAGGGGGCTTAGATTAGGTGTAAGTAGCTTAAAATTGTTGTAATATTTTTTAAATGTTTGTAACATTTTTTTTATTTTTTGTAACTTAGCTTTTTTATTTTTTGTACTTTAGTTAGTTTATTTAATTTAATTTAATTGTAGTTATTTGTAGCTAATTTATTTAATTAATTTAATGATAGTGTAGTGTTAGGTTTAATTGTAACTTAGGTTAGGATTTATTTTACAGGTAATTTTGTATTTCTTTTAGCTAGGTAGTTATTAAATAGTTAATAACTATTTAATAACTATTCTAACTAGCTAAAATAAATACAAAGTTACCTGTAAAATAAATATAAATCCTAAAATAGCTACAATGTAATTATTAATTATATTGTAGCTATCTTAGGGTTTATTTTACAGGTAAGTATTTAGTTTCAAATAGGAATAATTTATTAAAGTATAGTGTAGTGTTAGGTGTAATTGTAACTTAGGTTAGTTTTTATTTTACAGGTAAATTTCTCTTTATTTTAGCTAGGTAGCTATTAAATAGTTAATAACTATTTAATAGCTATTGTACCTAGTTAAAATAAATTGAAAGATGCCTGTAAAATAAAAATAAATCCTAAAATAGCTACAATATAATTATTATTTATATTGTAGCTATATTAGGGTTTATTTTAAATAGGATTAATTTATTTAATAAGAGTACTATTATTTAGATTTATTTAATTAATATTTAAGTTAGGGGGTGTTAGGGTTAGTGTTAGACTTAGGTTTAGGGGTTAATCATTTTATTACAGTGGCGGCAGTGTAGGGGGAGCAGGATAGGGGTTTATAAATTTATTATAGGTGGCGATGGTGTAGGGGGGGGCAGATTAGGGGTTAATAAGTTTAATATAGGTTGCGGCGGGGTCCGGGAGCGGCGGTTTAGGGGTTACACTATTTATTTAGTTGCGGCGAGGTCCGGGATCCGTAGGATAGGGGTTAATAACTTTATTATAGGGGTCCGGGTGCGGCGGTTTAGGGGTTAACATATTTATTATAGTAGCGGTGGGTCCGGGAGTGGCGGTTTAGGGGTTAATCAGTTTATTATAGTTGCGGTGGGCTCCGGGAGCGGCGGTTTAGGGGGTAATAACTTTATTTAGTTGCGGCGGTGTAGGGGGGGCAGATTAGGGGTGTTTAGACTCGGGGTACATGTTAGGGTGTTAGGTGTAGACAGCTCCCATAGGAATCAATGGGATGTCTGGCAGCAGCGAACATGAACTTTCGCTATGGTCATACTCCCATTGATTCCTATGGGATCCGCTGCCTCCAGGGCGGCGGTTTGAAAACCAGGTACGCTGGGCCGGAAAAGTGCCAAGCGTACCTGCTAGTTTTTTGATAACTAGCAAAAGTAGTCAGATTGTGCATCTGTAGTGACGTAAGCATCGATCTGTGTCGGACTGAGTCCGGCAGATCGAAGCTTACGTCACTAAATTCTACTTTTGCCGGTATCTAGGGCTTGATAACTAAGGTGAATCAGCCTCGCCACAAATACGCTGCGGAATTCCAGTGTATTTGAGGTTGACGGCTTGATAACTAGGGTCCTTGGTCTCATTAGTTAAGGCAATCTATTTCAAAGAGATCTTCATCTATATGGCTGTGTTTCAAATTTGATTTCCTGACATTCCCTCTGAAATAAGAGATTATCAGATAATGACCTCATGCAGAGATATACAGATATAATGTCTGAAAAAATCACTGGATTTCTTTTGCAGCTTAAACGGAATCAGAAAACGAGTTTTAGCTGAAGAAATTACTAATATCACCTAGGTGTTAAATTGTCCCTGCTGTGTTGAATCCACAAATTCTAGACGTTACGTCTAGATGAAGATTAGCTAAGCAGAGACACATGTTTTGCATTGTAGCTTTAAAATTCATTTTAAAGTACAACTTGTGTTTAAATTTCAAGTAAAATTGATTCTCAGACTGTATAAATATATATATATATCCTGAGAAGAAATGCCTAACAGTAACATATTAGATAAGTGTATACTGAACTTAATTAATAGCTATATGGTAGATGTATAAATGTTTGTTTCAAAATGGTAACATTTGTTTCTTTATTTTACAGACAGCAAGATGTCCTATGAATATTAGCCATAAACATGGATCTGTGTATTCAAAAATTATTAGGAATGTGAAATATGCTGTGTTTATATGAATATAATGCAGGATGTTAAATACTATGATTCTGGGGAGAGCAAATAATTGACAGTGAAATTGCTTCTTAATATGATTTTTAAGCGCATTTTTAATATATCATAAGTGGAATATGTTCACGTTCGGTCTTAAAATGATCAGAAAAAATGGTTCTGTGTGATCCATGTGTATTGGAACATGTGAATGATTAATACAAGAAATTAAAGTAGTTTAAATAATCACTTTATAAGGATGTATTAAACTGCAGCAAAAATGGATGGTAAGACTATATTTGCGGTTGTCTGCTGCCCCCTAGGTGATTAAAACTGGTATGACAGCCAAATAAATTAACTACTGGAACACATGCAGAGCCAGATGAGCCAATCAGGGAGGCGTCTCCCAAATAACCAATCAATGCTAAGCATCTGAATGGCCAATCGAGACAAACTTCCGTGGGGCATTTCCAAATAATCACCAATGATTACAATAAGAATAAAAAGGGTGTGGTATATCACATGATATAACCTCATGCAAAATGAGATAGAAAAAAAGTATTTTGTCTGCTGAAACTTGTGATTGAATAACTGCTGCCAAATTGGGACACAGTCACTTTTAGCAAAATCTGAGACTAACTTCTTGATCTATCCAATAACCTTTCTTCATATGAGGTGATCTGAATCTATTTGGAAAAAACTGGAATACTGAATTGATTCATGTTGGTGATGTATGACGGTTCTATATTTTTAATATTTTAAAGCAAATACATTCATTGTTGCTACAGTCAAATTACAGTTAGTTCATTTAAAAGGGCACTTTAAACTCATATTTACAGTCCTGTATAGTTTTAAGCTAGTCTTTTGTATGCTAAGTAATTTATTTAAGCTCAGATAAATTGGCATAGGAGTTGGTTGTTTGCACAAATAATATATATAATGTCTGATGTTTTAAATTAGAGTTATAGAGGATAAGTTGTAGGCTAAGTAGTTTAGTTGTACTGGTCTGAAAGTTAGTGGCCCATACTTTGGTATTTCATTGTGGTGATGTAATGCAATTCAATTGTGAATAAGGTTAATTCTAAAGGTACATTTGGTTTGCTTTGTAAAGAATATTGTAACAACATAAGTGTGTATCATTTGATTCATAATTTGATTTCTAGAAATATAATTCAATGTGTTTATAACTTGAAATAATATAAAGAATTTAGGAATAAAATATAAAATTGTATTTGTTTCGTATATGCATTTTATTGGGGGTTTGTTTTAAAGAATAATTATTAAATATATTGTATTATAACCCAGCCATATACTGACAATATAAGTTTGTCAAATATGGTGCTAAAAGAGAATTATACTGTTTATAATAGGCATTACAATACCTATAGATGCCTGGACTTTTATGTGGAGGGAGCTTTAATTACCTCAGCAATATAAATCTTCATGTCTCTGGCAACATCAGGGGAACAAAGAAACAGTAAACAAAACCATGTATTCTTATAAATAAAATGTAGCCTATTTGCACCTGTCCTCTTGAGAAAGCCCGTTCGCAAAATGGGGAAACGCGTTGAGGTTAAATAGCTATGTATATCTGACATTTATAGTCCTTTTAAATATATTCGAAACGGACCATAGACATTGGGGTCCGGATGTCACCCTGTGGGATTGTGGTGAATTTTTCCGGTTGATGATCTTAGTTCCTGCTCATCTGCATGTACACTTCCATATGCTGTTTTAACACCTTTTTCCTGTAAGTGCATAATTGTTTTTGCGCTTTATATGTATGTTTAATAAACTCACTTGAATCGAGTTTGCGCTCCTGTTCCCTTCTTTGTTTTCCATATTCGTGTTGGCTGAGAGGAAAAGAACTCCGGTTGCTCAGATTGACACGCCAGAGCTCTACGCCACAATTAGAACACCGTTGTGAAGTTGGACACAGTCTGCATGTTTACAACTCACAGAAGCCCACATAGGCACAGCTGAACTGGTGAGAGATATTGTGCCTTGACAAACTTACTTTTATATTATAAACACTGTATCGGATTGTTCTTTTTGCATCATGCAGCAGACTGCCTCATTTTTTCCAAAGGAAATTTGCATAATGTCAGGACTCTTCATTAATATTGACTTATATTGAACATTTTATGTCTGTAGAGAGAATTATATATTATTTGTTTAGCTGATATTTCATGGTTTAATCTACACCGTTTTGAATTTCATTTAATTTTATTGGGGATTTTAGTTCAGAACGTGTTTTTTTCTTGTGCTTTTTATGCCTGTATGTTTCCCACTTGTTTTTATATTTTTTATCCTGTTTTATCCAATCCTTGACGTTTGCATTTCTCCATGGATCCTGTGCTTACTTTGCCCTATGATTGGCTGCAGACGATAAATATGAGCAATTAGGCTATGCCCATTGATAACCACGTGGGATCTTTAATATCAGCTACCTAATACTTTGATTTTGGCATTAAAATTATGTATAGGCATAATAATATAGATGGTGTTACTGTTGTATTTTTACCTGTGTATGACCCAGCCTAATTTATCAGACAGTAAATTCTGTCACAAGTCTTGCTACCTGTACATGATGCTCTGTGATTATCTCGTCATTATTATGTACTGCTTCAAGTTTAACCTCTTGCTGCCTGCTTAAACTGTGCATGATCCTGCATGTCTACCAGACTGAAAACTACTACAAATAACCTCTTGCTTTCTGACTACCTGTGTATGGCCCCACTTACTTACTGCAATGTACTCTTCCTGAATACCAGAGTCAGGGTCGGCTCCAGAACTAATTAAATGGGGGGGCTTTTTTTTCACAAGGGGGCACGCATTTACAAAGCATGTATGAAAGTCAAAATAAGAGCAGACCTACATATTCTGCAAGAAAGTGTAGCTTCTGGCTGGTTTATCCCCCCACTGTTAACATTTAGAGAATATGTGCTAAACCACTAGGTAAAAGAATGAAGTCTAAATCCTATGCAGTGCACTAAAACAGAGCCATTAAACTTGACCCCCAGTGCAATAGCTCCTTAAAAACAATTCACCCCTTATTCACCATGATCCAAAACCCTTAAACTCATTCTTAAATCTCAATCATGTCCCCTAAACAGCCATGCACCCCAAACCCCCCAATGCAATTAACCCCTTTGTTTGCAATAGTAGTGAGGATACTAGGTTTTCAGGTACTGGTAATTTTCTAGATTAGATTTAGCTATACCTATGAAATGGCAAGCTTGGCAGCAGAAACTTTAAACACTAAAGAAAATTTTGTCGTACAATGGGAACCATACATCATGTACCATGAAGCTAGGGTAAGGAGAAATGAGAACTCCTAAGGGTACTTACGATATAAAACCGAGTTCACAATGAGGAGCCGGGGCCTACCACCTATCACCTACTACTGATTACTTACCATATATTTTTTCGTTTTACTGAAGAAAAGTTAAGGTCTATAGAGAACAGATCAATATGGAAATTTATTGATTACACTGATATGTTGATTGTACATGCTTGAGTATGTTACTGTTATTATTATAAAACTTAATAAAAACTATTTCAAAATAGATTTAGCTATACCTGTTTCGCAATAACTAATGGATATCAAGCTACTTAATACAACCTATGTACTGTGAACCTAAAATAATATGATTGTATCATATAAATATGTCTATAAATGGCTACTGGCTTCTATTAATGCCTCAAAAATGCACAGGGAACTTAGGCCCGGCCTAAGATCACAGTGCACTTTTGAGGCATCGATAGAAGCCGTTAGCCATTTATAGACTTATATTTATATAATACAATCATATTCTTATCATGGTCTATTGTTTAAGAAAATGAGTAACTCACGATAGTTAGGTAAAATTAATAGGGTTAAAGACAAGTCCAAAAAGTCTCTAATTAACTTCCAATTCCAAATAAGAGGTTAAGAAACGAAGCTCCTTGCAGATGCGTGATGCAACCTCACAGTTCGGCAGCTAACTCCACCCCCAGCATGCAGCATTACATAACAATTCATTATTTTATTTAATATTTGTAAAGCGTATGATCATAACAATATTTTTTGAGGGGGCACAGCATTCTATTTGGATGGGCATTGCCCCCCAATGCCCCCCCCCTTTGGAGCCGACTCTGACCAGAGTATTGTCCAGCTTTGTTTCTGGATTGCATAGCAGTATATTACTTTACATGACCTCTATGTGCCTGTAACATTTTGTGTTACATCGCCGTTTTTAATAAAATGTAAGGAAATCCTGAAAACTTTGAGTAATTATTCCACATGGACATTTTCAGCACCATTGCCAGGGAACTTTGTTCATCTGCCAAAAATAATAAAAAAAAATTCTTAACAAATTTTAACAATTTGTTAAACAAGTTAGATGAATATAGAAATGATAATTACATTTCACCTCCAGCTACAAAAACATATTCTATATATATATATATATATATATATATATATATATATTCTAGTACAATTTATGACTCCACTTGCTGAAGAAGCAGGTTAGTCACATGAAAAAGGGATGCTTATATGCACTGATATAATATCTTTTTAATTATTAATTCTTGTTTACTGTGCCTTAAAGAACAGAAAAAGTTTCTGGGCTCCATGTACTAAGCAGTCAGCGAGCTACCCGCAACAAATCTCGCGTCAAAACTCGCAAACTGATATGTACAAAGCCGTCAATTATGTTAAAACTCGCATCTTTAAAATTGCGAGCGTACTTATCCGCCAAACCTCGCTACCGCTCCATTTTTCACTGTAATTAGACACATTTGACCACCAACTCGCCAAAAAACGAATGTACTAAAAAATCTATTTGTCCGCTCGCTACAATTTCCGCTCCCACCTCGCTATTTTTGCCTCGCCACCTTTTAGGTGGCGGGCAAGGTACAAAACAATAGGAAAGTCAATCTAGACGCCAGTCTAGACATATATAAAAGGCAGTAATATCAGCATTGTACTTACAGCATAACTGGCGTCTAATTTGTCTCTCATTTCCATGTACATAAATTGCGCTCAATTTGTCGACTGTAATTAAAGAGTAATCTATTTAAATTTGTATTGTTAGTTGTCAATCTTTATAATTATTTTTATATTAATATTTATATATTATCAGATCCAGATGAAGCCATATCCAAATTGTAAATAAATATTACAAAAATAACGCTCTGTTATCACTCTTCAAAAAATTTTGAACAATAATAAAGTTGTTTAGATAAGTTGAACTTTTATAGGAGCAAAATTCTATTCCCGCGACTACTATGATGTTCGTGACACCTTGCATGTCACGTGTTAATAATTGGCCAGACAATTCAACTGAAAGTTAAAAGTACATCAGCTTAGTCGCGGCGAGCGAGACGTCAAATTTATCAATAATCCGCCACTGCTCGCGGCGGGCTAGACTTGTCTATTTATTGGGGGAATATTAGTACATAGCGATAGCGAACACCATTTCGCCCGCGGCGAGTAACGGCGAGTTTATCCGCGTCTACAATGACGGATGAATTGACGGCTTAGTACATGGAGCCCTAAGTGTGTTAAAAATTAACCTTTATTGGTATCTTTTAAAAAAGACAGCTTTTGTGGATGATAATGCTGCCCTGGAAAGTTAAAAACACTCTCACTGTGTTTTTGTGAATAAACAGCATATGCTTAATGTTAGAAAATTACAACTGATCTTAGTCCAGCTTTAAGCAATAAATTTCAAATGAACAGTATACTAGAGAGCTATAATAAAACACAGAAGCCTCTTAGGCATGTTTGGCTCTTAATAGTATCTGAATTATTATGCTCATATATGTTGAAATCTATGTAATAGGTATGTTCATAAGCTCAAAAGTTGCTATTTATGCTATCACAATCTGAAGCGGACGCCGACCTTATAATATATCTAGGTACAAAAAATATATTGTGTACCCCTGGTGGTTGCAGCTTATGAATAGCGAATAAAAATTAACTACTGTTTAAGATAGAAAATATTAACTCCAGAATGTAGTGAGTAAATCTTACAATAGTATGATATCAGGATATAGTATCTTTTATTGGTGGCTGATCTCTCCATTAAATAACACTGGTTGTGGTAATAAATGGCATAGTCTTGCTCATAATACTTAATGAGTGATACTTCAAGTAATATTAATGATACTGCAAAGTATGCAAAAGTTTTGCTTCAAAGATGTATATGGGTTAATCAACTTTTGTTCCAGACCATAATCTTTTATATTACAAACTTATAATATTATTACTGATCACTAGATTGTATGGTTCCACCAAGTGAAGGGCTAGTGAATTATTACTAGTATTGTAAAGATTATAAACTGAATAAAACGCTGTGTGACTGAATTGATTCTAGGCTGTAGTTAGAAGGCTGGTTCTTTGCAGCATATATATTAGCTAATGCTGACTACCGTCAGTATTGCACTAACACATAAGGTTGTAACATAAAACAACATGAGAGAAAACACTATCTCTCTATTGCAGAGTAACATATACCAAACCAAAGCTATATTGTTATTATTATTATAAGTAGCTAAATTAAATTAAAGTGTTGAGCGTGCTTATTTTTTATCCTGAATCAACATAGAGTTCGTATAGCTGTCATTTGCGTCTTTGCAAAGCTAAAGCGGCTAAGTCTTATGCTAACATTTTTAAGTAAAGCTTGCTTGTATTTCTATATTTAAACAACGAGTGAGGCTGATTAAAAGTAAAGGAGACCCCTGACGCGGCGTTTCACTATATATATATATATACTGCATGTGATTAACTGCTATCCAGTGTGGGTGTTGGGGGAGTTCTAGGCATCCCCAGTTAGTGTTGTAAAATCCCTTATCCTCAAAGGTGTCTGCTTTAGATTTGGAAAGCAGTGTCTTTTATACATGTTATTTGCTCTAGCAGGACAATGAGAGAGATAAATAACTTAAGAGGGAATGTAAATAAGAAAAATAAGAATAATACTTGAAAACGATGATCCCACAAGAGCTCATATGGCTTTGTAGCTTTGCAACCGTTATACGTCCCAAGAAGATTGGATCTTGTTTATATTTAATACGTGCATTTATTTTCAGATGCATAATCCAAAAAAAAATTTTTTTGTTATTGTGAGTTTTCATTTTCAAATGAATGAGTGAGACTTTAACTAATCACTAATGAAAAAAAGTAATGAACCAATGAAAATTAGTTTATTCATTTGTTAAAAGGATAATAATCAAATATTAAAATATACACATTTTTAAAAGAAAAAATTAATAAACTTGTTTTCAATTATTCATTAAGGGCAAGATTACAAGTGTAACGGTATTTAAAGCTCCCGCTCAAACTTCGCTAGAAGTAAGCTTTTTGCCCGTGTCAAGTAGCGCTCGTATTACAAATGAAAAATAAACAGTTTTTGCTTGCGCGCTAACCCGATAAGTGCCAAACTTAGGATATCACGCGCATGTTAACATATTCCCCTATAGTCAAAAAAGTGGGAAAAAACTAAAAATGAATCGATATACTGTGTATTTACTGTAAATATTTCACATTACAATGTTCTTCACATAGCAGAATATGTTCTATTTATTCATAAGTACATATTTCTATATATATCTGATGGTATTTTGGTACAATATATATCTGTACATATATATATATATATATATATATATATATATATATATATATATAAAACATATTTTATGTAAGAACTTACCTGATAAATTAATTTCTTTCATATCGGCAAGAGTCCATGAGCTAGTGACATATGGGATATACAATTCTACCAGGAGGGGCAAAGTTTCCCAAACCTCAAAATGCCTATAAATACTCTTTCCCTCACCACACCCACAATTCAGTTTAATGAATAGCCAAGGAGTAGAAAGCATCAACAAAGGAAATTTGGAAATAATTGTGCTTTATACAAAAAATCATAACCACCATAAAAAGGGTGGGCCTCATGGACTCTTGCCAATATGAAAGAAATTAATTTATCAGGTAAGTTCTTACATAAATTATGTTTTCTTTCATGTAATTGGCAAGAGTCCATTGCATTGACATATGGGATATCAATACCCAAGATGTGGAGTCTTCCACTCAAGAGTCACTAGAGAGGGAGGGAATAAAACAATAACAGCCATATTCCGCTGAAAAAATAATCCACAACCCAAAAATAAGTTTATTTTCACTTTTGAAAGAAAAAAACTTAAATCAAAAAGCAGAAGAATCAAACTGAAACAGCTGCCTGAAGAACTTTTCTACCAAAAACTGCTTCCGAAGAAGCAAATACATCAAAATGGTAGAATTTAGTAAATGTATGCAAAGAGGACCAAGTGGCTGCTTTGCAAATCTGATCAACTGAAGCTTCATTCTTAAAAGCCCATGAAGTGGAGACTGATCTAGTAGAATGAGCTGTAATTCTCTGAGGCGGGGTTTGACCCGACTCTAAATAAGCTTGATGAATCAAAAGTTTCAACCAAGAAGCCAAGGAAATAGCAGAAGCTTTCTGACCTTTCCTGGGACCAGAAAATAAAACAAATAGACTGGAAGTCTTCCTGAAATTTTTAGTAGCTTCCACATAATATTTCAAAGCTCTTACCACATCCAAAGAATGTAAGGATCTCTCCAAAGAATTCTTAGGATTAGGACATAAAGAAGGGACAACAATTTCTCTACTAATGTTGTTAGAATTCACAACCTTAGGTAAAAATTGAAAAGAAGTCCGCAAAACTGCCTTATCCTGATGAAAAATCAGAAAAGGAGACTCACAAGAAAGAGCAGATAGATCAGAAACTCTTCTAGCAGAAGAGATAGCCAAAAGGAACAACACTTTCCAAGAAAGTAGTTTAATGTCCAAAGAATGCATAGGTTCAAATGGAGGAGCCTGTAAAGCCCTCAGAACCAAATTAAGACTCCAAGGAGGAGAAATTGACTTTATGACAGGCTTAATACGAACTAAAGCCTGTACAAAACAGTGTATATCAGGAAGTATAGCAATCTTTCTGTGAAATAAAACAGAAAGAGCGGAGATTTGTCCTTTCAAGGAACTTGCAGACAAACCCTTATCCAAACCATCCTGAAGAAACTGCAAAATTCTAGGAACTCTAAAAGAATGCCAGGAGAATTTATGAGAAGAACACCATGAAATGTAAGTCTTCCAAACTCTATAATAAATCTTTCTAGAGACAGATTTACGAGCTTGTAACATAGTATTAATCACTGAATTAGAGAAACCTCTATGACTTAGAACTAAGCGTTCAATTTCCATACCATCCGAACCAGATCCGCATACCAAAACCTGTGTGGCCATGCTGGAGCCACCAGCAACACAAAAGACTGTTCCATGATGATTTTGGAGATCACTCTTGGAAGGAGAACTAGAGGCGGGAAGATGTAAGCAGGTTGATAACACCAAGGAAGTGTCAGCGCATCCACTGCTTCCGCCTGAATATCCCTGGACCTGGACAGTTATCTGGGAAGTTTCTTGTTTAGATGAGAGGCCATGAGATCTATCTCTGGAAGCCCCCACATCTGAATAATCTGAGAAAACACATCTGGATGGAGAGACCACTCCCCTGGATGTAAGGTTTGGCGGCTGAGATAATCCGCCTCCCAATTGTCTACACCTGGGATATGCACCGCAGAGATTAGACAGGAGCTGGATTCCACCCAAGCAAGTATCCGAGATACTTCTTTCATAGCTTGGGTACTGTGAGTCCCACCCTGATGATTGACATAAGCCACAGTTGTGATATTGTCTATCTGAAAACAAATGAACGGTTCTCTCTTTAGTAGAGGCCAGAACTGAAGAGCCCTGAGAGTTGCACGGAGTTCTAAAATATTTATTGGTAATCTCGCCTCTTGAGATTTCCAAACCCCTTGTGCTGTCAGAGACCCCCAAACAGCTCCCCAACCTGAAAGACTTGCATCTGTTGTGATCACAGTCCAGGTTGGGTGAACAAAAGAAGCCCCTTGAACCAAACGATGGTGATCTATCCACCATGTCAGAGAGTGTCGTACATTGGGATTCAAGGATATTAATTGTGATATCTTTGTATAATCCCTGCACCATTGATTCAGCATACAAAGCTGTAGAGGTCTCATGTGAAAACGAGCAAAGGGGATTGCGTCCGATTCTGCAGTCATGAGACCTAAAACTTCCATGCACATAGCCACTGAAGGGAATGACTGAGACTGAAGGAGCCGACATGCTGAGACCAATTTTAAACGTCTCTTGTCTGTTAGAGACAGAGTCATGGACACTGAATCTATCTGGAAGCCTAAAAAGGTGACCCTTGTCTGAGGAATCAAGAAACTTTTTGGTAAATTGATCCTCCAACCATGTTTCCGAAGAAACAGCACTAGTTGATTTGTGTGAGATTCTGCAGTATGTAAAGACTGAGCTAGTACCAAGATATCGTCCAAATAAGGAAACACCGCAATACCCTGTTCTCTGATTACAGATAGTAGGGCACCCAGAACCTTTGAAAAGATTCTTGGAGCTGTTGCTAGGCCAAATGGAAGAGCAACAAATTGGTAATGCTTGTCTAGAAAAGAGAATCTCAGAAACTGATAGTGTTCTGGATGAATCGGAATATGAAGGTATGCATCCTGCAAGTCTATTGTGGACATATAATGTCCTTGCTGAACAAAAGGCAGAATAGTCCTTATAGTCACCATCTTGATAGTTGGTACTCTTACATAACGATTCAAAATTTTCAGATTCAGAACTGGTCTGAACAAATTTTCTTTCTTTGGTACAATGAATAGGTTTGAATAAAACCCCAAACCTTGTTCCTGAGGAGGAACTGGCATGATTACCCCTGAAGACTCCAGGTCTGAAACACACTTCAGAAAAGCCTGAGCTTTTACTGGATTTACAGGAATGTGTGAGAGAAAAAATCTTCTCACAGGAGGTCTTACTTTGAATCCTATTCGATACCCTTGAGAGACAATGCTCTGAATCCAATGATTTTGGACAGATTTTATCCAAAAATCCTTGAAAAACCTTAATCTGCCCTCTACCAGCTGAGCTGGAATGAGGGCCGCACCTTCATGCGGACTTAGGGGCAGACTTTGGTTTCCTAAATGGCTTGGATTTATTCCAATTTGAGGAAGGCTTCCAACTGGAAGCAGATTCCTTGGGAGGAGGATTGAGTTTTTGTTCCTTATTCTGACAAAAGGAACGAAAACGGTTAGAAGCCTTAGATTTACCTTTAGGTTTTTTATCCTGAGGCAAAAAAACTCCTTTTCCTCCAGTGATAGTTGAAATAATAGAATCCAACTGAGAACCAAATAAATTATTACCTTGGAAAGAAAGAGATAGTAATCTAGATTTAGATGTCATATCAGCATTCCAAGATTTAAGCCACAAAGCTCCTTTAGCTAATACAGCCAAAGACATGGATCTAACATCAATTTTGATAAAATAAATAATGGCATCACAAATAAAAAGACATGGATCTAACATCAATTTTGATCAAATAAATAATGGCATCACAAATAAAATGATTAGCATGTTGTAGTAAGCGAACAATGCTAGATATGTCAGAATCCAATTCATGTTGCGCTAAATTTTCCAACCAGAAAGTTGATGCAGCCGCAACATCACCCAAAGAAATAGCAGGTCTGAGAAGATGACCTGAATATATAAATAGGCCTTCCTTAGATAAGATTCAAGCTTCCTATCTAAAGGATCCTTAAAGGAAGTGCTATCTTCCATAGGAATAGTGGTACGTTTAGCAAGAGCAGAAATAGCCCCATCAACCTTGGGGATCTTTTCCCAAAACTCTATAGATTTTGCTGGTAAAGGATACAATCTCTTAAACCTTGAAGAAGGAATAAAGGAAGTACCTGGCTTATTCCATTCCCTAGAAATCATATCAGAAATAGCCTCAGGAATGGGAAAAACACCTGGGGAAACCACAGGAGGTTTAAAAACAGCATTTAAATGTTTATTAGACTGAACGTCAATAGGACTGGTTACCTCAATATTCAAAGTAATTAACACTTCTTTTAATAAAGAACGCATATACTCTATTTTAAATAAATAAGTAGATTTGTCAGTGTCAATATCTGAGGAAGGATCTTCTGTTTCAGATAGATCCTCATCAGAAGAGGATGAATTATTATGTTGTTGGTCATTTGAAATTTCATCAGCTAAATGAGAAGTTTTAAAAGACCTTTTACGTTTATTAGAAGGTGGAAATGCAGACAAAGCCTTCATAATAGAATCAGAAACAAATTCTTTAAAATTTACAGGTATATCATGCACATTAGAAGTTGAAGGAACTGCAACTGGCAATGTACTATTACTGATAGAAACACTATCTGCATGTAAAAGTTTATCATGACAACTATTACAAATGACATTCGGTGGAATAATTTCTACAATTTTACAAGAAATGCACTTAGCTTTGGTAGAACCGATGTCAGGCAGCAATGTTCCAGCAGAAACTTCAGAGACAGGATCAGATTGGGACATCTTGCTCAATGTAAGAGAAAAAACAACATATAAAGCAAAATTATCTATTTCCTTAAATGACAGTTTCAGGAATGGGAAAAAATGCTAAAGCATAGGCCTCTTGATAGAGAAGAAAGCAGGAGGTAAACATCAATGGGGTATTGAAATAATGAAAAAAATTTAATGTAAACTTTTTTTGGCGCCAAAAATGACCAGAAATGACACACCTGCGTCACTAATGACGCCGCCGTGTGAAAGGTCACGGCGTCACGTATGATGCCGGAAATGACGAAATTGCGTCATAAACGTATTTTTTCGCGCCAAAAAACGGTTTGCGCCAAAAATGACGCAATAAAGTCTAGCATTTGACGCACCCGTGGGCCTAACACCCACAATTGCAAAAAGTAGTCAAATTGAAAAAAGAGTAAACCCCAGGTAAGAAATAAATTTCTTAAAGTGTTTACACTCCCAAATATGAAACTGACAGTCTGCAGAAGGAAATACATGAACCTGACTCATGGCAAATTATATATATTATATAATTGCATAAAGTGCCAAACCATAGCTGAGGTGTCTTAAGTAATGAAAACATACTTACCAAAAGACACCCATCCACATATAGCAGATAGCCAAACCAGTACTAAAACAGTTATTAGTAGAGGTAATGGTAAATTGAGAGTATATCGTCAATCTGAAAAGGGAGGTAGGAGATGAATCTCTACGACCGATAACAGAGAACCTATGAAATAGACCCCCGTTAGGGACATCATCGTATTCAAATAAGTGATACTCCCTTCACGTCCCTCTGACATTCGCTGTACTCTGAGAGGAATCGGGCTTCAACAATGCTGAGAAGCGCATATCAACGTAGAAATCTTAGCACAAACTTACTTCACCACCTCCATAGGAGGCAAAGTTTGTAAAACTGAATTGTGGGTGTGGTGAGGGGTGTATTTATAGGCATTTTGAGGTTTGGGAAACTTTGCCCCTCCTGGTAGGATTGTATATCCCATATGTCACTAGCTCATGGACTCTTGCCAATTACATGAACAAAATATACATGATTATATATAGGTATAGATATATACAGATATACAATATATAGGAATATCTCGTTATAAATACTTAGAACATATTCTGCTATGTGCAGAACATTGTAGTGTGAAGTATTTACAGTAAATACACAATATTACACTTTATTAAAAATGAATATTGCATAAATATGCTTTTTCATGTTTTTATCTACTTAACTGCAAAGGACTTCAATATAACTCATATATATATATATATATATATATATATATACTGTATATATATATATATATATATATATATATATATGTCTGTATGTATGTACATATAGCGATGCAGAATCTGTTGGCGCTCTACAAATAACTGATAATAAATATTAATAATAATAATAATATGTATGTATGTGTTTATATGTGTTTATATGTGTACACACATATAAATATATATAAATATATATATATATATATATATATATATATATATATATATATTCACAAAGTACTGTGCAAAAGTCTTAGGCCATTAAATATGTTGTTTTAGCAATGGTATAATGATCATAAATAATTATTTATTAGTCTCTTTATTAGAATACAACAAGAATATACAGGATATTTGTATGCAGCATTAAAAAACTGAAAAAACCCTCCTGGAAAAAAAAGCTTATATAGGCTAAAGTGGCAAGCATATAGTGTGACCTCCCCTTAGACTTGAGCAATAGCAGGAACCTGGCTCTCGTAAACCTAAATAGAATGGAACCCTAATTAATATAATTGCTAACACCTGTATTTGTCCTTCTATTTCATGTCAAAATGACTGCTGTGAAAAAGGTCTATTACACCAGGTTTGTGCAAGATATGCTTGAGCATTACAAACACATGTGGTATGAGTTTAAATAATTGGAAGCTTGCTAGTAAGACCAACTTTCAATCATTTAATTCCATTCAAAATGCCAAAGATTACAGAATTTTGACAGACATACAATCATACTTTTGCATCAGAAAGGCCACTCTCAAAAGGAAATCACCCAACAAACTGTTATAAAGAAATTTGAAGAATCAGGAGAGGTCAAGGACAAAAAAAGACTGGAAGGCCAAAAAAACTTCTTTGAGAGCCCGGAAGAAGTCCAGCAAGGACCTGGCTCAGCATCTGGCAGCTTCATTGGGATGCCAAGTTGACCAATCATATTTGGAGAGAAAAAAAGCTGATAAAACATTTACAGTCATGGACTGGCCTTCACAGAGGCAGTATGGGATCACCTGGACAGAGAAAAACATAAAAGACAACCTAAATCTAAAGAAGAACCCTGAGAAGTGCTGAAAGAGGCCTGGTATAATATACCAGAAGATTACTTTGCTAAAACAACAAATCTAATGGCGACCTAAGGATATTGCACAGTACTGGGTGTATATATATATATATATACAGGGAGTGCAGAATTATTAGGCAAGTTGTAATTTTGAGGATTAATTTTATTATTGAACAACAACCATGTTCTCAATGAACCCAAAAAACTCATTAATATCAAAGCTGAATAGTTTTGGAAGTAGTTTTTAGTTTGTTTTTAGTTATAGCTATTTTAGGGGGATATCTGTGTGTGCAGGTGACTATTACTGTGCATAATTATTAGGCAACTTAACAAAAAACAAATATATACCCATTTCAATTATTTATTTTTACCAGTGAAACCAATATAACATCTCAACATTCACAAATATACATTTCTGACATTCAAAAACAAAACAAAAACAAATCAGTGACCAATATAGCCACCTTTCTTTGCAAGGACACTCAAAAGCCTGCCTTCCATGGATTCTGTCAGTGTTTTGATCTGTTCACCATCAACATTGTGTGCAGCAGCAACCACAGCCTCCCAGACACTGTTCAGAGAGGTGTACTGTTTTCCCTCTTTGTAAATCTCACATTTGATGATGGACCACAGGTTCTCAATGGGGTTCAGATCAGGTGAACAAGGAGGCCATGTCATTAGATTTTCTTCTTTTATACCCTTTCTTGCCAGCCACGCTGTGGAGTACTTGGACGCGTGTGATGGAGCATTGTCCTGCATGAAAATCATGTTTTTCTTGAAGGATGCAGACTTCTTCCTGTACCACTGCTTGAAGAAGGTGTCTTCCAGAAACTGGCAGTAGGACTGGGAGTTGAGCTTGACTCCATCCTCAACCCGAAAAGCCCCACAAGCTCATCTTTGATGATACCAGCCCAAACCAGTACTCCACCTCCACCTTGCTGGCGTCTGAGTCGGACTGGAGCTCTCTGCCCTTTACCAATCCAGCCACGGGCCCATCCATCTGGCCCATCAAGACTCACTCTCATTTCATCAGTCCATAAAACCTTAGAAAAATCAGTCTTGAGATATTTCTTGGCCCAGTCTTGACGTTTCAGCTTGTGTATCTTGTTCAGTGGTGGTCGTCTTTCAGCCTTTCTTACCTTGGCCATGTCTCTGAGTATTGCACACCTTGTGCTTTTGGGCACTCCAGTGATGTATGGCCAAACTGGTGGCAAGTGGCATCTTGGCAGCTGCACGCTTGACTTTTCTCAGTTCATGGGCAGTTATTTATTTATTTATTTTTAAATATTTTTATTGAGGTTATTAACAAGTACAATTATATAATCATGTACATCAGATATTGGAAGTGATATATTGCTGATTGCTACATTATGAAGATATCTTAACAATAAAAAAAATAAAAAAATAAAAATTTAACAGTAGAAATGTTACAGTACATATTAAAATTAGAACCTCATTTTTTTGTTTATACAAGCGTAAATTCCTCCAGTAACACAAGGGGCCTCTCATGGACCCTGGAAAATTTTGGGCACTATAGAGGAGGAATTCTAATGTTATAGGGGGCCACTCATGGACCATTGAAATATTGAACAATATAACAACAGGAAGCACAAGTGAAGGCATGGAGCAGTAAAAGGGCAACAAAGGGATAAAGTCACAACCAATTGCAAAGCTGCTACCAGACCACAATACATAACGATATACACCACAGTATGCGGGAAACATACCAATGGAGAAAGTATAACCACTAGGGTGGAAGCTCAAAATGGAGATGCACCATATATCTATGCTGGATGGTTTAAGGGGAGCTCCTTGTGTCACATATAGGTACAACCAGTAGAAAGGATTATGAAATAATTAGAGAGTTAATGACTGAGATGTACCCCGTAGTTCTAACATTACATACTCAATGAAGTTCCCATACAGGGAAATTTTGTAGATATGAGATATCTAATTAGGGGCATTGTAATGAGCACCCAGCTAGAAGGGGATGCCATAGTCAAGGGGCACATAGTTACAAATTAGTTAGTATATAAGAGCGTTGTGCACTATGTATAAATGATAGAGAGTGGAGTTTGCTCTTATACCTTTTCTAATGGGACAGTCCTAATTTAGGTTTTGAATGTGGTTAATTGGTTGTGGTATCTGTATATCATGACAAAAAATGAAAACTCAGGTAGTTCCCTTCCTTCCAAGTGCATTACAAAGGTGAGACATATAATCTGGGATAATCTCAAAATAAAAGAAATATTCTAATATATGTATGAGCTTACAGCACCGTGCTAGTATATCCGACAAGAGACAAAAATTGGGAACGATTTAGAAGTGACAAATACCAGACTATTATAAATTCTGTAATGGTATCCGAAGGAATATGGACCTATAGCAGGTCTCTTAAAAAGCAGATTGGGAGTAAATTCTCTCTTAGATTAAGGTTAGTAACAAAAGGCTATAACTAAAAAAGACTATAGATATCAGCTAAGACGTGAAAAATCTGTATGCAAACCCAGGAGATATGTCTAAATAAATATGTTACCTCTTCAGTGCCTTCACGTATGAATGCTTAACTAAGAGACTGTACTAAGATAAAATCTGATAAGCCTATATAAAGGGGAGATCAAAGAGGCTGATGACTAGTATTTTCCTAAAACCATTCTGTTATGTGCTGCCCTCACAATGTCTTATACTTTATGTGGGAGAATAACTTCTCACTACCTTTCAAGCTCTTTAGGGGCAGTATGGTACACTAAAAAAAATGAATAAATGAGAAAGTAAAAATATATGTAATTTTAAAATATACCTTATCTATTCTACCTTCTCAGTTGGGAGAGTTGGGCATCTTATATATAATTAAACGGGAATACACATACCTGAGAAATAATATTTTACAACCCAAGAGAAAATGGAATAAAGGTTACATTCAGTTAAATGAACAGTCAACCACAAACAAGAAAAATGATATCAACATTCACGTGAGAGCACACATCAAGGAAGCCCCCAATAAAAGAGATGTTTAAATGCAGAATAATAATACGTTTGCACAGTTAAATGTTACCCCATTCCGTACCAATCAGTCCCAAGTATGGGTTACATCTTGTACCCTCAGGTAAACTCCGGAATAATGTCCATCTTATGAGGGGGAACTAAGATCCACATAGGTGTACAGCCAGAGCCGTTAAAGTTGCGTAGTTAATAGTAGAAGTTATCTAGTGTCTGTTATACTATCGCCACACTTACCCGGCTCCGGTCCTGAGGAGGTGAGTCAAAAAAATTCATACAAACCTCCCAGCTGCTACAATGGTGCAAATTGTGGGGCATAAAAGTATATCCTACCCCACACCGGTAGCACCGAACGGATTCTGCTCGTAGTGCATTCCCGGCTCTTGATCCAGCACGGAAGCCGCAACAGATCTGAGCGCACTGTCAAATCCACCAGGGTCCCAGTTCTCTTGTGCCAAGGTGGTGGAAATTACGGCATAAAAATTCTCCAGATCGTGAGCGGGCTCAGAGGTGGTCAGTTCTCTGTCGTTAGGCAGAGCTGCTGTGTAATTGGCTCCATTGAAGTTGATGAGTGCTCCCGCATCATAATCAGATCCCAGCAGGGTTGTCTCCATCTCCCGGGAAGTCAAGAGCACAATAGGTGGCATGTGATGGGGCTCCAGAGCGCCGCGATCCTCCTCTTGACTGCCGAGAAAAAGGTTCTGAGGAACCACTGAAGGAAGAGTGGAGTCAAGGTTGCCGATTTCCGATCTATAAGTCTCTGTAGAAGGCTCTTGGGATGCGGTGAGTAGAGTACTGATTTTGAAGCTCTCGTTATGATCCCTGATGTGAAGTACAGCACCGTGTTCACTCCGGAGCCCAGAGTCGGAATGTGTAGCAGCTGTTAATTCTAGGTAGCTGTTTTGTTCGTGGCTTATTTTTTCGCCCAATGTAAATGCAGTTTCTGGCGGCTTTGAGGCAATTGGTGTGGATTTAGGAGTGAATACATTACCCCAGTCTCTAGCCAGATGATTAGAAATGCATTTAAGTTGGTCTTCTAATAGTCCAGCGATGATAGCTATTAGGGATTCCTCTCTAGTATTCATTCTGAATCTATATACGTTTAGCTTGCTCTTTCTTACTTAGTGTCTGGTGAACTATAAGATAGCTTACTTCATGAAGTGCTGACCGCGCAACAGTGGCATGGCAATGTTGAGGACAGATGAGGCTTTAGAGATAAGGGAAGGCCTCAAAGTAACAAGTCCGGTACTGAGGGCTAAATAACCACACCGCAGTCCAAAACCCTATCTTTTGGGTCAGGGTGTCTTCAGTCGGGCCTCTCCACCAATTTAGATGATCTTTAACCAATATTTCAGTAAAAATCTGGGAAAAAGTGATAGGTAACCCAGGAGCTGAAGCTCAGTGCGACCAGGGAGATGGCCGCCGCCCGGAAGTCCCCCATGGGCAGTTATTTTGCGCCTTGGTTTTTCCACACGCTTCTTGCGACCCTGTTGACTATTTTGAATGAAACGCTTGATTGTTCGATGATCACGCTTCAGAAGCTTTGCAATTTTAAGAGTGCTGCATCCCTCTGCAAGATATCTCACTATTTTTGACTTTTCTGAGCCTGTCAAGTTCTTCTTTTGACCCATTTTGCCAAAGGAAAGGAAGTTGCCTAATAATTATGCACACCTGATATAGGGTGTTGATGTCATTAGACCACACCCCTTCTCATTACAGAGATGCACATCACCTAATATGCTTAATTGGTAGTAGGCTTTCGAGCCTATACAGCTTGGAGTAAGACAACATGCATAAAGAGGATGATGTGGTCAAAATACTCATTTGCCTAATAATTCTGCACTCCCTGTATATATATATATATATATATATATATATATATATATATATATATATATACATATACAAATTTTATGTTAAAGCCCTGTGTCTGACTTTTTTTTTTCTAACACATGATACCTCATATTTTTGAGTCCTTAATACTTTTTATTGCAATTTTTCTTTAATATTTTTTTTAGCAGATAGTGTTATTATGAGTATGACTTTTTTGTTTCGCAAAACAGTTAAAGGGGCAACTCAATGCAGTAGAATTGCATAATTAACAATTTATTTTTCCTCCCATTTTCTGGCCCACTGTATCATGTGACAGACATCAACCAGTCACAGACTAGTATACGTATACCCTGTGAGCTTGTGCACATGCTCAGTAGGATCTCTTTTCTCAGAAAGTGTGAATATAAAAAGACTGTGCAAAATTTGATAATGGAAGTAAATTGGAAAGTGTCTTAAAGCTGCTGCTCTTTCTGAATCATAAAATCTAATTTTGACTTTAGTGTCCCTTTAACCAGTGCTCTAAGGACACACTATCCCGTTGCACGTTAACTTCAATTGTGCTCAAGAGATCGCGTTTACTTTTAACTTGTGATACAAGTGATAAACCAGATGAGCGCAAACACCTGCAATAAACCCCTCTTCGCTTGCGCGTATCTGTTAGTGTGCCACTCGTAAGCTGTCCCTAAATGTTTAATTTGTTGAATAGTTAAAGGGATATGAAAACCAAAATTTATAGAGTGTTTGAATTTTATTCATTCTCTTGGTATCTTTTGTTGAAAAGCATAGATATAAGCTCAGGAGCCTGCTCATGTTTTCCATTTGCAAGAGCACTAGATGGCAGCACTATTTCCTGCCATGTAGTGCTCCAGACACCTACCTAGGTAGTTCTTTAACAAAAAATATCATGGGAAAGAAGTTCAGATTAAGTGCTAGTGCATTGTCTTTTTTCATGCATTTGTTGATTATGCAAATCTACTGCATTTACTTGTCCTTTAAAGGGACACTAAACACAAATGATAAACTACATTATAAACCTTCATTTATAAGAATAATTTTGCCTTAAAATTGCAGCTTTATTTTGTCAAATGAGTAAATAGTTCTATGTTTATTCTTTTCTAGACATGTGCAATTCTTTTCGGCTGAATTTTCGGATCCATTCTTTATTCATATTCAGAATTTTCATTGTTCTAATCTAAACCGCAGTTCCCCGACATCGCCAACACTAACTAAATTACTAAATAAAGCTATTTACCCCTAAACCCCCATTCCCTGACACTAACTAAACCTATTAACCCCTATACTGCAGTTCCCTGACACTAACTTAACCTTTTAACCCCTAAACCGCCGTTCCCAAACATTGCCAACACTAACTAAACCTTTTAACCCCTAAACCGCAGTTTCCCGACACTAACTAAAACACTAAATAAACCTATTAACCCCTAAACCGCTGTTCACGAATCCCAAACATCGCCAACACTAACTAAACCTATTAACCCGTAAAACCGCAGCTCTCCGACATCAAATCAGCCAATAGGAATGATAGCTGCTTAAATCCTATTGCTGATTTGAACAGATTTGAACAGCCAATAGGATTTAAGCAGCTCTCATTCCTATTGGCTGATTCAAAATCAGCCAATAGGAATGAGAGCTGCTTAAATCCTATTGGCTGATTTGAACAGCCAATAGGATTTAAGCAGCTCTCATTCCTATTGGCTGATTTAAATCAGCCAATAAGAATGCAATGGTACTCCAATATAAAAGGGGTACCTTGCATTCAATCTTCAGTGTGTGGCAGTCAATCGCATGAAGAGGACCTCCACATCGAACTGATGGAACTCCGCCTGGAGCTACACCTGGACCTCCGCCTCCACATCGAACTGATGGAACTCCGCCTGGAGCTACACCTGGACCTCCGCCTCCACGTATCCACCGACCGCTCTGCCATCACTGGGATAAAGGTAGAAGATGCCGGTCCCGCGATTGATTCAGATGGAGCTGCCTGGATAAAGATCTTTCACCCGTTTTTAGCAACTATGTCTTTCGCCGGTCTTTAGCAACTGTGAGTACTGATTTTGGGGTTAGTGTTAAGTTTTTTTGTTTGTTTTTTGGGGTCTTTTTTTTTTATTAGGGCTTTTTTTTTTTTTAATGGGCCGAAAAATAGCTGAATGTCCTTTTAAGGGCAGTAAAAGAGCTGAATGTCCTTTTAAGGGCAATGCCCATACAAATGCCTTTTTCAGGGCAATGGGCAGATTAGGTTTTTTTAGTTAGGTTTTATTATTTTGTGGGTTTGGGGGTGAGGGTTTGTAATGTTAGAGGGGTGTTTGTTGTATTTTTTTTTAGCAAAAGAGCTGTTAACTTTAGGGCAATGCCCTACAAAATGCCCTTTTAAGGACTATTGGTAGTTTATTATAGATTAGGTTTTTTATTTTGGGATGTTTTTTAAAACGGGGTATTAGAATAGGAATAATTTCTATTATTTTGGATAATTTAGTTTGTTGTTTTTTGTAATGGGATTCTTTTTATTTTTTTTTATTTTTTTTAGATTAGGCATTTTTTATTCTTAACCCCTTAATGACAACTGACGTACCAGGTACGTCATGCATTAACAAGCAGTTAATGACAATGGACGTACCTGGTACGTCAGTTGTCTAAGAGAGTGCTGGAAGCGATCGCAATCGCTTCCAGCAGCTCTCAGGGTATTGCAATGATGCCTCCATATGGAGGCATCCTGCAATACCTTTTTAGAAGACTCCGATGGTGCCGGTTCGTTGGTGGGTGGGAGCGTAACAGGGAGGCGGGTGGGCGGCCCATCGCTACCCGGCATCCGGTTCCTAGAAGTGCAATGTGCACGCCGGGTGCCGGGAGTGTGCGGGGGCGCGCGGGCGCGCACATTAGCTGGCCACTGACACCAATGAGGAGGGAAGAGGGGGGGGGGGAAGATTTTTAAAAAAAATAATATAAAAGGATCTGGGAGGGGGAGGGGGATAGGGGTATTGTGGGGGGCTGCTACACTACAGAAAACATAAAAAAAGCAAAAGAGCAAAATTTGGGGCAAATTGGGTACTGGCAGACAGCTGCCAGTACCCAAGATGGCCGCAATTAGATAGGGGGGAGGGTTAGAGAGCTGGGGGGGGGGATCATGGAGGTTGGGGCTAAGGCAGGAGTCCATCACAGCTAAAATATTTTATTTTTTTTATAAAAAAAAAAAAAAACTCCTTTCTGCCAGTACTTAAAATGGCGGGGACATTTGTGGGGTGGGGGAGGGAAGAGAGCTGTTTGGGAGGGATCAGGGGGTGGGATGTGTCAGGTGGGAGGCTGATCTCTACCCTAAAGCTAAAATTAACCCTGCAAGCTCCCTACAACCTACCTAATTAACCCCTTCACTGCTGGGCATAATTTACGTGTGGTGCGCAGCAGCATTTAGCAGCCTTCTAATTACCAAAAAGCAATGCCAAAGCCATATAAGTCTGCTATTTCTGAACAAAGGGGATCCCAAAGAAGCTTTTACAACAATTTGTGCCATAATAGCACAAGCTGTTTGTAAATAATTTCAGTGAGAAACCTAAAATTGTGAAAAATGTAAAGTTTTTTTTTATTTGCTCGCATTTGGCGGTGAAATGGTGGCATAAAATATACCAAAATGTGCCTAGATCAATACTTTGGGTTGTCTTCTAACAAAAAATATATACATGTCAAGGGATATTCAGGTATTCCTGACAGATATCAGGGTTCCAATGTAACTAGCGCTAATTTTGAAAAAAAGTGGTTTGGAAATAGCGAAGTGCTACTTGTATTTATGGCCCTATAACTTGCAAAAAAAGCTAAGAACATGTAAACATTGGGTATTTCTAAACTCAGGACAAAATTTAGAAACTATTTAGCATGGGTGTTTTTTGGTGGTTGTAGATGTGTAACAGATTTTGGGGGTCAAAGTTAGAAAAAGTGTGTTTTTTTCCATTTTTTCCTCATATTTTATTATTTTTTTTGTAGTAAATTATAAGACATGATGAAAATAATGGTATCTTTAGAAAGTCCATTTAATGGCGAGAAAAACGGTATATAATATGTGTGGGTACAGTAAATGAGTAAGAGGAAAATTACAGCTAAACACAAACACCGCAGAAATGTAAAAATAGCCATTGTCATTAAGGGTAAGAAAATTGAAAAATGGTCCAGTCATTAAGGGGTTAATGGGCCGAAAAAGAGCTGAATGCCCTTTTAAGGGCAATGTCCATACAAATGCCCTTTTGGGGCAATGGGTAAATTAGGTTTATTTTTATTTTGTGGGATTGGGGGCTGAGGGTTTCTAATGTTAAGGGGTGTTTGTTTTATATTTTTGCAAAAGAGCTCTTAACTTTAGGGCAATGCCCTACAAAAGGCCCTTTTAAGGGCCCTTGGTAGTTTATTACAGATTATGTTTTTTTTATTTTGTGATATTTTTTATTTTAATTTTTTTTAAACGGGGTATTAGAATAGGAATAATTTTTAATGTTTTGGATAATTTTGTTTGTTATTTTTTGCATTGGTATGTTATTTTTTGTAATTGTAGTTTTAAGTTTTTAGTAATCTTAGGTTTTTTAGTAATGTTAATTTTCATTTTTAGTAATGTTAGGTTTTTTTCCCCCCCAATAAATCTTTATTAAAAGTGCAAACAAATGTTACAAACTTTTTAAATTTTTCCAATTTTTCATTCCGTAAATGTATCCAATTTACATTCTCAAACAGTGTACATGTCTATGTCCTCTTCCTTGCAACTTTGCAAGTACCTGGGTTAGTTATACATTGCAGTTCATATAGAGAAAGTCTGTGAATGCAAAGTCAATTCTAAGTACCAATCAGTGAGTAATGTCCTTCTCATTATGGTGCGTGACACCTATAGCATATTGTGGCACATACTAACACATACATTGAATATTCTCACTAGGAAGGAAAACGTGAATACCCAACCTCTGCTTGAGAAAAATTCCCATGATACCTGTGTGCTTTATCTTGAATTTGTTTAGTTTATCCAGATTAAAGTCAAGTTTCCCATCCTATGCTGCTTGTTGTGTGCGTTGCATCCACTGTGCTAGCATCATTTCGTGTGTGTCGTGTATAGTTCCCTGTATCATGTGATGGTATCTCTCTAAGTGTAGCAGGGAATCTACCTGAATGCGCCATTCATCCAATTTGGGAACTACTCGTGACTTCCAATGTTTTGGTATTAGTAGCTTGGGCCCATTCAACATCACCAGCATCAATGCTCTCCCCGCCCTGCTAGCAATTTTAGGTAGCGATAAGTACAACGTTTTTGGGCTATTTTGTATGGAGGTTTCCAAGACTAGCTCCATGTGGTTGAGAACTCCCACTCAGAAATTGTCTAGTCTAGTGCAGTCCCACCAGATATGTGTTGGTGTGCCCGGTTCCCCGCATTCTCTCCAGCATTTGCCTGAGGCTTGCTTATATATACGCTGCAGTCTACTGGGGGTGAGATACCATCTTGCCATAAATTTGGATTCCTGTACTTTTGTGGATATAGAGGCGGTTTTAGTTATTTGAAAGGCTATCTGCCACTCCTCAGGTTCTATTTCTGTGCGCAGCTCTTTCTCCCAAGCTGTTGTATATGTAGGTAGAGCTTGTGTGTCGTCTGTGAGGAGGATTTTGTATATTAAAGAGATTGCGTGAGCTGTTGGTGCGCTTTTTACGCATAGGCTCTCAAATGTGGTGGGTTGCCTCGTGAGGCATTGTTTATGTTTGTGTGTCATGAGGTAATGGTTTAGTTGGGTGTGCGAGTACCAGCTCATGAGCAAGCCGGGCTGCTCCTCTGTTATATCTAGGTAAGGTTTGAGTTTGCCCCATTAGTCAGTGCCATTAAAGTACATTCTCTAATAGGTGCCTGGTAGGTTGTTCTCTTCTCTGGGTGATTCCATGGCACCGCAGGGTTTTGATATATGGGCGTTAAAGGGGAGTGTGCTGTGGATATGTTGGACGTAGTACGGGTTATCTTGTCCCAAGTCGTGTAGAAGTCAACCAATAGAGGGTATACTGTCGTCGCTATGTGTCTGTCTTTGTCCGCGATCCAGGCTCCTAGGCCTGCATTTTTTGTTTCCATTATGTCACAGTCCAGTTGAACCCATTTTTTATTGGGGTCGTTAGAGCACCAGTCCAGCAGTCTGTGTAGCGTGATTGCCTGTTTATAGGTTTGGATGTTTGGGACCCAGAGGCCTCCCCTGTCTCTTGGTAGGTACAGTGTTTTCTTAGCCACTCTTGGCCTGGTCCCTCCCCAAATGTACTGCTCTAGTATGCTTTGTAGTTTTTGTAAAAAGTTCCCTGGTAAAGGGATTGGTGTAGTTTGGAGTAGATATAACAGTCTGGGAATCACGTTCATTTTCCCTACATTGATCCTGCCTATCCATGAGATTGACTTATTCTTCCAGCTGGACAGGTATGCTACCAATGTGCGTTCCAGGGTTTTATAATTTTCTCGGAAGATAATCTGAGGGTCCGGAGATATATAGATCCCCAAGTACCTCATCTTATCCTTGCGTCGCTGCAAGCTGCAGTTGTGTAGTATCCCGTCCAATTCCCCTACACTATACGTTATGTTCAATATTTCTGATTTCGTTACATTTAGATGGAAATTAGAATATTGCCCGTATTCTTCAAAGGTGGCTAAGGCTCTTGGGAGGGAGGTATCTGCATTGGACAATGCCATTAGGACATCATCCGCATAGAGGGCCAGTTTATGGGTACATGATCTAGTGGCTATTCCTTGAATCTGCGCATCTTCCCTGATCCTCTGTGCTAGTGCTTCTATTGATATGGCAAAGAGAAGTGGCGAGAGGGGACATCCTTGCCTGGTGCCATTCCTGATATAAAATCTGTTGGATAACAAACCATTAACTTTTACTCTTGCAGTAGGATTTCTGTACAGTGCAAATATTTGGTCTATAAGGGTTGTGCTAAATTTCATTTTGATGAGGACTGCTTTTAGGAAAGGCCAGTGTACTCGATCAAACGCCTTTTCGGCATCTGTCGAGACTAGAATCAAGGGTGTATGCTGTTGCTGGGCATAAGTCACTAGCTGTAGCACCTTTAGCGTGTTATCTCGTGCTTCCCTGCCTGGCACGAACCCCACTTGATCCGGGTGGATCAAGGCAGAGAGGTGCTTATTAATTCTATTGGCCAATATCTTGGCGTATATTTTTATGTCTACGTTTTGTAGGGAGATTGGGCGGAAGTTCTCTGGCCTGTCTGGGGCTTTTTCCCCGGTTTAGGTAGAACAGTTATGTTCGCTTCTAACATCTGATCTGGGAACCCTCCTTCTTGTAGTAGGGAATTAAATAGGGTTGCTAATGGCAGTAATAAATGGTTAATGAACGTTTTGTAATATTTGACTCCCAGTCCGTCTGGGCCTGGGCTTTTGCCATTTGGCATGCTTTTAATAGCTAACTTGACCTCTTCGGTTGTGATTGGTCTGTCCAGTGTCTCCCTGTCCTCTAGAGAGAGTGCGTTCAGCTGTACACTCTCCAAGTATTTGTCTATGTCAGCCTGTGTGCTATTGTTTTGGATATTGTATAGTTTATCATAATACTGTCAAAATGTCTCAGCTATTTTTTTACTATCTTTCTGCACCTGTCCTGATGCATCTTTCATTGAATATATGTGCGTGCTAAGCTGTTTTCGCTTTAGTTTTCGCTTTAGTGCTTTGGCAAGCGAGGATCCTATCTTATCATTTAGATCAAAGTATTTTTGTTGTAAAATTGATGCCTTTCGCTGGTATTCTTTAACCAAGTGGTTGTGCAGGTCTGTCTTAACTTTGGTTAGTGAGGCTAGGATGGTAATGGATGTGGGGTTTCTTTTTAATTCTGATTCCAAATATCTGATCTGCGATTGAGTGGAGTTTACAAACTGTCTGCTATGTTTAGTGTCTCTTGCCTTGAGTTTGATGAATTCCCCCCATGCCAAACACTTGTGGGCTTCCCATGTGGTGGAGGTAGGCAAGACGTCTAGTGGGTTATCTACAAAGTAGTGTCTTAAAGTCGTGTCAACTTCTAGTTTGGTCTGGGGGTTGTCTAAGATTCGGTCGTCAAGTCTCCAAGTGTTGGGGCGTGTGGGCATGTCAGGCCAGGTTATTAAGCATTGGACTGGTGCATGGTCTGACCACGTGATTGGTAGTATACTGGCGTTGTTGATAAAGGACAACCCTATCTGATCTGATATAAGATAATCTATCCTTGTGTATAAGCGATGAGGGTGTGAGTAGAAGGTGTAGTCCCATTTTTGGGGATGTACTGATCTCCACATATCATGTAGTTTTAATAGTTGGAGTCGTGTGTTCAAAGCTTTGATTACCCTTAGCGGTGTGCTAGTCTTTCCTATTGATGTGTCCTTGGTAGGGTCTAGCGGGAGATTGAAGTCCCCCGCCAGGTATAGTACTCCTCTTGTGTGTTCTAGTAATAATTGGGTTAGTTTCTTAAATACTATATGTTGTCCTTGATTTGGTAGGTATATGTTGGCTAAGGTGACATATGAATTATATAGAACTCCCACTACAAGTATATACGAGCCATTGGGGTCCCTTATCACTTGGGTGGGTTGAAAGGGAATTGAGTTTTTGATAAAAATTCCTACTCCACCTCTTTTTGAGTTGCCTGACGCTAGGTTCTCTCTCCTTTTTAAGGTGCGTTTCCTGTATGTATATGATGTCCCCGCCGTCCCTAGACAGTTGAGTGAATGCAATGGACCTCTTCTCTGGGCTATTAAGCCCTTTTGGGTTTATTGTGATCAGTTTAAGGGGGTGTGGTTGCATGTTTCCTGTATTGGAAGGGTCTCTTTGATGCGTATGTGAGGCGTGTGTCAAAGATATTCTCCTAGTATGTTGATGCAAGTTCGCTAGTTAAAGTATGTCTCTGCAATGCCTAGTGTTTTAATTGCTCTTATATGAAGGTTTGATAGCTAGTCTCCTAATTTTGAGGTATGTGTACACAGGTAGAAAATATCAACTGCAAACAAAATAGTGGCAGTATCTATAAGTACAGGTTAATATACTGTACGAGAGAAGATAAGCTCAATTACATACAATGTACTGATTACAACAGAACAATGAAACAATAACAATAATTGAACAAATTTGCAGGGTAGTATCCCCGCCACCAAATCCAACATTAGAAATATAAACATTGAGTTCATATTATACGACCTGTAACTCTGTCTCACTGGCTAGGATCTTCTGGAGGCTGTGCAGGTAGAGTGTCCAGGGTGTGACGTGAGTTCTCAAGTAATGTTAGGTTTTATTTTTAATTCACAGGTAAGTTTGTATTTATTTTAACTAGGTAGATAGTAAATAGTTATATAGTAGCTTGCTTAAGTTTTATTTTTATTTCACAGGTAAGTTTGTATTTATTTTTAAAAGGTAGTTAGCAGTGGCGTATTTAGGTTTTGTGCTGCCCCCCCACCCCCCTAAGTTTTATGCTGTTTTTCGGCCATAATATTTTTTTGGTCAGGCTATAATGGGACTATATATATATATATATATATATATATATATATATATATATATATATACACACTGTGTCCAACTTTAATTCACCCTGATCAGACCAGAATCTAACTTTCCAATTTGGCCTTTCCAATTGTCTTTGATTAGCAATCATCTAAATTTAGTGAACTCAGCTAACTCCCCTGCCTGCATATATTTCACACTAGTTTGGGATGTGCCTTGCACAGGGGTGCATTGCCTGGGCAGTGTACATTGTAACAATAGCATATGTTCACATTTTCAAAGTGAACATACAACTCTGACAACCTTACTCACATTCCTCTTGCATCAAAAGCCACTACCCTTTTTACTTGTGCTCCCTGGAACTCTCGCTCTGTTTGCAACAAACTCACTTCCATACATGACCTCTTTATCTCCCACTCCCTCAACCTTCTGGCCCTAACAGAAACCTGGCTCTCTCCCCTTGACACAGCATCCACTGCTGCTCTGTCACATGGGGTCTCCACTTCAGCCACACTCCTAGGTCTGGTAATAGACAAGGAGGTGGTATAGGTATTTTACTTTCCTCTCGTTGCACCTTTCAACAAATACATCCCATCTCTTCCCTCACATTTTCCTCATTCGAAACCCACATGATTAGCTTATTCTCTCCACTTTCTATACGTGTTGCAGTCATATACCGACCCCCTGGCTCCTCAACTCAATTTCTAGATTACTTGGCTGCCTGGCTACCTTATTTCCTTTCCTCAGACACCCCTTCCCTCATTCTTGGTTACTTCAACATCCCTCTTGACAATCCCACTACTTCCTCTGCAAAACAACTTCTGCAACTCACTTCCTCTTTCGGTTTGTCTTGACCTGATCTTTAGCTATCGATGCACTCTCTCAAACTTCACATACTCATCCTTTCCTCTTTCTGACCACCATCTCCTTACTTGCAACATATTATCCCTTCCTACAACTTTCCCTCCTTCTGCTCCTCACACCAAACTTCACAGAAGCATTATGTCATTAGATCAACAACAGCTTTCTAATTCCCTCAAAGCTCTCCTCTCATTCTTCTCCTCCTTTTCTTGTCCTGACCAATCTATCTGCCACTATAACTCCACCCTTACATCCGTCCTTGACAATCTCGCCCCTCTTACCATAGTTTGCAAATCAAACACTCATCCTCAGCCCTGGCATACTCCTCTGACCTACGCAGATGTTCCCATACTGCTGAGTGACAATGGAGAAAATCTAGGAATTCAGCTGATTTTCAACATTACAAATTTATCTTGAACTCCTACTATTCTGCCCTTAATTTCCATAAGCAACATTACTTCTCTACTCTTATCTCTAATCTTTCTTCAAACCCAAAATGTTTGTTCTCCACTTTCAATACCCTTCTCGCCCTCCCACACCTCCTAATACAACTTCTCCATAAGAAATGAAATCAGCTCTCAACATAATTCCTTTCTCACCCCCTCAAATGCTCTCAATCAACCACAACCCACATAACCTTAAACTTAGCTCATTCTCCCCTGTCACTGAGGAAGAAGTTTCGGCACTTATACTGCGCTCTCACCTCACTACGTGTCCCCTTGACCCTATCCCCTCACAGCTACTCCCCTCCCTCTCTGCTACCCTCACCCCCATACTCACACACACTTTCAACCTCTCCCTCAGCACCGGTATATTTCCCTCATCGCTGAAACATGCACTGGTCACACCAATCCTCAAAAAATCTTCCCTTGATCCTACCTCCCCATCCAACTACTGCCCTATTTCCCTCCTCCGTCTTGCATCAAAGCTTCTCGAAAAACTAGTTTATGCATGCCTATCCCATTTCCTTACAAAAAACTCCCTCCTTGACCCACTGCAATCTGGATTTCATCCCCATTACTCCACAGAGACAGCAATTGTTAAGGTTACCAACGACCTACTTAGAGCAAAATCAAAAGGCCACTTATCTCTGCTTATTCACCTTAATCTGTCGGCAGCCTTTGACACTGTTGACCACCCTTTTTTGCTCCAAACCCTCCAATCCTTCATCATCTGTGACACAGCCCTCTCGTGGCTCTCTTCCTACCTGTCAAACTGTACCTTTAGTGTAGCATTCTCTGGGGCCTCCTCTGCCCCGTCACCACTTTCTGTCGGAGTACCGCAAGGCTCTGTCCTCGGTCCCCTTCTCTTCTCAATCTACACATCATCACTAGGTTCCCTAATAAAGTCCCACGGTTTACAATATCATTTGTATGCCGACGACACCCAAATCTACTTCTCTGCACCAGACCTATCTCCTTCCTTGCTAACCCGTGTCACTAACTGTCTTTCTCACATCTCTAACTGGATGTCCTCTCACTACCTCAAGCTAAATCTCTTCAAAACTGAGCTCCTTATTTTTCCCCCTTCCTCAAAACTCTCCACCCCCAATCTTTCTATAACTGTCGACAACTCCATCATTACCCCTACCCCACACGCCTGATGTCTCGGGGTCACATTTGACTCAGATGTTTCTTTCATTCCTCACATTCAGTCCTTGGCTAAAGCCTGCCGCTTCCAACTTAAAAACATCTCTAAAATTAGACACTTCCTTACACAAGACACAACTAAGATTTTTATTTTTTTTATTTTAAAGATTTTTATTGAGGTTAAACTTTCACATACATATACATCAAGAATGACTTGGAATACGAAGAACAGCAATACAATGATAGCATGCCATAATGAACTAGGAAAAACACAATGCACATACATATAACAACAGATATGATTGCATGAAAAATACCTAATTTTTACTATATATAAATCCCGTTATAAGTCTAAATAACAATCAACACTTATTTCCCCCTTTTTGAAAAGAAAACAGCCCCTCTTGGACTGCAACCCATTTAATAAACTTAAGTAGGAAGAAGTGTAAGGGAAGGGGATGAGAAAGGAGGATCTCTTATGGGTCCATTAGTAAATGTTACCTAATATGTGGGTATGGGAATCCTCATGGAGAAAGCTAGTTGCATAAGAGATGTAGAACTTTGCCTAGTCTAGCATATACTGTAGATATAAAGTTAGCAATGAGCTGTGGAGCTACAAGTTATTGGCGAGAGAGCTGGGTAATAGGCCATTTGTGAGGGCGTAAGGGATAGGTAGTATTATGGAATATATAAACTTCCTTAACCATATATAGACACAGTAGAGATTTTAGCCTTTAAGCGTAACAGATCTATGCACCAGTCTAATAACAGCGTGAGCACAGTGAGAGACAAACATCGTGGCACATATTCCTGAAGGTGATGCGCTATGAATAAATTCAGGTTGACACAACTAAGATTTTAATCCACTCTCTCATCTCTCTTTCCCGCCTTGATTACTGCAACTCGGTCCTCTCTGGTCTCCCCACCTGCCACCTAGCTCCTTTACAATCCAATAATCCATAATGAATGCCTCTGCCAGACTCATCTTCCTTACACCTAACAAGTAATTGTAAATAGACTTACAAATAGGAATAGGTAACTTAAATCTGTGAGAAAAATTCCACCAACTGAGCCCTTTCAGAGTCAGAGCTAGATTTGTTTTAATTAGAAAAAATGTTTTTGTTATCCATTCATACACTAAAGTTTATTAAGAAAATATATTTAACCACACATACATTTAGCAAGAGCTAAAAATTAAAAACACTGCACCTAAGTTGAGCTATGATTATTAAATTAAATTAATCTGAAATCAGCATCAAAGGTATCTTGCAGCAAAATTATAAATATAGGCTAAGCCCTTACAATCCGAGGGCTAGTTTAAGTTTAAGTTTTACCAAGTTTTTTATAAAGCTGCAATTTACCAGACCAACGAAGGTGAGCAAATTAAAAAAGGGAAAGACAAAGCTTATCCCAGAGGACCCCTGACGTACGTTTCACAAAAAACGCTTCCTCAGAGGGGTGTGGAGCCGCTGCAAAATGGCATATTTATGAGTCTTTAAGACCCTCCTCAGGTATTGAGTGGATATGCCTGATTGCCAATAGTCAGTTTATTATTGGCTTCTGAATATGTCAATCACAAAAGTGACTAGGGATAGGGTAGAGTGGGGGGTAGTGGTTCCTGACGTCAGTGTGATGTCTGAAGTGGGCGTGTTTGTTTACATTTACATCGCTAATGTAGCCCTCATTGGATGATTGTCTTGAACATATGTTCCATAGTTATACTGAGCCGGGCATCTGGCATATCAATAGATGGCATAGAACAGTTACTGCCGAGCAAGATCGCATATCATAGGCAGATAAATTCAATGCATCCCCACTGTATACTGTCAAAGAAGTTTCGCCAAGCGTCTACTGTATGCCGGTTCATTGTCAGCCTTTTTCATTCCCAAATCAAAAGATTAACACATATGGTGGCGTAACAACCTATACCGGAGTACAGAATAGCCCTTACAAAATTTATCAGCAGCTCACTTCTATCGTTATTATAAAAGAACGAGATTGATCAACTCGATTAGATGCTGAACTTCCCATATGTTTATGTTTGGTCACAGGGGGAGTGTCAGAGTGTTGGTCATAAGATCAGCTCGATTGGTTGATGGACTTCCCATATGTTTATATTAGTCATGGGAGGCGTGCCAGGGCGTGATGTATAACGCTATAATTAGGCAATACTGCTTAACATATGTTCTGTTATATACATATTAGTGAAGATATATAGTATGCCCCCCAATTTTGTTAGATAGGCGGCCCATGAGATTAATCCGTCCTATGAACGATTATACAGAGATCAGAATTACCTCCATAAGAGTTGCATTAATAGCACCACTATTTGTTAGAAAGTGCATTGATAACAGAGATGATTTTGAAGATATTACTTTCTACACAGATATGATGTAGTATATATTATTAGAATATATGTGTAGAGAATAACCATATTTTCTTACTATTGGGTATTGGTTTTTCCAGGTATATTATGGATGTATTTTTTGCAGACAGTATGGTGGATTGTGCTCACAATGGATACTGTAAGTGCTCTGAATGGCAACTTTGTTGAATGATTGCTGTGCAGATCACTAGTATATTATGCATATGAGTGGTTTGAATTATATAATCTGTAGGTATCGTGGTAAAAGTGATAAAATAGATGTTAAATAGTGTACTCGTGAAGGATCAAAATAATACATATGGGAAGTGAATTAAAGGGGAAACAAAACGTGAAACGAATGTATCTTAGTGTATGCAAATTTACATTGTGGGTTTATGAATATATAATAATTTTTGTATATACAACATTGTAAATTAAATAATAAAGTGAGGGATGTAATTGCCTCGAAGTGGAATTTGTGAATTGAATTGGCCCTTAGTGATTATAAGTGGGTCATAGTGTGAGCCATAGATCTATGGCAAGTGATAAGAAGGAAAGATTTATAGTATAAGTGATGCGGTGCCTTACTTACAGATATACAAAATAATTATTGAAATCATTCATGCCATTTGGTTTTACAGAATTTAGACGATAAATCCATTTACATTCAAGTTTAAGTAATGTTGATATAGCTAATCGCCAGCAAAAAAGATTACAGGAACTAAATTCACTTTTCAACACACCTATTAGTGATAATATAAAAATCAATGAAGAAGAGTTGAATAATGTATTGTGCAAATTACATCAGACCTTACACAAGCAGTCTAAAAGGTGGTGGAATTGGCATTTTTTCGAAAAATATGCCGAAAAAAATCTAATACCTAGAGGGTTAAGAATGAAAGTATTCCCTGCCTTTACCCTAAATAATGAAGATCTAGTGAAACAATGGGAAACTGCCTTAACTGAATGTTCGCTAAAACTAATCCAAATTCTAATAAAACATGACAAATTAGAGCTCACCAAACTAGACACTGAAATAGAGGAATATAACACTCAATTGTCTAAATTTGATGAAAAATTTGATTATAAAGCAAAATATGACAAATATCAACATGAGCTAGACAAATTAGAATTGGAATTAGTAGCAAATAAAAAACAGAAACTCCAACGAGACATAGAGGATTTTCAAAATCAGAGAATATACCGTTGGCGTAACAATCATACATCCAGATACAGATCTAATAGATACATAGTACAACAAACTGATAGCAGTGCTGAGAGTGAATCTGACGTTTCTGATAATGAGGTAGAGATAGGTAATCTCAGCCAGCACAGTAATAGCACTGATAATGTCTCCCAATCCACTAGACCCAAGACACACAGTGCAGCACAATCATTAAATACATCTTCCTCTTCTTTTTTAGTCCAAACTCCACACAATCCAACTCCTCCTATATTGCAGACCAATCACACAATACCCAATTCATGGGGGAACAAAAGGAAATTCACAGGTCCAACACGTCAATCCACCAGGAGGAGGGAATTGAGTCCCTTCTCCAAAATCAGGATGACAAATTGAGGGTCATCAATTTATCAGATCATATACTGAATCAAGATCATATAGCTGTACTATCAAAGGGATTATCTTTTTGTCCAGTTAATTCTCTTAATAAGTTTGAATTAATAAAAGACATACACTTATTCTCACGCAAGTTGATGTTAAAAAAGATATATGCCTACAATCCCAACGTTTTAGATACAGCAGACTTGAGTACAGTTGAAATTTTAGAACAACTCAGTGATGAGGATATGATTAACTCTAATGATGTAACCCTGCCTGACTCTAATACGTGGAAAACCGCACTCAAACCAAAATCCAAATACGTTCCCTCCATGTCCAATTCACCTGAAATTCAGGTATTTTGTAAAATGGTCTGCAACCAAATTGAACAATTGCCTGTTATTCGAAAGAATCACAATTTGACAACATCAGAATTCAAAGCTCTGAATGAGATTTAATCGTGGAAAGATGTCACCATAAAACCGTCTGATAAGGGTGGAAATGTGGTATTATGGCCATCTAAAATGTACACAGATGAAGCCTCAAGACAGCTGTCTAACTCCACATGCTATAAACAATTGATCTTTAACCCTCAAAGCTCATACCTGACACAATACAATAACTTAGTCAAACAAGCTTGGGCAAATAACATCATTACAAATACTGAGAAAAAGTACTTAACTATAGATCATCCGAAAGTCGCGACATTATATTTCTTGCCAAAGGTGCATAAGAATTCCCAAATACCCCCCGGTAGACCTATCGTTTCTGGGAATGACAATCTAACTGAAAATGCCAGCAGATATGTTGACCAAAGGTTAAGAGAGTATCTAACTACATTACCTTCATATGTACGTGATACTATGGAGGTACTACAAATATTACAAAACATACAGCTATCTGATGATATGTGGTTAGTCACTGCAGATGTCGAGTCACTTTACACAAACATAAGACATACCGATGGAATAGCAGCCATCAAGTATTTTCTCTCATCTAATACTAATGACAATGAAGATCACAATACATTTGTAATCCAACTACTGCAGTTTGTCTTGACACATAATTTTTTCACCTTCAACGATAGGTACTACCTACAGACGCAAGGTACCGCGATGGGTACAGCTTGTGCACCTACGTATGCCAACCTGTTCTTGGGGCATTGGGAGCTATTTGATGTTTTTTCAACTGAATTACAACATTACACTGATCACATCCCACTATGGATAAGATATATAGATGATGTCTTATTCATATGGGAAGGGACATCACAGGAATTGGATCAGTTCATGATGAAAGTAAACATGAATAATAAAAACATCAAATTAACTTATTCAGCTGATCAGCACAAAATTTCCTTTTTGGACATAACCATATTCAAAAAAGAGGATGGTTTTATAAACACCACTATCTATCGTAAAGAAACAGCGACTAACACACTGTTACATAGATCTAGTGCTCATCCACCATGCACCCTTAAGGCTATCCCCTTTGGGGAATTTCTGCGTCTAAGACGTAATTGCTCTAGTGTCGACATATATCTCACAGAAAGCAAAGCCCTAATGGACAGACTAATAGCACGAGGCTACAGTAAGAAAGCAGTCAAACGAGCCAAATACAAGGCCCTGAACATTCACAGAGATAATTTACTCGTCCCAAAGATCAAAAATACGAGTGAGTCCAATCCAAGACTAATCACCACATATAACCCACAAATGTCAGAAGTAACCAAAATAATTAATCAACACTGGAAAATATTACAAAATGACCCCTCTTTGAGAGAAACTATTGGTGACAGAATCTCTATTGGGTACAAAAGACCCACAAATCTAAGGGATAGACTCGTATCCAGCCATTATGTGAGATCTTTCAAGAAAAAGGATACTGACCCAGGGATGTATCCCTGTGGTACTTGCTCTGCTTGTCCATATGTAATGAAGTCCAAAACCATCCAAGATAAAGATGGCTACTCATACAATCTAGCCTCCCATTTTTCATGTAGAACTATTGCGGTTGTATATGCTCTCTTCTGCCAATGCAAAATGATCTATGTTGGCATGACAACCCGTGAGATCAGGGTGCATATTCTTGAACATGCTAATAATATAAAAAATGCCAATAAGGATGAAGCACGTGGCAAGAAATTAACATCAGTCGCGAAACACTTCCAAATACATCATAAGTGTTCCACTACCAACCTAAAATATATGGTAATTCAAAAAGCCTCACTAGGAATACGAGGAGGCAATCTTGAAAAAACATTACTTAAACTTGAATGTAAATGGATTTATCGTCTAAATTCTGTAAAACCAAATGGCATGAATGATTTCAATAATTATTTTGTATATCTGTAAGTAAGGCACCGCATCACTTATACTATAAATCTTTCCTTCTTATCACTTGCCATAGATCTATGGCTCACACTATGACCCACTTATAATCACTAAGGGCCAATTCAATTCACAAATTCCACTTCGAGGCAATTACATCCCTCACTTTATTATTTAATTTACAATGTTGTATATACAAAAATTATTATATATTCATAAACCCACAATGTAAATTTGCATACACTAAGATACATTCGTTTCACGTTTTGTTTCCCCTTTAATTCACTTCCCATATGTATTATTTTGATCCTTCACGAGTACACTATTTAACATCTATTTTATCACTTTTACCACGATACCTACAGATTATATAATTCAAACCACTCATATGCATAATATACTAGTGATCTGCACAGCAATCATTCAACAAAGTTGCCATTCAGAGCACTTACAGTATCCAGTGTGAGCACAATCCACCATACTGTCTGCAAAAAATACATCCATAATATACCTGGAAAAACCAATACCCAATAGTAAGAAAATATGGTTATTCTCTACACATATATTCTAATAATATATACTACATCATATCTGTGTAGAAAGTAATATCTTCAAAATCATCTCTGTTATCAATGCACTTTCTAACAAATAGTGGTGCTATTAATGCAACTCTTATGGAGGTAATTCTGATCTCTGTATAATCGTTCATAGGACGGATTAATCTCATGGGCCGCCTATCTAACAAAATTGGGGGGCATACTATATATCTTCACTAATATGTATATAACAGAACATATGTTAAGCAGTATTGCCTAATTATAGCGTTATACATCACGCCCTGGCACGCCTCCCATGACTAATATAAACATATGGGAAGTCCATCAACCAATCGAGCTGATCTTATGACCAACACTCTGACACTCCCCCTGTGACCAAACATAAACATATGGGAAGTTCAGCATCTAATCGAGTTGATCAATCTCGTTCTTTTATAATAACGATAGAAGTGAGCTGCTGATAAATTTTGTAAGGGCTATTCTGTACTCCGGTATAGGTTGTTACGCCACCATATGTGTTAATCTTTTGATTTGGGAATGAAAAAGGCTGACAATGAACCGGCATACAGTAGACGCTTGGCGAAACTTCTTTGACAGTATACAGTGGGGATGCATTGAATTTATCTGCCTATGATATGCGATCTTGCTCGGCAGTAACTGTTCTATGCCATCTATTGATATGCCAGATGCCCGGCTCAGTATAACTATGGAACATATGTTCAAGACAATCATCCAATGAGGGCTACATTAGCGATGTAAATGTAAACAAACACGCCCACTTCAGACATCACACTGACGTCAGGAACCACTACCCCCCACTCTACCCTATCCCTAGTCACTTTTGTGATTGACATATTCAGAAGCCAATAATAAACTGACTATTGGCAATCAGGCATATCCACTCAATACCTGAGGAGGGTCTTAAAGACTCATAAATATGCCATTTTGCAGCGGCTCCACACCCCTCTGAGGAAGCGTTTTTTGTGAAACGTACATCAGGGGTCCTCTGGGATAAGCTTTGTCTTTCTCTTTTTTAATTTGCTCACCTTCGTTGGTCTGGTAAATTGCAGCTTTATAAAAAACTTGGTAAAACTTAAACTTAAACTAGCCCTCGGATTGTAAGGGCTTAGCCTATATTTATAATTTTGCTGCAAGATAACTTTGATGCTGATTTCAGATTAATTTAATTTAATAATCATAGCTCAACTTAGGTGCAGTGTTTTTAATTTTTAGCTCTTGCTAAATGTATGTGTGGTTAAATATATTTTCTTAATAAACTTTAGTGTATGAATGGATAACAAAAACATTTTTTCTAATTAAAACAAATCTAGCTCTGACTCTGAAAGGGCTCAGTTGGTGGAATTTTTCTCACAGATTTAAGTTACCTATTCCTATTTGTAAGTCTATTTACAATTACTTGTTAGTTGTACTTTGCTTTTAACTTTAAATCTGTGGCAGGAGGTATTAGCGGTTAGGAGATTATAAAACTCAAATTGGGCTATTTGCCTTTAACCACTAACCTCTTGTATATAGTATACTTTGCCCTACCCCCACCTACTCTTACTCATCTTCCTTACACGTCGCTCTTCATCTGCTGCACCTCTCTGCCAATCCCGTCGCTGGCTTCCTCTTGCCTCTAGGATCAAACACAAAATTCTCATTCTGACATACAAAGCCCTCAACTGCACTGCTCCCCCCTATATCTCAGACCTTGTCTCCAGATACTCTCCCGTCCCCTTCGCTCTGCTCATGACCTCCTACTCTCCTCCTCTCTTGTCACCTCATCACACTCCCGTTTACAGGACTTCTCCAGACTGGCTCCCATCTTGTGGAACTCTCTGCCTTGCTCCACAAGACTCTCTTCTAGTTTTAAAAGCTTCAAGTGCTCCCTAAAGACTCTACTGTTCAGGGATGCATACAACCTACGCTAACCTTTCCTAATACCAGTTCCTCTCCTCCATTGCTATCCCCTGAACCCCCTTAGCATGTAAGTCTAAGAGTCCAGCTGTTTGTAGATCACCTTATTAAGAGCTGACTACAACAGTGCAACTCTTGGCAGGGCCCTCTACCCATTTGATCCCTATAATTGTTTTGCTGTACTCCCCCTTTGTTTATAGCGCTGCGGAATCTGTTGGCGCTCTAAAAATAGCCAATAATAATAATAATAATATCCTTGATTACTACAAGTTTTTGTAGTTGTTTGCAATATATTAGAGTTTCGTTTGCTAAAAAATTGAATTCAATTAGGGACATTTTTGGTTGTCTTTTCAATGTCACTTGGATGTCTGAACTAGTTCAACCACCTAATAATTGAATGCAGTATTTTTAGCACATTGTAAATTAATTTGTAAAATCCCATTAGCGACAGCCATTTTTCAGACTTTTTTTAGGTTTTCATATATAGACAAGAAGAGTCCTGTGGAAGCAAAAATTGAACAGCTAATGCAAATCTAAACAGTAAAACAAACTAATTATTAATGCAGGTATGTTAATAGTTCTCATTATATCAAATCTGCCATGTAGAGATATATAAATGCAAAAAGAAAATATTATGTTGAGCCTGAAAAACCTACCTGTGGTTTGGTTTGGCATCTGAAAATGTGCACTCTAATGTTGTACTAAACATTTCTACTAAAATATTACCCTAAAATTAAAGCCTAAGGATTGATTTAATCAAAAACCACCTGTACTGCCATTTTAATGGTGCCAAAAACTACAATTCCCAGCAGGCATGTGCAGCAGTAACACTACACTTTTCTTCTCCTATAGGTTCACGCCATCTGTCTGGAAACCCAATCCTGCACAATTAAACTTTTCTTTTTAATTCCTGGGTCCCACACAACCAGTCTGCAGAAAACCAGATCCTGTACAAATGATGTTGCTTTTGTAAAGCCCCAGATCTCTATAGTGGCAATCGGTACCATTCTGCACAATAACACTGCTCTTTTTAACCAGTAAATATATATATACAGCGGAAAAATGCCCCTACTCCCACACATGCTGACTCTGCCCATAGAACACCTATGCACTCATATGCTTTGCTGGGTATGATCATGCTATAAAAATATTTAGTTAGTGTCAGCAATGTCGATGGACTGCGGTTTAGGGGTTAATAGGTTTAGTTAGTGTCGGCGATGACGGGGAACTGTGGTTATGGGGTTAATAGGTTTAGTTAGTGTCGGCGATATTTGGGAACGGTGGTTTAGTGGTTAATAGGTTTAGTTAGTGTTGGCGATGTTTGGGAATGGTGGTTTAGGGGTTAATAGGTTTATTTAGTATTTTAGTTAGTGTCGGCGATGTCGGGGAACTGCGGTTTAGGGGTTAATACCTTTAGTTAGTGTCGGCGATGTCAGGGAACTGTGGTTTAGGGGTTAATAGGTTTAGTTAGTGTTGACAATACTTGGGAATGGTGGTTTAGGGGTTAAAAGGTTTATTTAGTGTTTTAGTTAGTGTCGGGATGTAGGGGAACTGGGGATTAGGGGTTAATAGGTTTAGTTAGTTTTGATGATGTCGGGGAACTGCGGTTTAGGGGTTAATAGGTTTAGTTAGTTTCAGTGATGTCGGGGAACTGCGTTTTAGGGGTTAATAGATTTAGTTAGTGTCAGCGATGTCGGGGAACGTCGGTTTAGGGGTTAATAGGTTTAGTTACTTTTGGCGATGTCGGGAAACGGAGGTTTAGGGGTTAATAGGTTTAGTTAGTGTCGGGAAACTGCGTTTTAGGGGTTAATAGGTTTAGTTAGTGTCAGCGATGTCTGAGAACTGCGGTTTATGGGTTAATAGGTTTAGTTAGTGTCTGCGATGTCGGGGAACTGCAGTTTAGGGCTTAATAGGTTTAGTTAGTGTCAGCGATGTCAGGGAACTGTGTTTTAGGGGGTTAATAGATTTAGTTAGTGTCGGCGATGTCGGGGAACGGCGGTTTGGGCTTAATAGGTTTAGTTAGTGTCAGCTATGTGGGGGGTGGCGGTTTAGGGGTTATTAGGTTTAGTAAGTGTTGGCAATGTGGGGGGACGACGGTTTAGGGGTTAATAGCTTTATCTAGTGGGTGGCGGCGGTTTTAAATAATTTTGTTTTGGCAATCGGCAAAATATTAGTTATGTTTAGTTAAATCGTTTTTTTGGATCCTTTTGTTTTTTCGGATCCATTCTTTATTAATATGCATTATTCTGTTCTTAACTTTAGAATAGAATAATGAATATTAATAAAGAATGGATACGAAATAACGAATGGATACGAAAAAACGATTGAACTTAACATAACTAATTTGCCAAAACTAATTTTTTTTTAAACTTAACTAAACTAATTTGTCAAAACTAAATTATTTATTTAACTAATGAAAGCGTTGCACATGTCTATTCTGTTCACTTATTTTCCTGTCCCACAGAACAAAAGAACCATTGCTAACCAGCCACAAACTAATATTCAGATATAGCACAAACTCTCACCTAGATTGCGAGTCCCAACGCTGCTTTTTAACGCCCGCTGGTATTACGAGTCAGGCAGGAAAGGGTCTACCGCTCACTTTTTTTCCGCGATTTTAGCTTACCGCAAGAGGGTCTACCGCCTGAAAAAAGTGAGCGGTAGACCCTCTCCTGTCAAGACTCCTACCGCATATAAAGGTCAGTAGTTAAGAGTTTTATGGGCTAACGCCGTAAAATAAAGCTCTTAACTAAAGTGCTGCAAAGTACACTAACACCCATAAACTACCTATTAACCCCTAAACCGAGGCATCCCCCCCACATCGCAAACACTATAATAAAATTATTTAACCCCTAATCTGCCGACCGGACATCGCCGCCACTTTAATAAATGTATTAACCCCTAAACCGCCGCACTCCCGCCTCGTAAACACTAGTTAAATGTTATTAACCCCTAATCTGCCGTCCCTAACATTGCGGACACCTACCTACATTTATTAACCCCTAATCTGCCGCCCCCAACATCGCCGCTACTATATTAAATTTATTAACCCCTAAATCTAACCCTAACCCCCCCTAACTTAAATATAATTTAAATAAAACAAAATTAAATTACTACTATTAAATAAATGAATCCTATTTAAAACTAAACACTTACCTATAAAATAAACCCTAACGGCTAGATTTAGAGTTTGGCGTCAAAAGCAGCGTTAAGGGGTCCTAACGCTGCTTTTGGCCGCCCGCTGGTATTTAGAGTCAGCCAGGAAAGGGTCTAACGCTCACTTCCTTATCCTTACCGCGACTCCAGGCTACCGCAGATCCCCTTACGCCAATTGCGTATCCTATCTTTTCTTGGAAGAAGTGAGCGGTAGACCCTCTACAGACAAGACTCCTACCGACAAAAAAAGTCAGTAGTTAAGAGCTTTATGGGCTAACGCCGGAATATAAAGCTCTTAACTACTGTGCTACAAAGTACACTAACACCCATAAACTACCTATGTAGCCCTAAACCGAGGCCCCCGCACATCGCCGCCACTATAATACATTTTTTTAACCCCTAATCTGCCGACCGGACACTGCCGCCACCTACATTATCCCTATGAACCCCTAATCTGCCCCCCCCCCCCAACGTTGCCGCTACCTAACTACAAGTATTAACCCCTAATCTGCCGACTGGACCTCGCCGCCACTATAATAAATGTATTAACCCCTAAACCGCCGCACTCCCGCCTCGCAAACACTATAATAATTATTATTAACCCCTAATCTGCCCTCCCTAACATCGCCGCCACCTACCTACAATTATTAACCCCTAATCTCCTGCCCGCAACGTCACCGCTACTATAATAAAGTTATTAACCCCTAAACCTAACTCTAACCCTAACACCCAACCACCACATAAATATAATTTAAATTAAACAAAATAATATTCCTATAATTAAATAAATTAATCCAATTTAAAACTAAATACTTAACTAGAAAATAAACCCTAATATAGCTACAATATAACTAATAATTACATTGTAGCTATTTTAAGATTTATATTTATTTTACAGGCAACTTTGTATTTATTTTAACTAGGTATAATAGCTATTAAATAGTTAATATCTATTTAATAGCTACCTAGTTAAAATAAATACAAAATTACCTGTAAAATAAATCCTACAATTAGCTAAACTAAAATACAATAAAATAAACTATTCTATAATACAAGAACAAACAAACACTAAATTACAAAAAATAAAAAAAATTACAAGAACTTTACACCTAATCTAAGCCCCCTAATAAAATAAAAAATCCCCCTAAAACAAAATAATGCCCTACCCTATTCTAAACTACAAAAGTAATCAGCTCTTTTACCAGCCCTTAAAAGGGCTTTTTGCAGGGCATTGCCCCAAAGTAATCAGCTCTTTTACCTGAAAATAAAAATACAATACCCCCCAACATTACAACCCACCACCCACATACCTACTCTAACCCACCCAAACCCCCCTTAAAAAAAACTATCGCTAACCCCCTGAAGATCATCCTACGTTGAGTCGTCTTCACCCAGCCGAGCCGAATTCTTCATCCAAGGTGTGCAGAGGAGGTCCTTCATCCGGTAGAAGTCTTCATCCAAGCGAGGCAAGAAGAGGTCCTTCATCCGGTAGAAGTCTTCATCCAGACGGAGCGAAGCGGAGCCATCTTCAAAGGAGCCGATGCGGAGCCATCCTCTTCAACCGAGGACTTCCCGACGAATGAAGGTTCCTTTAAGGGATGTCATCCAAGATGGCGTCCCTTCAATTCCGATTGGCTGATAGGATTCTATCAGCCAATCGGAATTAAGGTAGGAAAAATATGATTGGCTGATGCTATCAGCCAATCAGATTGAAGTTCAATCCGATTGGTTGATGCTCAATACGATTGGCTGAATCCTATCAGCCAAACGGAATTAAGGTAGGAAAAATCCTATTGGCTGATGCAATCAGCCAATAGGATTGAAGTTCAATCCGATTGGCTGATGCAATCAGCCAATAGGATTGAGTTTGCATTCTATTGGCTGTTCCAATCAGCCAATAGAATGCGAGGTCAATCCTATTGGCTGATTGTATCAGCCAATAGGATTTTTCCTACCTTAATTCAGGTGGGGGGGCAGATTAGGTGTTGGGGGGGCAGATTAGGGGTTAATAACTATAATGTAGGTGTCGGCGATGTTGGGGGCAGTAGATTAGGGGTTCATAAGTATAATGTAGGTGGCGGCGGTGTCCGGAGTGGCAGATTAGGGGTTAATAATTATAATGTAGGTGTCAGCGATAGCAGGGGCGGCAGATTAGGGGTTAATAAGTGTAAGATTAGGGGTGTTTAGACTCGGGTTTCATGTTAGGGTGTTAGGTGCAGACATAAATTTCATTTTCCCATAGGAAACAATAGGGCTGCGTTAGGAGCTGAACCCTGCTTTTTTTGCAGGTGTTAGGGTTTTTTTCAGCCAACTCAGCCCCATTGTTTCCTATGGGGAAATCGTGCACAAGCACATTTTGCCAGTTTACCGCTACCGTAAGCAACGCTGGTATTACAGTGAGATGTGGAGCTAAATTTTGCTCAACGCTCACTTTTCTGAGGCTAACGCCGCATTGAAGAAAACCTGTAATACCAGCGTTGGCTTAAGTGAGTGGTAAGAAAAAAAGGCTTGTTAGCCCTGCACAGCCTTACCGACAAAAACTCGTAATCTAGGTGACAGTTTGCACATGTGCAGACTGGGGTAGCCTGCCTTCTTGTATTCACTTAACCCCTTAAGGACAAGGCCATTTTTCAATTTCTTTCCCTTAAGGACCAGGGCTATTTTTACATTTCTGCGGTGTTTGTGTTTAGCTGTAATTTTCCTCTTACTCATTTACTGTACCCACACATATTATATACCGTTTTTCTCGCCATTAAATGGACTTTCTAAAGATACCATTATTTTCATCATATCTTATAATTTACTATAAAAAATTTTCATAAAATATGAGGAAAAAATGGAAAAAAACACACTTTTTCTAACTTTGACCCCCAAAATCTGTTACACATCTACAACCACCAAAAAACACCCATGCTAAATAGTTTCTAAATTCTGTCCTGAGTTTAGAAATACCCAATATTTACATGTTCTTTGCTTTTTTTGCAAGTTATAGGGCAATAAGTACAAGTAGCACTTTTCTATTTCCAAACCACTTTTTTTCAAAATTAGCGCTAGTTACATTGGGACACTGATATCTTTCAGGAATCCCTGAATATCCCTTGACATGTATATATATTTTTTAGAAGACATCCCAAAGTAATGATCTAGGCCCATTTTGGTATATTTCATGCCACCATTTCACCGCCAAATGAGATCAAATAAAGAAAAAATTCACTTTTTCATAATTTTTTCACAAACTTTAGGTTTCTCACTGAAATTATTTGCAAACAACTTGTGCAATTATGGCACAAATGGTTGTAAACGCTTCTCTGGGATCCCCTTTGTTCATAAATAGCAGACATATATGGCTTTGGCATTGCTTTTTGGTAATTAGAAGGCCGCTAAATGCCACTGCGCACCACACATGTTTTATGCCCAGCAGTGAAGGGGTTAATTAGGTAGCATGTAGGGAGCTTCTAGGGTTAATTTTAGCTTTAGTGTAGTGTAGTAGACAACCACAAGTATTGATCTAGGCCCATCTTGGTATATTTCATGCCACCATTTCACCGTAAAATGCGATCAAATAAAAATAAATGTTACATTTTTTTACAATTTTAGGTTTATCACTGAAATTATTTACAAACAACTTGTGCAATTATGGCACAAATGGTTGTACATGCTTCTCTGGGATCCCCTTTGTTCAGAAATAGCAGACATTTATGGCTTTTGTGTTGCTTTTTGGTAATTAGAAGGCTGCTAAAAGCTGCTTCGCATCACACGTGTATTATGCCCAGCAGTGCAGGGGTTAATTAGATAGCTTGTAGGGAGCTTGCAGCGTTAATTTTAGCTTTAGTGTAGAGATCAGCCTCCCACATGAGAGATCCCACCCCCTGATCCCTCCCAAACATCTCTCTTCCCTTCCCCACCCCACAATTGTCCCCGCCATATTAAGTACTGGCAGAAACTCTACCAGTACTAAAATAAAAGGCTTTTTTTTATGATTTTTTTTTTTTTTTTTTAAATATCTGTTTAGCTGTGATGGACCCCCCCTTAGCCCCTAACCTCTCTGATCACCCTCAAACAGCTCTATAACTCTTGCCCACATCCTATTTGCTGCCATCTTGGGTACTGGCAGCTGTCTGCCAGTACCCAATTTGCCTCCCAAAAATGTTTTTTTTTAATTTTGTTGTATGTAATTAAATTTTTTCTGTAGTGTAGCTGCCCCCCCAAAACCCTCCTCCCTCTATCCCCTCCCAGATCCTTTTGACAATTATTTCCCCCCCTCCCTCTCCCTCTCTCCCATTCATTAATGCATTGGTGGCAGTGGCTGTTGCGCGATTGCGCGCACACATGCACGCGCACGCGCGCTCCCTGCAGGCCCCTGCACGCTCCCGGCACCCGGCGTGCACATTGCACATTCAGGAATCGGATGCCGGGTAGCAATGGGCCGCCCACCCGCCTCCCTGCAGCTGCTCCCACCCACCAACGATCGGGCCCATCGCTACCGGTGCAGAGAGGGCCACAGAGTGGCTCTCTCTGCATCGGTTTTGGAAAAAAGGTATTGCAGTGATGCCTCAATGTCGAGGCATCACAGCAATACCTTGAAAGCGTTAAACTCTGATGTCGTACAGGGTACGTCGCTGGTCTTTAAAGACCAGGTTGTGTGCGACGTACCCTGTACGACATGCGTCATTAAAGGGTTAAGGCTGTTTAGCACTTTTTTAACTTGGTTACTATTACAAAGAATCATTTTACTTTCATGATTGTTGATGCAAAACTGATAATCCACCTTTTAAAAGCATGTGAGGCCATAGAATTTTAGGGAGGGAGGGAGGGAGGGAAATTAAACAAAAGCTTGCATAAATTGCATAAAAGTATTAACCCAAGCCTTCCGAGGAGAAAGGGAAACAAGCACAATTTTTAGATGTATTTTACAGCAAAATGCTGCAAAATAAATAATGAATGTACAGTATATTGCAATAATGGTTCACTTGCAATAATGAAACATTTTAGGCATTGTTGAAATGTCAAGTTTTATGGTCCTTTAAGTCCTCACAGGTGTAATGCACACCACCTTTTTGAACTCTGATCCTCTATTCACACGTAGTATATGTACATATGCCACTGAACCAGTAATTACATTTATTAGGAACATTTTTGGTAATGGAAGTATAATGAAAAAATGCTTCTGTTTAAAATGTAAATGCATTCATGCATATTTCAATGTTCACCTTTCTATCCCTTTAATTGGTTTGAACCTTAAAATCACATGTAGATAAAGCAGCCTATCCCTTATTTACAGTCCCCCCCCCCCCCCCAATTTTCTAGAGAATAATGCAAACACTATTAGCAAGATTAAAAAAGTTCCACTGGCTGAGTACACACATATTGCTTTACATAATATGATAATGATATGAGTAAAGCGGTACATGTATTTTCATGCTTATTGAAAAAGAAATGCAACATAGCACCTGTAATATGTTTTGTACATCAATAGAAAACATTACACTAGAAAAATATGAAAAAGCTTTTAAAGCAGTGTTTCTCAACTCCAGTCCTCAGGGCCCTTAAAGGGACATTAAACACCAACTAAATGCTAAATAGAATGATGCATTCAAAGAAAAGATTAGTATGAGAAAAACATTTAGATGTAGTTTTTAAAGTTTAATTAGCTTTTTAAATATTGACAAAATAAATGTAAACAGGGGCGTATTTATGGATAGGCCAACAATGCCGGTGCCTAGAGCGACAACATTTTGGGGGGCAGCCCTTTTCTACTGCACTGCACACTTGAATTTGGTTGCCTGCTTTAAAAAAATAATAATAATTTTAAACGGGCGGATAACTGCCGAGCGGTCACGTGACTGGCATTTCGCCGAAGTCACGTGACGTTTTCAACTAGCCAGCTTCTGTTCTGCATGCCGGCGCCACACATGGCTTGAGGGAGTCACGCATGTGCGCACGTGATCTCCTAGGCCAGGCGGCAACGGTGTTGGAGTCGAGTCACGAGTGGTGAGATCGGGAGGAGAGGAGACCCACACTTACACACTGTGTAAGATTTCAGAGCTAAGAGTCACTCATTGCACTTGCTTGACTGTCAGACTCTCAGTCAGAAGTGCAACATTAGAAAAAACCAAAACAAAAACAATATTTGAAAAAGAAAAAGAGCATGAAAAAAGAGAAATATTTAGTTAAAGACTTAGAACATCTGAAAGGTTCTTGACTTTGAAGTCACAGCTGTTCACTAAAAGTGAGACTAAAAGCAAATATACATTTATAAAACTTTGTTCATGAAATGTAATTTAGTTAAAATCAGGGCAGAAAAGAAAGGTGACCAAATAATTAAAAAGCTAATTGGTGCAGCAGACTTTTCAGTGCCTAGGGCAGCACTAATCCTAAATAAGCCACTGAGTGTAAAGTTTTAGTGTCTATAAAGCAATGGGAGCTGCCATGTTGTAACTTAGGTTACCTTCTCTGCTGTAGCCAATTATGGACAGTTATAAATAGGTCACTAGAGTGTGCAGCCAATGGTTGTGCTGAATTTAACAGTGTTCTGCATTTCCATTTCTAACAGGAACTTAAAAGCTCACAATTTCAGAATGGAATTACAGGAAAAGGGGGAAAATATATAATGATAGTATATTGTAGATTTTTTAAAATATTTATTTATATATATATATATATATATATATATATATATATATATATATGTGTGTGTGTATATATATATATATATATATATATATATATATATATATATATATATATATATATATATATATATATATATATATATATATACGATTTATCATTTTATATTACCATCTCAAAGTGTTTAATGTACCTTTAACATGCCAGATATGCATTATATCTTAACTAAAGCACAGGTGAAATAATCAGCTGATCAGTAACCATGGTTACTAACCTGCTCTCACCCTTCAGATGATTATTTCACCTGTGCTTTAGTTAAGATATAATTAAACTCTGGCCTGTTAAGGGGCCTTAAAGGGACATGACACCCACACTTTTTCTTTCATGATTTAGAAAGGGAATGCAATTTTAAACATCTTTCTAATTTATTTATATTATCTAATATGTTTTATTCTCTTGATATTCTTTGCTGAAAAGCATATCTAGATATGCTCAGGAGCTGCTGATTGGTTGCTGCACATAGAAGCCTTGTGTGATTGGCTCACCATGTGCATTGCTTTTTCTTCAACTAAGGATATCTAAAAAAAATTAGCAAAATAAATAATAGAAGTAAATTGTAATGTTGTTTAAATTTCGATTCTCTATCTGAATCATGAAAGAAAGATTTTGGGTTTAGTGGCCCTTTAAGACTGGAGTTGAACAAGTTGGGCAAATATTTATACTTGCACAGTATACCATTTCCACATGAAACATTATCATTAGGCCATAAACAACAAGACTTATAATATTGTGATACAGATACTGAATATTATCCTAACATCTATGTCATACAAGTTATAGAGGATTTTATAACAAGTACCAATACATATTTTGCACTGCTCTCTCTTTTACTACTTAGGCAGTTTTTAAAAAAAATAATAATACTGTTCACAGAATGAATAAAAACAACAAACTACAACAATGGCAAGAACAGCCAATAAGAGAACAAAGTTTGAAGAACAAAAAAGGAAACATATGGCACTACTAAAAAAAATGTGTAATTGACCCATGTGATTTCCCACAAAAAAAATGTGTGTGAACTACGAGTTGATATTGTCCATATAAGATTCAAGTGATTTCCTCTTTGTCTTATACTTGTTAAGTAAGATACCTTTAACCATAACACCTACATTAACCCCTTGAGTGCTACACATGTAGTCTTCCTTTCAACTGTAGGCTTCTTTGCCTCTCTTGAATGTTTCTGTAAAGAGAACAAAGTTGATATGAGCAAAAGAGATCAGCCAATGAGCACAATTGTAATGAACATATACAGGCCACAGAATCACCATACCTCCTCTTTCTCTTTTGCTGCTCAGTTAAATAAAAAGCAATAAATATTTAAACAACATTAAAGGGCCACTAAACCCAAAATCTTTCTTTCATGATTCAGATAGAGAATAGAAATTTAAACAACATTACAATTTACTTCCATTATTTATTTTGCTTCATTTTTTAAATATCCTTATTTGAAGAAAAAGCAATGCACATGGTGAGCCAATCACATGATGCTTCTATGTGCAGCAACCAATCAGCAGCTAGTGAGCATATCTAGATATGCTTTCCATCAAAGAATATCAAGAGAATAAAACAAATTAGATAATATAAGTAAATTAGAAAGATGTTTAACATTGCATTCTCTTTCTAAATCATAAAAGAAAAAATGTGGGTGGCATGTCCCTTTAAGTGTCTTTTTTATCTTTTCCTTTATAATTTTATTGGATATGTTTATTTCTATTCATTTTACTTAAAGTGATGTTAAATCCTAGAGTTTGTGAAACGCTAGGGTTTACCATTGGAACAAATAAAGGGGACTTTAATTCATGAAGTATAAAATACTTCATGCTGAAAGCTACTTTATTTGTTTGCAGCGTTTCGCCGCTCTGAGCTGCTAAGGCAGCCCACAGCAGAACACTATGTGGCTGAGAGGTGACGTTTCCACCTCTTAGCCAATAGCCGTGTGTGAAATCCAGTTTGGCACCGCAATATGCCCCAAAATAATAGCAATACATGTCTTTCTCCAAACCTGCTTTAAACAAGGAGCGTATGCATTTCCCTATTTTTGATGACTCCCAGAACCCTAGCTCACCTCTGCAGATACCAAATCTCTTTTCTCCTGAAACACCACGTTGGCCAGCCCAAGCTTGGTTTCCCTCCCTTCTAGAACTATCTTTCTTTCCCCCTCTCCTTTTTCCACACCTCCCCAATCTTTTTGTAGATCCTTTGTGAAATTCTCTTCCTCTCCTATCAGCGATCTCTCACTCTAATAGCTTGGGCAATATCAGGGTGCCCTAGACTCTCAAATGACTTTCAAAGAACTCTCAATCTCTTCTCCAAGAGTCTTGGACTCCAGGTACTAAAATATCTAACCTTTAGGTCTGGTTCAAATGGTCTAGCTGGTGTGCACAAGTGACGTGCAGTCATAGGAGGCAGGTGAGGCAGAGCCTTTGTGGGCATTACACTTTTTAAAGCTTAAAGGCTCTTCATGGCCCATACCGCTCCCAAAAGAGGCTTTCCGCTAATCAGCCTCGGGAGCCAATCAGCCGGTGCCAGAATCTGAGCAGGAAGAGAGCCGACAGCCAAGTGACGTCACATGTGAGCCTGTTGCCTGTGAGGAGAGCTACTGCCGGTGAGAAGTGGAGAAAAGAGTCAGACAGGAGCCAGAGGACAAGTTTGCCAGGTAAATGCAAATTAATTACAAAAACAGTCAAAACCGGCAGCTGTAAAGGGGCGAGCTGGGGCTGTGTAACAAGACCCGTGTTAGTTGCAGTGAACTGAATGGTGGTGTGGGGTGAGGGGACTGAACTTGTGTGCTCTCCTTCCCCATGCGGCATTCCTCATATTAAGAACAGTTACAGCTGATCTGTACAAATCAGCTGTAACTGTTCTTTCATTTTTATGTCTTCTATTTTTTTTTTCTCAGCCTGAGTGTTATTGCTCCTTTCCCTGTTAACCCCGTTCCTCCCTGTCTTTTGTATTGACTTTCGTTTCCTATCCACCAAGGATCCTCTTAGCTTATTCTAACTGACAGGGATTAAGGGCACATTGTAAATCTTTTTTTTTATCGTATCATTGCATGCTTATCCTCAGCTGGGCTAGGAAGGGAGGGCTGTCTGTTTATTTAAAGTTTGTTTATTTTTAAAAGTCAAGCAAATATGATGTGATGTCACAGCATACCGTTCCATATTTTAGCTGGGAACTAGCTGTTCTTTTACTTCAATGAAATGTGGAGAAATGGCTGACAATCCAGTATATCAACATCTCAGATACACTTTTTAACATGTATCATGTAACATACAACATGGCTTAACACACCATAAGTGATTACTCTCATTTGCATCATACTACACTATACAGAGGAATATTGATTTTAAAGTTTTAAATAAAGTTTTCAATATATGTTTTTTATGCTTTACATATAACATGCTTTAAAGGGACAGTCTACACCAGAATTTTTATTGTTTTAAAAGATAGATAATCCCTTTATTACCCATTTCCCAGTTTTGCATAACTAACACAGTTATAATAATATACTTTTAATCTCTGTGATTATCTTGTATCTAAGCCTCTGCAAACTGCCCCTTTTTCAGTTCTTTTGACAGACTTGCAGTCTAGCCAATCAGTGCCTGCTCCCAGATAACTTCTCGTGCACAAGCACAGTGTTATCTATATGAAATACGTGAACTAACACCCTCTAGTGGCGAAAAACGGTTAAAATGCAATCTGAAAGAGGTGGGCTTCAAGGTCTAAGAAATTAGCATATGAACCTCCTAGATTAAGCTTTCAACTAAGAATGCCAAGAGAACAAAGCAAAAATGGTGATAAAAGTAAATTGGAAAATTGTTTAAAATGACATGCTCTATCTGAATCATGAAAGTTTATTTTGGCCTAGACTGTCCCTTTAACATGCCCATGTGCTTATTCTGCCTTGTTTTATAATAATAATAATAATGTACTAAGGAAAACAAATTTATGTTCCCAGGCAAACTTCTGAACCAAATGCTGCTACATCACAAATCCTTTTGCAAAATGGAAACTAGAATGTATTTTTTACAGTGTTTTGACACATGCTAGAAGTGAAATTCCAAAAAAATAATAATAGCACTTCCAAAAGAAAAAATGGTGTTGTATCTCCTAAAAAACAAATGTGTAATTCCAAAAAAGAAGATTGTACTTCCCAAAAACAAAATTGTACTCCCAAAAAAAAATGTATTTGTAATTAAATATTTGTATTCTAAAAAAAAAAATGTATTTCCAAGAAAAAAAAGAAAATTTGAAAATGTAGATTTTTATTGTGTCACAGTTTATGTGCAATGATAAAGAATCACACACGCTTGCCTTTTTTGACAGCAATCTTATTCCATACCTTTAAATGTAATATTCAATTTGAATTTTCCTAATTCGAATATTGCATAATCCGAATTGAATTCTGCAATAATCGAATTAGAACAATTAGAATTAATATATTTGTAATAGTATTTCTAATGCTCTCTTTATATGTAATAATCATGTACTATTCTAAATAGAAAAGTTTAATTTATACACTTGTATCTATTATGTATCAATTTACTAAATTCATAAACTATTGAACTTCTGAATAGTATTTGTTAAATTGAATGTTACATTAAAAAAGAAAATGTGGATATTCGAACTAATTATGAACATTCAAAAACAAAAGTAACATTCGAAAACTGGAAATAAAATTTGATTACAGAACTTTAATGGATTTTCATTCTTATCAACATTAGATTGTCCAAAAAGAATATCCACAGGACTATTCATTCTACCAAGCCAATCCTCAGAATAGTGTATAAAGTATTATCCCTTTAACAGTAATTATCCCCCAGTAATTAAGAAGAGACTGGAACTATTATAGATAAAAATGCAGTTAAACAAATAGTGATTGTGTTTTAATTTAGCAAATGCCCCAATTAAGATTAATTAATAATTAGTTAACTTGCTTGGTAAGGGGAAAAAACAGAAATAAAGACAAAATAAAATCTGCCATTACCTGTCATTTCTATTGCTAAAATAGAAATATTTCTGTTTAATTTTCTACTCAGTCTTCAATATTTTTTACCCGAGGTGATAATTTATCTGCTTTTCAAACCATTCAAGTATAGTTACTGAATGATTATGTATTTTACATCAATATGTACTGTATTGTAAAACTTTATTATAAATGTACATGACTTGTCCATTTAATTTGAATGCGGTTTATAGATTTATTAGCTTGTGTTACACCCTTTTTGTGGGAAGGCAGCATAAATAATGTGATTACATCTATGACAGATTGCTTGACATAAATTATGTTCCACAGAAAATCATAATTTGTTTTTCTAATTATACAATGCTCGTATAATCTTGATTTCATGCCATATTCTTAGCTAAAATTGTTTGAGATATAAAGCATTGTTGCATTCATTTAAAAAAGAGTTAAAGGGACATGAAACCCAAATATTTTATTTCACGATTCAGATAGAGCATGCAATTTTAAGCAACTTTCTAATTCACTCCTATTATCAATGTTTCTTCGTTCTCTTGGTATCTTTATTTGAAATGAATGTAAGCTAAATGTAGCCACCAATCAGCAACCCTGGTGCTGAACCAAAAATGGACCAGCTCCTAAACTTCCATTCCTGCTTTTCAAATAAAGATACCAAGAGAATGAAGAAAATTTGATAATAAGAGTAAATTAGAAAGTTGCTTAAAATTGCATGCTCTATCTAAATCATGAAAGAAACCATTTGGGTTTCCTATCCCTTTAAGCAATCTAAATGTAAATGAATTATAGCAAACAGTTGGCACTATACTGTTTTAATAAAAGCAAACAATATATATATATATATATATATATATATATATATATATATATATATATATATATATATATATATTTTATTATGCATCAGAAATTACTTAGTAATTACTTAGAGACAATTACAGCTTGGCTTTATAAAATTACAAATGGAAAAACTACAATTTTCAGATTCAATTGCAGGAGGAAGAAATATTGTTATTTCTTTTAATGCATTAACATTTTATGGTGAATTCAATTTTAAGTTTGATGTCCCTTTAAGCAAGCCAGCTACTATGAATTTGCAAGTTATTGCGAAGGCAATAGAGAGGGCAAGGGGAATTTTGAAAATGAATAGTATGTAGAGGTTCCAGTACCCCCTGCACCCTTGGGGGTCGATCCGATTAAAAATCGTCGCCCGCAAAAGTCGGCGATGCCAATATTTGCGCGGGTTTGGTATCCTATATACGGCGTAACCTAGAAGTTACGCATGTATATTTCTGCCGTCGCCAGTAGTTTTTTGGGCCATAGGCAGGTATACCAAACCCGCGCAATTTGGTATCCAATATACAGCGTAAGGACTTACGTGGCAAAAATGGAGAAATCTTACTCCATTTTCACCTCGCCACAAAAAGCAGCTGTAAGAAGCCTTACGCTGACTATTGGAGCCCCGTAACTCCCTAAACTGGCTGCTAAAATAAACCTAACACCTAACGCATGCGCAATGTCTATCTCCCTGTCAACCGCGATCTGCTAAATAAAACCTAACACCTAACGCATGCGCAATGTCTATCTCCCTGTCAACCGCGATCTGCTAAATAAAACCTGACACCTAACGCATGCGCAATGTCTATCTCCCTGTCAACCGCGATCTGCTAAATAAAACCTAACACCTAACGCATGCGCAATGTCTATCTCCCTGTCAACCGCGATCCCCCGCCGCAATCCCTAATAAAGTATTTAACCCCTAAACCGCCGCCATCTACATAAACTAACCCCCTACTGCGAGCCCCAAAAACCGCCACCATCTAACTGATTTATCCCCTAATGTGAACCCCTTACACCGCCGCCATCTATATTAAAATTATTAACCCCTAATTTACTCTACCTACCCCGCCGCCAGCTATATTATCTATATTAACCCTAAGTATATTATAGCTAATATAGTTATTACATTATATATATTAACTATATTAACCCTAATTATATTAGGGTTAATATATTTAATATAGTTACTATAGTATTTATATAAACTATATTAACTCTATCTAACCCTAACACCCCTAACTAAATTCTTATTAAATAAATCTAATTCATATTATAAACTAAAATATTCCTATTTAAATCTAAATACTTACCTATAAAATAAACCCTAAGATAGCTACAATATAATTAATAATTACATTATAGCTATGTTAGGGTTTATATTTATTTTACAGGTAAATTGTTAATTATTTTAACTAGGTATAATAGCTATTAAATAGTTATTAACTATTTAATAGCTACCTAGTTAAAATAATTACCCAATTACCTGTAAAATAAATCCTAACCTAAGTTACAAATACACCTACACTATCAATAAATTAAAGAAACTACAAATATCTATCTAAAAATACAATTAAATAAACTAAACTAAATTACAAAAAAAACAAAAACACTAAATTACAAAAAATAAAAAAAAGATTACAAGATTTTTAAGCTAATTACACCTATTTAAAGCCCCCCAAAATAAAAAAATTCCCTACCCTATTCTAAATTAAAAAAAGTTCAAAGCTCTTTTACCTTACCAGCCCTTAAAAGGGCCTTTTGTGGGGGGCATGCCCCAAAGAAAACTGCTCTTTTGCCTGCAAAAAAAAACACAATACCACCCCCCAACATTACAACCCACCACCCACATACCCCTAATCTAACCCAAACCCCCCTTAAATAAACCTAACACTACCCCCCTGAAGATCTCCCTACCTTGTATTCACCCAGCCGGGCCGAACTCCTCATCCGATCCGAGCGATGTGTTCCAGCAAGCGGCAGTGAAGTCTTCTTCCATCCGGGCGATGTCTTGAAGCAAGCGGCAGAGAGTCTTCTTCCATCGGCGATGTCTTCAAGCAAATCGGCATCTTCAATCTTCTTTCTTCGCTCCTCCGCCGCGGAGCATCCATCCGGCACGACGACTTCCCGACGAATGAGGTTCCTTTAAATGACGTCATCCAAGATGGCGTCCGTCGAATTCCGATTGGCTGATAGGATTCTATCAGCCAATCGGAATTAAGGTAGAAAAATCTGATTGGCTGATTGAATCAGCCAATCAGATTCAAGTTCAATCCGATTGGCTGAACCAGGCAAAAGAGCAGTTTTCTTTGGGGCATGCCCCCACAAAAGGCCCTTTTAAGGGCTGGTAAGGTAAAAGAGCTTTGAACTTGTTTTAATTTAGAATAGGGTAGGGAATTTTTTTATTTTGGGGGGCTTTAAATAGGTGTAATTAGCTTAAAAATCTTGTAATCTTTTTTTTATTTTTTGTAATTTAGTGTTTGTTTTTTTTTGTAATTTATTTTAGTTTATTTAATTGTATTTTTAGATAGATATTTGTAGTTTCTTTAATTTATTGATAGTGTAGGTGTATTTGTAACTTAGGTTAGGATTTATTTTACAGGTAATTGGGTAATTATTTTAACTAGGTAGCTATTAAATAGTTAATAACTATTTAATATTTACTATTATACCTAGTTAAAATAATTAACAATTTACCTGTAAAATAAATATAAACCCTAACATAGCTATAATGTAATTATTAATTATATTGTAGCTATCTTAGGGTTTATTTTATAGGTAAGTATTTAGATTTAAATAGGAAGATTTTAATTAATAATATTAATATTAGATTTATTTTAATAAGAGTTTAGTTAGGATGTTAGAGTTAGATAGGGTTATTATACTTAATATATATATAATATAATAACGATAACTATATTAACCCTAATATAATTAGGGTTAATATAGTTAATATATATAATATAATAACTATATTAACTATATTAACCCTAATATAATTAGGGTTAATATAGTTAATATAGCTGGCGGCGGTGTAGGGGGATTAGATTAGGGGTTAATACATTTATTATAGGAGGCCGCGGTGTAGGGGGATGTAGATTGTAGGCAAAAGAGCAGTTTACTTTGTGACAAAGCCCCGCCAAAAGCCCTTTTAAGGGCTGGCAAAAGAGCTGTTACTTTGGGGCAATGCCACGCAAAAAGCCCTTTTCAGGGCTATTTGTAGGGTTAGACTTAGGTTTAGTGGTAGGGATAGTTTAGTATTTTAGGGGTTAAATAATTTAATATAGATGGCGGCGGGGTAGGGGGATTAGATTAGGGGTTAATCATTTTAAAATAGATAGCGGCGGGGTAGGGGCTCACTTTAGGGGGTAGGTAAGGTAGATGGCGGCGATGTTAGGGGCTCACTTTAGGGGGTTATAGATTTAATATAGCTGGCGGCGGTTTAGGGGTTAATAACTTTATTAGGTAGCGGCGGGCTCCGGTAGTGGCAGTTTAGGGGTTAATACATATTTTATTGTTAGGCTAGTGAGGGGGGATAGCGGAGAGAGGGTTAGACGTGTCGGGCTATGTTAGGGAGGCGTGTTAGACAGTGCGGGTGATTTAGACTTTAGTCAGGTTTTGTAGGCGCCGGCAGTTTCTAACGTGCCGTAAGTCACTGGCGACGCCAGAAATTTGTACTTGCGCAGATTTCTGGACATCGCTGGTTTGTCAGACTTACGGCACGTTAGCATCTGACGGCGCCATATATGGGATAGCTCGAGTTGCGAGCTGAAACTGCGGGGGACGCGGGTTCCCTCGCTTGCGCCGCAAACTACGATCTATATCGGATTGCGCCCCTGATGTTTAACTAATGGTTACATTTTTTCACCCCAAATTTGATAGCCTGAACCCCTCCTGCTGGAAGCCCAGGTATAACCTCCCCCATCTAATACCTCCCCCATTTTGAACACACACAATCTTTTCTTTCATGTAATTAGCAAGAGTCCATGAGCTAGTGACGTATGGGATATACATTCCTACCAGGAGGGGCAAAGTTTCCCAAACCTCAAAATGCCTATAAATACACCCCTCACCACACCCACAATTCAGTTTTACAAACTTTGCCTCCGATGGAGGTGGTGAAGTAAGTTTGTGCTAGATTCTACGTTGATATGCGCTCCGCAGCAAGTTGGAGCCCGGTTTTCCTCTCAGCGTGCAGTGAATGTCAGAGGGATGTGAGGAGAGTATTGCCTATTTGAATGCAGTGATCTCCTTCTACGGGGTCTATTTCATAGGTTCTCTGTTATCGGTCATAGAGATTCATCTCTTACCTCCCTTTTCAGATCGACGATATACTCTTATATATACCATTACCTCTGCTGATTCTCGTTTCAGTACTGGTTTGGCTTTCTACAAACATGTAGATGAGTGTCCTGGGGTAAGTAAATCTTATTTTCTGTGACACTCTAAGCTATGGTTGGGCACTTTGTTTATAAAGTTCTAAATATATGTATTCAAACATTTATTTGCCTTGACTCAGAATGTTCAACTTTCCTTATTTTTCAGACAGTCAGTTTCATATTTGGGATAATGCATTTGATTTAATCATTTTTTCTTACCTTCAAAAAATTTGACTCTTTTTCCCTGTGGGCTGTTAGGCTCGCGGGGGCTGAAAATGCTTCATTTTATTGCGTCATTCTTGGCGCGGACTTTTTTGGCGCAAAAATTCTTTTCCGTTTCCGGCGTCATACGTGTCGCCGGAAGTTGCGTCATTTTTTGACGTTATTTTGCGCCAAAAATGTCGGCGTTCCGGATGTGGCGTCATTTTTGGCGCCAAAAGCATTTAGGCGCCAAATAATGTGGGCGTCTTATTTGGCGCTAAAAAATATGGGCGTCACTTTTGTCTCCACATTATTTAAGTCTCATTTTTCATTGCTTCTGGTTGCTAGAAGCTTGTTCTTTGGCATTTTTTCCCATTCCTGAAACTGTCATTTAAGGAATTTGATCAATTTTGCTTTATATGTTGTTTTTTCTCTTACATATTGCAAGATGTCTCACGTTGCATCTGAGTCAGAAGATACTACAGGAAAATCGCTGTCTAGTGCTGGATCTACCAAAGCTAAGTGTATCTGCTGTAAACTTTTGGTAGCTATTCCTCCAGCTGTTGTTTGTATTGATTGTCATGACAAACTTGTTAATGCAGATAATATTTCCTTTAGTAAAGTACCATTGCCTGTTGCAGTTCCTTCAACATCTAAGGTGCAGAATGTTCCTGATAACATAAGAGATTTTGTTTCTGAATCCATAAAGAAGGCTATGTCTGTTATTTCTCCTTCTAGTAAACGTAAAAAATCTTTTAAAACTTCTCTCCCTACAGATGAATTTTTAAATGAACATCATCATTCTGATTCTGATGACTCTTCTGGTTCAGAGGATTCTGTCTCAGAGGTTGATGCTGATAAATCTTCATATTTATTTAAAATGGAATTTATTCGTTCTTTACTTAAAGAAGTTCTAATTGCTTTAGAAATAGAGGATTCTGGTCCTCTTGATACTAATTCTAAACGTTTGGATAAGGTATTTAAATCTCCTGTGGTTATTCCAGAAGTTTTTCCTGTTCCTAATGCTATTTCTGCAGTAATTTCCAAAGAATGGGATAAATTGGGTAATTCATTTACTCCTTCTAAACGTTTTAAGCAATTATATCCTGTGCCGTCTGACAGATTAGAATTTTGGGACAAAATCCCTATTTCTACCCTTGCTAAACATACTACTATTCCTACGTCAGATGGTACTTCATTTAAGGATCCTTTAGATAGGAAAATTGAATCCTTTCTAAGAAAAGCTTATCTGTGTTCAGGTAATCTTCTTAGACCTGCTATATCTTTGGCTGATGTTGCTGCAGCTTCAACTTTTTGGTTGGAAACTTTAGCGCAACAAGTAACACATCATGATTCTCATGATATTATTATTCTTCTTCAGCATGCTAATAATTTTATCTGTGATGCCATCTTTGATATTATCAGAGTTGATGTCAGGTTTATGTCTCTAGCTATTTTAGCTAGAAGAGCTTTATGGCTTAAGACTTGGAATGCTGATATGGCTTCTAAATCAACTCTACTTTCCATTTCTTTCCAGGGTAACAAATTATTTGGTTCTCAGTTGGATTCTATTATTTCAACTGTTACTGGTTGGAAAGGAACTTTTTTACCATAGGATAAAAAAATCTAAGGGTAAAAACAGGGCTAATAATCGTTTTCGTTCCTTTCGTTTCAACAAAGAACAAAAGTCTGATCCTTCATCCTCAGGAGCAGTTTCAGTTTGGAAACCATCTCCAATCTGGAATAAATCCAAGCCAGCCAGAAAGGCAAAGCCTGCTTCTAAGTCCACATGAAGGTGCGGCCCTCATTCCAGCTCAGCTGGTAGGGGGCAGGTTACGTTTTTTCAAAGACATTTGGATCAATTCTGTTCACAATCTTTGGATTCAGAACATTGTTTCAGAAGGGTACAGAATTGGTTTCAAGATAAGACCTCCTGCAAAGAGATTTTTTCTTTCCCGTGTCCCAGTAAATCCAGTAAAAGCTCAAGCATTTCTGAATTGTGTTTCAGATCTAGAGTTGACTGGAGTAATTATGCCAGTTCCAGTTCAGGAATAGGGGATGGGGTTTTATTCAAATCTCTTCATTGTACCAAAGAAGGAGAATTCCTTCAGACCAGTTCTGGATCTAAAAATATTGAATCGTTATGTAAGGATACCAACGTTCAAGATGGTAACTGTAAGGACTATCTTGCCTTTTGTTCAGCAAGGGAATTTTATGTCCACAATAGATTTACAGGATGCATATCTGCATATTCCGATTCATCCAGATCATTATCGGTTCCTGAGATTCTCTTTTCTGGACAAGCATTACCAGTTTGTGGCTCTGCCGTTTGGCCTAGCTACAGCTCCAAGAATTTTTACAAAGGTTCTCGGTGCCCTTCTGTCTGTAATCAGAGAACAGGGTATTGTGGTATTTCCTTATTTGGACGATATCTTGGTACTTGCTCAGTCTTTACATTTAGCAGAATTTCATACGAATCGACTTGTGTTGTTTCTTCAAGATCATGGTTGGAGGATCAATTTACCAAAAAGTTCATTGATTCCTCAGACAAGGGTAACCTTTCTGGGTTTCCAGATAGATTCAGTGTCCATGACTCTGTCTTTAACAGACAAGAGACGTCTAAAACTGATTGCAGCTTGTCGAAACCTTCAGTCACAATCATTCCCTTCGGTAGCCTTATGCATGGAAATTCTAGGTCTTATGACTGCTGCATCGGACGCGATCCCCTTTGCTCGTTTTCACATGCGACCTCTTCAGCTTTGTATGCTGAATCAATGGTGCAAGGATTACACAAAGATATCTCAATTAATATCTTTAAAACCGATTGTTCGACACTCTCTAACGTGGTGGACAGATCACCATCGTTTAATTCAGGGGGCTTCTTTTGTGCTTCCGACCTGGACTGTAATTTCAACAGATGCAAGTCTCACAGGTTGGGGAGCTGTGTGGGGATCTCTGACGGCACAAGGAGTTTGGGAATCTCAGGAGGTGAGATTACCAATCAATATTTTGGAACTCCGTGCAATTTTCAGAGCTCTTCAGTTTTGGCCTCTTCTGAAGAGAGAATCGTTCATTTGCTTTCAGACAGACAATGTCACAACTGTGGCATACATCAATCATCAAGGAGGAACTCACAGTCCTCTGGCTATGAAAGAAGTATCTCGAATTTTGGTTTGGGCGGAATCCAGCTCCTGTCTAATCTCTGCGGTTCATATCCCAGGTGTAGACAATTGGGAAGCGGATTATCTCAGTCGCCAAACGTTGCATCCGGGCGAATGGTCTCTTCACCCAGAGGTATTTCTTCAGATTGTTCACATGTGGGAACTTCCAGAAATAGATTTGATGGCGTCCCATCTAAACAAGAAACTTCCCAGGTATCTGTCTGTTAGAAACAATATATATCAGACTCAGTCTATAAAAGTAGGAGTGGAACACAACTGCAGAATACTGAATAAATGTATGTATGTATCACAAAACTGTCTGAAACCCTTATCACTAGAAAGGCTTCCTTCAGTGTAGTGATTAGGATATACTGTATCAAGTATGATAAGCTCATACAGAATGGAACTGGATAATGTGGACTACAACTGTTAATATCACACTCAGATAACAACAGTTTATGCAGAGACAGATAGAGATTTCAAACAGGCAGATTCCCAGATTAAATATGCAGATTGTAGAAAAGAGCCAGTACAAAGGATAAGATATGTGCTTAGCGTACATGTAACAATATAGTGCCTGAGGTTGATATGGTATTTGCATAAACAAGTAGAAAGTACCTTGGAGCAAAGTGAAGCGTGGAGAGCTAGCAGCAATCCCTTCGGTGGCGTCTGAGTGTAGTTAGTTTGAGACCGGAGAAACCGGAAGTGACGTCACGCTGTTTTTGGGAACAGCGCTGAATCTTGCTGACAAGCAGAAGCGTAGCAGAGAAGGTTGCAGCTGCGGAAAGAGGCAAGGAGGAGAATTATCCAAAGGTAGACAAGGTACTTTACCCCATGAAAGTGAGAGAGTGTCCTATGTAAGGAATCCAGTGTAATTCAGTAGTAGAACCGGAGGCTCAGAGAATCCTTTCTTCAAGGAGAAATTAGGAGAGACTTTGGCAAGCAATCCTCACTGTGGCAGAGAACTTCAATACTGAGCAGGGAATGAAAGGTGAACAGCTTATTTAAGGAAGAGCCAACCAATCAGGAAATAATGGGTGTGGCTAGGAGAGAAGGTATTGAGACGGCTGAATCTGACAGAACCCCCTCCTCAAGGACGCTGTTTCACAGCGGCAGGACAAGGGCGGTCAGGATGACGTCGGTGGTATAGGGACAAAAGCCTAGGCGAGTTTAGATTGGAAAGAGGTTCCCAGGAATCCTCATCGCTGGAATAGTTTTTCCACCTGACCAAGTACTGAAGAACACCGTTGGAGATCCTAGAATCCAATATGGAGTCAACTTCGTATTCATCCGGTGCTAAAGGAAGGGTAGTTGGAGGTAGAAGAACTTGTCCATCCCTTGTGGGAACATAGGGTTTCAACAGGGAAACATGAAAGGTAGGATGTATTTTAAGAGAACTGGGAAGGCTTAGTCTGACAGCATTGGCATTGATAACCTTTTGGACAGTGAAGGGACCAATAAAAAGACTGGCCAATTTTTTTGAAGGAACTTGCAATTTTAAGTTTCTGGTGGAGAGCCAGACTAAATCTCCAATGATGTAATCAGGCGGTTTGCGTCTCCTGAGGTCGTAGTAATGTTTTTGAGTATCCTGAGCCTTCCGAATATTCTCCTGAATGACATTGAAATTCTCCTGGAGAGAGGAGTGGAGTTCATCCAGCAGAGGTGAATCTGACGAAGCAGGTGTAGAGAAAGTCAAAGTGGGGTGATAGGAGTAGTTTGCGAAAAACGGTGATAATTTAGTAGAGGCATTGGTTAAATTGTTGTAGGCAAACTCTGCCATAGAGAGATATTTCATCCAATCGTTCTGTTGATAAGAACAATAACATCTGAGAAAGTGTTCAAGCCATTGGTTTAACCTTTCCGATTGCCCATTAGTTTGGGGATGAAAAGCTGTGGTAAAACGATGTTCCATATTGACCAGTTGACATAGTTTGCTCCAGAATCTTGAGGTGAATTGTGTGCCCCTATCCGTTGTCAAGATAGAGGGTATCCCATGCAACTTGACGATGTGGTCTAAGAAGAGAGTCGCTGTTTCAGAGGATGTGGGGAGTTTATGGTAAGGAATGAAATGAGCCATTTTGGTAAATAAATCAATGACGACAAGGATAGTGGTTTGATTTTTGGACGGAAATCAACAATGAAGTCCATGGAAATATGTTGCCACGGCTTCTTGGGGACTGGTAAAGGCATAAGCAGTCCAAATGGTGGTTTTCTTTCCGGTTTGCAGGTGACACAGACAGCGCAAGTGGCAATATGATCTGAAATGGTAGATTTCATGTGTGGCCACCAATACGTATGGGAGACGAGGTCCAGAGTACGTTGAAGACCTGGGTGACCTGCTAAAGGAATGTCATGACAGGTCCGTATAATTTGTGTTCTTAAGGAAGGAGGTATAAACAATTTCTCACCATGGAAATAGATACCATGCAGTTTACTCAAAACTGGGTCAGGAGGGATTGGGTGCTGCTTACAATAGTTGCGGAGGTCAGTTAAGATTGGGGTGGTCAGCCCAATGAAACATTGTGGAGATACAATGTCCTTTCTGGTAGGATTGTGGGATGGTCTTTCAGGTATGCGGGATAAGGCATCAGCTTTGATGTTTTTATTAGCTGGTCTGTAGATAATAACAAAATTGAAGCGGTCAAAGTACAGGCTCCAACGTACCTGTCTAGCAGATAACGTCTTGTTAGATTGCAAATATTGTAGGTTCTTGTGGTCAGTGTAAATATTAATAGGTTGAGAAGTGCCTTCAAGGAGATGTCTCCAATGTTCAAGAGAGCGTCTAATGGCCAGTAACTCCTTGTCTCCAATGGCGTAATTCTGTTCAGCAGGTGTCATTAATTTGGAAAAGTAAGAGATTGGATGGAGAGGATCAGTAGGAGATTTTTGTTGTGAGAGTACAGCACCAATGGCGAAGTCGGAAGAGTCAACTTCTAAGGTGTATTGGTAGGAAGGATTAGGAAATTGGAGAATGGGTGCAGAGGTAAATCTGGATTTCAAATAACGAAAAGCTTGTACAGCGTCTGTTCCCCATGTGAAGGGAGTTGTAGAGCCTGTTAAGAGTGTGAGTGGCTTTACGATTTTAGAGAACCCCTTAATAAATTTCCTGTAGTAGTTTGAAAAACCAAGGAAACGTTGCAAGTCTTTTTTATTCTTTGGTTCAGGCCAATCCAAAACTGCTTCAACTTTCTCTTTCTGCATTTGAATTCCGGATGGAGAAATATCATATCCGAGAAAGGATACTTCAGATGTGTGGAAATTGCACTTCTCCAATTTAGCATAGAGTTTATGCGCTCTGAGACGTGCAAGGACCTGACGGACATGCCTGACATGTTCTACCAAAGATCTGGAATAGATGAGTATATCGTCGAGATAGATGACAAGACATATATCTAGAAGATCTCGAAATACATCATTAATGAAGTATTGAAAGGTGGCTGGGGCATTGCAAAGACCAAACGGCATTACAAGATATTCGAACAAACCGTATCTGGTCCTGAATGCCGTCAGCCACTCGTGACCTTCCTTAATCCTGATGAGGTTGTATGCCCCTCTGAGATCAAGTTTAGTAAAAACGGTAGCTTCAGAAAGCCTCTCAAGCATCTCTGGGATCAGGGGCAAGGGATAGCGGTTTTTAACCGTACATTTGTTGAGTTCGCGATAATCTATGATTGGTCTGAGGCTGGAATCTTTGTTACGAACAAAGAAAAACCCAGCGCCAGCTGGTGAGGTGGATGGCCTAATAAACCCTTTCTTTAGATTTTCGTCGAGATATACCTTAAGTTGTTCTAACTCAGGAGTGCTTAGGGGGTAAAGGTGTCCAAAAGGTATACGGGCACCTGGTTGGAGATCGATAGGACAATCATATGTCCTATGGGGTGGCAGGTTCTCTGCTTCCGTTTTACTGAAAACATCCTTGAATTCGATATACTGAGAGGGTAAGCCCTCGGAGTAAGTGGTAGTGTGTAACAAAATGGGACTAGGAAAACATGTTTCTCTGCAATAAGTGGAACAAAACTTTATTTGAAAAGGGTGCCAAACAATAGTGGGATTATGAAGTTGAAGCCACTTCAAACCCAAAACCAAACAAAAATGAGGAGAAGGAAGAACATCAAAAGAAAGAAGTTCAAAATGTCCAGCTATATTGAGCATTATAGGTGTAGTCTGATGAGTTACTGGACCAGAGAACATAAGTGAACCGTCTATGACTCTGATAGGTATGGGGGTGTTTTTCTTGATAAGAGGTATGTTCTTCTTGATACAAAAATCATGGTCTATGTAGTTCCCTGAAGCGCCAGAGTCAATAATGGCGTCACTGATCCTCAGATGACTTTGCTCCAGCTGTAGGGAGACAGACATAGTACAGTAAGGCGGTTGTTCAGGTGAATGTAGTGAGGTATACAAATAAGTGGACTTACATTTTTTATTCTTTAAGAGTAGTGAACAATCCTGAACCCCGTGATTTGAGCTAGCGCAATACATGCATAAATTCCTTATGCGTCTGCGTTGCTTCTCTTCCTGAGAGAGGGGGCCTCTGAGGAAACCAATTTCCATGGGTTCTATACAGGGTTTTGTAGGAGTAACAGAGGCGGAGGCCGTGGAAGAATAAATGGGTTTAGGTTTAATGTCAGAGGCATATTTTTCAGCCTTTCTTTCACGTAGTCGGCGGTCTATCTGAATAGCTGTCTTCATGAAAGCTTCAAGGGTTGTAGGTAGTTCGATTCTGGCGAATTCGTCTTTTAATGACTCTGAAAGTCCTAACCGGAATTGGTTACGAAGGGCAACAGGGGTCCAGAGAGCATCTGTGGAGAACTGTTTGAAGTCTGTGATATAGTCTTCCACAGGTCTCTTTCCTTGTTTGAGACTCCTCAGACTCATCTCAGCAGTAAGCTGAAGGTCTGTGTCCTGAAACATCTCATCCATACTGGTAAAGAAATCCACAAGAGATGTTAAAATGGGATCCTGATTCTCTATAAATTTATCAGCCCAGTTCCTCGGATCCCCCCTGAGAAAGGAGATAGTAGTGAGGACTTTCACTTTCTCAGTGGGGTAAGTCCTAGGTTTCAAAGAGAAGAGTAACAGACAGGCATTTTTAAATTGCCTGTAGGCTTTTCTATTACCACAAAAAAGATCAGGGAGGGACACTTGAGGCTCAATAACATTTTCAGTCTGGTTACCCTTTATGGCAATAGATTCAGTAATTACTTTCCTTAGTGCAGCATTCTCAATTTGTAAGTCATGCAGGCCTTGTGCAAGCTGCTCAACCTTTTGAGAAAGATTATACACTATCTGACGTAAGTCTGCTGGTTCCATAATTTTTTGGGCTCAGTATTATGTTAGAAACAATATATATCAGACTCAGTCTATAAAAGTAGGAGTGGAACACAACTGCAGAATACTGAATAAATGTATGTATGTATCACAAAACTGTCTGAAACCCTTATCACTAGAAAGGCTTCCTTCAGTGTAGTGATTAGGATATACTATATCAAGTATGATAAGCTCATACAGAATGGAACTGGATAATGTGGACTACAACTGTTAATATCACACTCAGATAACAACAGTTTATGCAGAGACAGATAGAGATTTCAAACAGGCAGATTCCCAGATTAAATATGCAGATTGTAGAAAAGAGCCAGTACAAAGGATAAGGTATGTGCTTAGCGTACATGTAACAATATAGTGCCTGAGGTTGATATGGTATTTGCATGAACAAGTAGAAAGTACCTTGGAGCAAAGTGAAGCATGGAGAGCTAGCAGCAATCCCTTCGGTGGCGTCTGAGTGTAGTTAGTTTGAGACCGGAGAAACCAGAAGTGACGTCATGCTGTTTTTGGGAACAGCGCTGAATCTTGCTGACAAGCAGAAGCGTAGCAGAGAAGGTTGCAGCTGCGGCAAGAGGCAAGGAGGAGAATTATGCAAAGGTAGACAAGGTACTTTACCCCATGAAAGTGAGAGAGTGTCCTATGTAAGGAATCCAGTGTAATTCAGTAGTAGAACCGGAGGCTCAGAGAATCCTTTCTTCAAGGAGAAATTAGGAGAGACTTTGGCAAGCAATCCTCACTGTGGCAGAGAACTCCAATACTGAGCAGGGAATGAAAGGTGAACAGCTTATTTAAGGAAGAGCCAACCAATCAGGAAATAATGGGTGTGGCTAGGAGAGAAGGTATTGAGACGGCTGAATCTGACACTGTCCAGATCCCGGGATCATCAGGCGGAGGCAGTGGATGCATTATCTCTTCCTTGGAAGTATCATCCTGCCTATATCTTTCCGCCTCTAGTTCTTCTTCCAAGAGTAATCTCCAAGATTCTGAAGGAATGCTCGTTTGTTCTGCTGGTAGCTCCGGCATGGCCTCACAGGTTTTGGTATGCGGATCTTGTCCGGATGGCCTCTTGCCAACCGTGGACTCTTCCGTTAAGACCAGACCTTCTGTCACAAGGTCCTTTTTTCCATCAGGATCTGAAATCCTTAAATTTAAAGGTATGGAGATTGAACGCTTGATTCTTTGTCAAAGAGGTTTCTCTGACTCTGTGATTAATACTATGTTACAGGCTCGTAAATCTGTATCTAGAGAGATATATTATAGAGTCTGGAAGACTTATATTTCTTGGTGTATTTCTCATCATTTTTCTTGGCATTCTTTTAGAATTCCGAGAATTTTACAGTTTCTTCAGGATGGTTTAGATAAAGGTTTGTCCGCAAGTTCCTTGAAAGGACAAATCTCTGCTCTTTCTGTTCTTTTTCACAGAAAGATTGCTATTCTTCCTGATATTCATTGTTTTGTACAAGCTTTGGTTCGTATAAAACCTGTCATTAAGTCAATTTCTCCTCCTTGGAGTTTGAATTTGGTTCTGGGGGCTCTTCAAGCTCCTCTGTTTGAACCTATGCATTCATTGGACATTAAATTACTTTCTTGGAAAGTTTTGTTCCTTTTGGCCATCTCTTCTGCCAGAAGAGTTTCTGAATTATCTGCTCTTTCTTGTGAGTCTCCTTTTCTGATTTTTCATCAGGATAAGGCGGTGTTGCGAACTTCTTTTGAATTTTTACCTAAAGTTGTGAATTCCAACAACATTAGTAGAGAAATTGTGGTTCCTTCATTATGTCCTAATCCTAAGAATTCTAAGGAGAAATCGTTGCATTCTTTGGATGTTGTTAGAGCTTTGAAATATTATGTTGAAGCTACTAAATCTTTCCGAAAGACTTCTAGTCTATTTGTTATCTTTTCCGGTTCTAGAAAAGGCCAGAAAGCTTCTGCCATTTCTTTGGCATCTTGGTTGAAATCTTTAATTCATCTTGCCTATGTTGAGTCGGGTAAAACTCCGCCTCAGAGAATTACAGCTCATTCTACTAGGTCAGTTTCTACTTCCTGGGCGTTTAGGAATGAAGCTTCGGTTGATCAGATTTGCAAAGCAGCAACTTGGTCCTCTTTGCATACTTTTACTAAATTCTACCATTTTGATGTATTTTCTTCTTCTGAAGCAGTTTTTGGTAGAAAAGTACTTCAGGCAGCGGTTTCAGTTTGAATCTTCTGCTTATGTTTTTCGTTAAACTTTATTTTGGGTGTGGATTATTTTCAGCAGGAATTGGCTGTCTTTATTTTATCCCTCCCTCTCTAGTGACTCTTGTGTGGAAAGATCCACATCTTGGGTAATCATTATCCCATACGTCACTAGCTCATGGACTCTTGCTAATTACATGAAAGAAAACATAATTTATGTAAGAACTTACCTGATAAATTCATTTCTTTCATATTAGCAAGAGTCCATGAGGCCCGCCCTTTTTTTGTGGTGGTTATCATTTTTTATAAAGCACAATTATTCCAATTCCTTATTTTATATGCTTTCGCACTTTTTTATCACCCCACTTCTTGGCTATTCGTTAAACTGAATTGTGGGTGTGGTGAGGGGTGTATTTATAGGCATTTTGAGGTTTGGGAAACTTTGCCCCTCCTGGTAGGAATGTATATCCCATACGTCACTAGCTCATGGACTCTTGCTAATATGAAAGAAATGAATTTATCAGGTAAGTTCTTACATAAATTATGTTTTTCGCAACCCTGCAACTTGCTTATTCCTTATAGGTAGGTTGTGGCACTTACATTGCTCATCTGAAGAACAATGTATTTTTCCATTAATAAATAAAAATTACCAAAACAATTTTCTCCAGCATTAAAGGGACAGTCAACTCAAAATGTGTTATTGTTTAAAAAGATAGCTACTCCCTTTATTACCCATTCCCCAGTTTTGCATAACCAACACGGTTATATTAATATACTTTTAACCTCTGCTTACCTTGTATCTAAGCCTCTTTTGACAGCCCCCTGATCACATGACTGTTTATTTATTATCTATTGACTTGCATTTTTGCTGTGTAGTGCAGAACCCACGGGCATGAGCACAGTGTTATCTATAAAGCCCACATGAACTAGCAGTCTCCTGTTGTGAAAAGCAAATAAAAAAGCATGTGATTAAGAGGCTGTCTAAAGTGGCTTAGAAACAGTCAGACATTTAGAAGTTTCAATTTTATAAAGTATATTATTATAATAATGCTGTTTGTGCAAAGCTGGTTAGTGGGTAGTAAAGACGTTATCTAACTTTTTTAAACAATAACAAAATAACAATAAAAAAGTTGGACACCTTTGCTCATCTGAAGAACATTTATTAAATAAAATTTCAAAACTATTTTCTCCAGACAGCCTTAAATGTGAAAAAAAAAAAACATGTCATGTGGGGCCCTTTTTTCAAACGTATGGACACTAATAATATAGCTACAGCTCAGTCAAAAAGTAACTGCATGCCCCATTTGACAAGAGGGTAAGCAGGTGCATCTGCACAGCCATTCAATATAAAAAAAAATGTCAGCAATTCCATTGGGGATTTCCAAAAGAGGTGTGATCCTCTTATTTTGCTTGGAAAGCAGTATGTGAACATATTCAGCGTAAAGCAAAGCAATAAATACGCACCCTTAGTTTAGCAAAGCTATTAATATATGAAAACAAACTGAGTATGATTGATGACAGGCTGCATATTAGTTAGACGTGAACCATAATATGTTGATAAAATGAAAATATTGTGTTATATGAAAAAAAAATTCTTGCGGGCAAGCAGCCATCCTGCATTTTTGTTAACTAGGAATCACAATGCATGAATAACATGAAAATGAGTTTTATTGTAAAGATAGATAATCCCTTTATTACCCATTCCCCAGTTTTACATAACCAACACCGTTATATTAATATACTTTTTACCCCTGTGATTATCTTGTGTCTTAGCCCCTTATCTCAGTGATTTTAGCCAATTAGTGCTGACTCAAAAATAACTCCATGGGAGTGAGCACAGTGTTATCTTTGTGGCACACGTGAACTAGCGCTGTCTAGTTGTGAAAAACTATAAAAATGCACTGAGATAAGAGTCGGCCTTCAAGGGCTTAGAAATTAGCAAATGAGCCTAACTAGGTTTAGCTTTCAACAAAGAATATCAAGAGAACAAACCAAATTTGATGAAAAAAGTAAATTGGAAAGTTTTTAAAAAATTGCATGCCCTATCTGAATCATTAAAGTTTAATTCTGTCTAAACTGTCCCTTTAAATCAGCATTTTGATGTTATGGCATTGTCCCAAGAATGAAAAACTTCATTATAAACTTGCATATTTCTTCCTTTCTTTGGGCTCATTTCCACTGAGCCACAAAACAAAAAACACACTGTCGGATGGCTTTACTTTTTCCGACAGTTTCAAACCGTGCATTTTACACCATTACTGGCAGCGGGGATCGGCTTCCAAATACAATTACGTGTCCAGTAGGAAATAATAGAAGAATTTTTTTTTTTAAATTTTACACCCAGTTTCAATGCTCAGACAGATAAAACACTGTCAGGTGCTGTCGTTAAAACTAACAATACGGTATACGCAATTAGGTGTTAAAGAGGAAAAATACGCTTTTTGAGGCCTATTTTCAATTGAGATCTTAAAGTATGCAAACAAGGAAATCTTTTCTTTTTTTTAAGTTATTTATATATGTACTATTTAGTGCTCCCCCAGACATAGGCCTAGTTGGAGTTATGTTCTTGATTGTATTTCAATATGTACACACATATAAAAATATAATCAAGGGTGCGTGTCCATGCAGCGTTCCTGAGTGGTTGCATTTTCTAGGAGCACCAGTTGATAGCCGTTAATCCGCTGATTATTGGCGACATCCCACAGCTATAATACTAAATAGCACTACCTTGTTCTGTTTTGAGCAAATTCCTATATTTTTGGCAGTATTTGTGAAACCAGGGCTCAGGATCAGACAATAGAGGCCTGAAGCGGTGGCTAACAACAGACGCAGTTTCCTCCCTTGCCGTGCTTAGGTATTTGGCCATAACAGGACTTAATAACATTTTACTTCACAACATGAGACTACTGTCTTCTTAACAGCATGTGTCCAAGATATTGTGCCCTGCAACAATATTCTCAACAGCTAAAAGCATGGAGGGAAAGATCTCATGGCAGCAGGTCAACAAGCGCTTCAAGAAATTAGAAATTTTAATTGAAGCGATAATATAAAAAGCTTCATTAGAACACATGCTGAAATTACTTTCTGTTGAGCAGATGCCTTTAATAATTCCCACAGTGCCTTCAAGGGGCACTAAACCCATTTTTTTTCTTTCATGATTCAGATAGAGCATGCAATTTTAAGCAACTTTCTAATTTATTCCTATTATCAATTTTTCTTTGTTCTCTTGCTATCTTTATTTAAAAAGCAGGAATGTGAGGCATAAGATCAGGTCCATTTTTGGTTGAGAACCTGGATTATGCTTGCTTATTGGTGGGTAAATGTAAGCCTCCAATAAGTAAGCATTATCCATGGTAATAAACCTTATATGGGCTGGCTGCTAAGATTTACATTCCAGCTTTTAAAATAAAGATAGCAAGAGAACGAAGAAAAATTGATAATAAGATTATAAGAGTGAATTAGAAAGTTGCTTAAAATTTCATGCTCTATCTGAATCATGAAAGAAAAAAAAATTGGGTTCAGTGTCCCTTTCAGTTGCAGATCCATTAATCTGCATCTTCTTGATAAGCAATATGGAGAACCACAGCAACGGAAACCCTGCACCTCATTACGAGCCCTACAATACACTGAACAGATGCTGTATTCGCCGAAATACATTCTGGATCATACCATAAAGCTTGGGGATCAAACCATGTCTATTCTTATCACTTTAACATTGCTGAGCCAGGGACGATCTGACTTAATGGGATTTGTATTGAAGGGAAAAATGATCAAGATGCAGCTATGTAACCAACAAGCTTCTGAAGATCCTTCCCAAGACAAGGTGACAAACTTACCTGACTATTTACCATTGATGCAGGCCACTAAAGCTTAGGACCTGGCATATATTGTCTTACAAATTTTCAATCCATATTGCATACCATCTTCACTTTGCTGTGTTTGCTTGGGAGGCACAGCCAAGATCATCTACTTACTTCTCGGATGCAATGGTTTGCCGTCAAGAAAGTTTTTCTGCACTGGGACATGGACATGACTTGACTCTGCAATCGGCTATATAACATTCAATGATTATGCTCCCTGTAGTTTCAACAATAATCTTGCTTTGACAGAAGTGTCCTACTTCTATATAAGTGGACATATCCTTAAGACCAGAGCGGGTTAATTTGTCATAGCTCATTATTAACTTTTTTCAGCATAGGTTTCAATTCATTTCCTTATATAACTATATAGCTAACTTGTTTCTGTTTTAATAGCTCAGTGGTTTCTGGTTTTATTATATTACATACTGAATTTTTCATACATTCTACCAAAGTCATATCTTAAAATATGCTTTTCTTTGGTGCACTAGGCATCCTGACTATTGATTAAATCACACTGGTTAATTTAATAATGTATTTCTCTTTGGAAGGTAATCCAAATTTTTATTCACAATTTTTAGAGACATATGCCCTTATCCCTGTGTAATTCTATTATCATATAAACATTTTGATAGATATTTTGGAATTTGATCTAATTTCCTGAGAATCATTTTACAAATAGGGCTATATAACTTTTTATTGTCTTTCTCTGTATATGGCCTTTACATTTTGTGAATAATATTTTATTATGTGCCATAATATTTTTTTCACTATATGAAATGTTTTATCTTATTACAATTCGATCTCTTAAGGATTATTGAGCTTATTCTTATACTTCTTTATTTGTACACCGGGACGCTGCTTTTATTTTAATTTATTTAGCATTTTGATTCTTTTTTTTTTCAGTTGTCTAATATATAGGGTTTCCTAAACAATATATTTAGGTCTCTTTTTTTAAACACCTGATACAACTACTATCTTGACAAATTATCCCTACACCTACCATCATATCTATATAGCCTTACTTTTTTAACCCAGAAAGTTATATTCGTAAAGCATTGTGTATGTTGCAATAAACGTTTTTATTTTTCATATTATTGTCTATATCTTAATTAACAGTTTTGTTAACACATACTTTGCCTGTTTATAAATACAGAAGGTACATAGGAGACCAAGCCCTACGATACATAAGATCTTATGTCTCAGAGGTCCATGAGTAGACATTAGTGATGTCAACTGGGTCAAAAATGAGGAGATTGTAATATAATTTAAACCCCAAACAAATGGCTGACCAAATCACTCTGCCTAGCTTAAAAAACAACAGCAAACTTCTAACACTGCAACTAATTACCATTTCTTTCTCTCTCTAGCTGAGCACAGGTAAGAAATGTAGGCGCAAACATTCATTTTTATAATTTAAGGTTAGGTTACTATAGCAACCATTTTCTTATGGAGAGATTTTCAAGAAATCTGACGTTGGGTGGAAGTGCTAACAAAACGTTTAATTTCATATACACAAAAAGACCGACACATTGTGCATAATACATAGAAACCTGGTACTAAAATGGAGCAGTAAACTAATTTGACCTGTAAGCAACTTCGGTAGCTTATGGCTTCATTTTTACTGACTCAAGGGAAACCAGCCCTTTTTCTGGTGAGACAATACTTAACATTTATATTATTATTTATTGGATTGTTAGAAGTTCAAAATATATAAATCCTTTGGGAGGGAACAAGCCTGGTAAAATTTCTCCAACATTGGTGTGTCCGGTCCACGGCGTCATCCTTACTTGTGGGATATTCTCTTCCCCAACAGGAAATGGCAAAGAGTCCCAGCAAAGCTGGCCATATAGTCCCTCCTAGGCTCCGCCCACCCCAGTCATTCTCTTTGCCGTTGCACAGGCAACATCTCCACGGAGATGGTTAAGAGTTTTTTGGTGTTTTAATGTAGTTTTTATTCTTCTATCAAGTGTTTGTTATTTTAAAATAGTGCTGGTATGTACTATTTACTCTGAAACAGAAAAGGATGAAGATTTCTGTTTGTAGGAGGAAGATGATTTTAGCAGACAGTAACTAAAATCGATTGCTGTTTCCACATAGGACTGTTGAGATGAAGTAACTTCAGTTGGGGGAAACAGTTAGCAGACTTTTCTGCTTAAGGTATGACTAGCCATATTTCTAACAAGACTGAGTAATGCTGGAAGGCTGTCATTTCCCCTCATGTGGACCGGTAAGCCATTTTCTTAGTCAAACATAAAAGAATAAAGGGCTTAAAAAGGGCTAAAAAACTGGTAGACATTTTTATGGGCTAAATCGATTGCTTTATTGGGGCATATTATTCAGATTCTAGCTAACAATTGGCATTTATAATCTTGGGGAACGTTTAAAAAACGGCAGGCACTGTGTTGGACACCTTTTTTAGTCTGGGGGTCTTTCTAGTTATAGACTGAGCCTCATTTTTGCGCCATTACTGCGCAGTTGTTTTTGGAGAGCAGGGCATGCAGATGCATGTGTGAGGATCTAAGAATCACTAAAAAAGCTTCTAGAAGGTGTCATTTGGTATCGTATTCCCCTCTGGGCTTGGTTGGGTCTCAGCAAAGACTATAGCTGGGACTGTATAGGGGTTAAATTTAAAAACGGCTCCGGTTCCGTTATTTTAAGGGTTAAAGCTCTGAAATTTGGTGTGCAATACTTTTAATGCTTTAAGACACTGTGGTGAAATTTTGGTAATTTTTGAACAATTCCTTCATACTTTTTCACATATTCAGTAATAAAGTGTTTTCAGTTTGAAATTTAAAGAGACAGTAACGGTTTTATTTTAAAAAATGTTTTTGTGCTTTGTTGACAAGTTTAAGCCTGTTTAACATGTCTGTACCTTCAGATAAGCTATGTTCTATATGTATGAAAGCCAATGTGTCTCCCCATTTAAATTTATGTGATAATTGTGCCATAGCGTCCAAACAAAGTAAGGACAGTAATGCCACAGATAATGATATTGCCCAAGATGATTCCTCAAATGAGGGGAGTAAACATGATACTACATCATCCCCTACTGTGTCTACACCAGTTTTGCCCATACAGGAGGCCCCTAGTACATCTAGTGCGCCAATACTTATTACCATGCAACAATTAACGGCTGTAATGGATAACTCCATAGCAAATCTTTTATCCAAAATGCCTACTTATCAGAGAAAGCGCGATTGCTCTGTTTTAAACACTGAAGAGCAAGAGGGCGCTGATGATAATTGTTCTGACATACCCTCACACCAATCTGAAGGGGCCATGAGGGAGGTTTTGTCTGATGGAGAAATCTCAGATTCAGGAAAAATTTCTCATCAAGCTGAACCTGATGTTGTGACATTTAAATTTAAATTAGAACATCTCCGTGCACTGCTTAAGGAGGTGTTATCTACTCTGGATGATTGTGACAATTTGGTCATTCCAGAGAAATTATGTAAGATGGACAAGTTCCTAGAGGTTCCGGTGCCCCCCGACGCTTTTCCTATACCCAAGCGGGTGGCGGACATAGTAAATAAAGAGTGGGAAAAGCCCGGCATACCTTTTGTCCCCCCCCCTATATTTAAGAAATTATTTCCTATAGTCGACCCCAGAAAGGACTTATGGCAGACAGTCCCCAAGGTCGAGGGGGCAGTTTCTACTCTAAACAAACGCACTACTATTCCTATCGAAGATAGTTGTGCTTTTAAAGATCCTATGGATAAAAAATTAGAAGGTTTGCTTAAAAAGATTTTTGTACAGCAAGGTTACCTTCTACAACCAATTTCTTGCATTGTTCCTGTCACTACGGCAGCGTGTTTCTGGTTCGAGGAACTAGAAAAGTCGCTCAGTAGAGAAACTCCATATGATGAGGTTATGGACAGAGTTCACGCACTTAAATTGGCTAACTCTTTTGTTATAGATGCCGCTTTGCAATTAGCTAGATTAGCGGCGAAAAATTCAGGGTTTGCTATCGTGGCGCGCAGAGCGCTTTGGCTAAAGTCTTGGTCAGCGGATGTGTCTTCCAAGACAAAATTGCTTAACATCCCTTTCAAAGGTAAAACATTATTTGGACCAGAATTGAAAGAGATTATTTCAGACATCACTGGGGGAAAGGGCCACGCCCTCCCACAGGATAGGTCTTTTAAGGCTAAAAATAAGCCTAATTTTCGTCCCTTTCGCAGAAACGGACCAGCCTCTAATTCTGCATCCTCTAAGCAAGAGGGTAATGCCTCACAACCCAAACCAGCCTGGAAACCAATGCAAGGCTGGAACAAGGGTAAGCAGGCCAAGAAGCCTACCACTGCTACCAAAACAGCATGAAGGGATAGCCCCCGATCCGGGACCGGATCTAGTGGGGGGCAGACTCTCTCTCTTTGCTCAGGCTTGGGCAAGAGATGTTCAGGATCCTTGGGCGCTAGAAATAGTTTCTCAAGGTTATCTCCTGGAATTCAAGGAACTACCCCCAAGGGGAAGGTTCCACAGGTCTCACTTATCCTCAAACCAAATAAAGAGACAGGCATTCTTACATTGTGTAGAAGACCTGTTAAAGATGGGAGTGATACATCCAGTTCCAATAAGAGAACAAGGAATGGGATTTTATTCCAATCTGTTCGTAGTTCCCAAAAAAGAGGGAACATTCAGACCAATTTTGGATTTGAAGATCCTAAACAAATTTCTCAGGGTACCATCGTTCAAAATGGAAACTATTCGAACGATCCTACCCACCATCCAGGAAAGTCAATTTATGACTACAGTGGATTTAAAGGATGCGTACCTACATATTCCTATCCACAAGGAACATCATCAGTTCCTAAGGTTTTCTGGACAAGCATTACCAGTTTGTGGCACTTCCATTCAGATTAGCCACTGCTCCAAGGATTTTCACAAAGGTACTAGGGTCCCTTCTAGCGGTTCTAAGACCAAGGGGCATTGCAGTAGTACCTTACTTGGACGACATCCTAATACAAGCGTCGTCCCTGTCAAAAGCAAAGGCTCATACGGACATCGTCCTAGCCTTTCTCAGATCTCACGGATGGAAGGTGAACAAAGAAAAAAGTTCTCTGTCCCCGTCGACAAGAGTTCCCTTCTTGGGAACAATAATAGATTCCTTAGAAATGAGGATTTTTCTGACAGAGGTCAGAAAATCAAAACTTCTAAGCTCTTGTCAAGTACTTCATTCTGTTACTCGTCCTTCCATAGCGCAGTGCATGGAGGTAATAGGATTGATGGTTGCAACAATGGACATAGTTCCTTTTGCACGAATTCATCTAAGACCATTACAACTGTGCATGCTCAAACAGTGGAATGGGGATTATACAGACTTGTCTCCGATGATTCAAGTAGATCAAAAGACCAGAGATTCACTCCGTTGGTGGCTGACCCTGGACAATCTGTCCCAGGGAATGAGCTTCCGCAGACCAGAGTGGGTCATTGTCACGACCGACTCCAGTCTAGTGGGCTGGGGCGCGGTCTGGGAATCCCTGAAAGCTCAGGGTCTATGGTCTCGGGAAGAGTCTCTTCTCCCGATAAACATTCTGGAACTGAGAGCGATATTCAATGCTCTCAGAGCTTGGCCTCAACTAGCAAAGGCCAAATTCATAAGGTTCCAATCAGACAACATGACGACCGTTGCATATATCAATCATCAGGGGGGAACAAGGAGTTCCCTGGCGATGAAAGAAGTGACCAAAATAATTCAATGGGCGGAGGATCACTCCTGCCACTTGTCTGCGATCCACATCCCAGGAGTAGAAAATTGGGAAGCGGATTTTCTGAGTCGTCAGACATTCCATCCGGGGGAGTGGGAACTCCATCCGGAAATCTTTGCCCAAATAACTCAATTATGGGGCATTCCAGACATGGATCTGATGGCGTCTCGTCAGAACTTCAAGGTTCCTTGCTACGGGTCCAGATCCAGGGATCCCAAGGCGACCCTAGTAGATGCACTAGTAGCACCTTGGACCTTCAACCTAGCTTATGTATTCCCACCGTTTCCTCTCATTCCCAGGCTGGTAGCCAGGATCAATCAGGAGAGGGCCTCTGTGATCTTGATAGCTCCTGCGTGGCCACGCAGGACTTGGTATGCAGACCTGGTGAATATGTCATCGGCTCCACCATGGAAGCTACCTTTGAGACAGGACCTTCTTGTTCAGGGTCCATTCGAACATCCGAATCTGGTTTCCCTCCAACTGACGGCTTGGAGATTGAACGCTTGATCTTATCAAAGCGTGGGTTTTCAGATTCTGTAATAGATACTCTGATTCAGGCTAGAAAGCCTGTAACTAGAAAAATTTACCATAAAATATGGAAAAAATATATATCTGTTGGTGTGAATCCAGAGGATTCCCATGGAACAAGATAAAAATTCCTAAGATTCTATCCTTTCTACAAGAAGGTTTGGAGAAAGGATTATCTGCAAGTTCTCTAAAGGGACAGATCTCTGCTTTATCTGTCTTACTGCACAAAAGACTGGCAGCTGTGCCAGATGTTCAAGCATTTGTTCAGGCTCTGGTTAGGATCAAGCCTGTTTACAGACCTTTGACTCCTCCCTGGAGTCTAAATCTAGTTCTTTCAGTTCTTCAAGGGGTTCCGTTTGAACCTTTACATTCCATAGATATTAAGTTACTATCTTGGAAAGTTTTGTTTTTGGTTGCTATTTCTTCTGCTAGAAGAGTTTCAGAGTTATCTGCTCTGCAGTGTTCTCCGCCCTATCTGGTGTTCCATGCAGATAAGGTGGTTTTGCGTACTAAGCCTGGTTTTCTTCCGAAAGTTGTTTCTAACAAAAATATTAACCAGGAGATAGTTGTACCTTCTTTGTGTCCGAATCCAGTTTCAAAGAAGGAACGTTTGTTACACAATTTGGACGTTGTCCGTGCTCTAAAGTTCTATTTAGAGGCTACTAAGGATTTCAGACAAACATCTTCCTTGTTTATTGTTTATTCTGGTAAAAGGAGAGGTCAAAAAGCGACTGCTACCTCTCTTTCCTTTTGGCTTAAAAGCATTATCCGATTGGCTTATGAGACTGCCGGACGGCAGCCTCCTGAAAGAATCACAGCACACTCCACTAGGGCTGTGGCTTCCACATGGGCCTTCAAGAACGAGGCTTCTGTTGACCAGATATGTAAGGCAGCGACTTGGTCTTCACTGCACACTTTTGCCAAATTTTACAAATTTGATACTTTTGCTTCTTCGGAGGCTATTTTTGGGAGAAAGGTTTTGCAAGCTGTGGTGCCTTCCGTTTAGGTAACCTGATTTGCTCCCTCCCTTCATCCGTGTCCTAAAGCTTTGGTATTGGTTCCCACAAGTAAGGATGACGCCGTGGACCGGACACACCAATGTTGGAGAAAACAGAATTTATGCTTACCTGATAAATTACTTTCTCCAACGGTGTGTCCGGTCCACGGCCCGCCCTGGTTTTTTAATCAGGTCTGATGAATTATTTTCTCTAACTACAGTCACCACGGTACCATATGGTTTCTCCTATATATATTTCCTCCTGTCCGTCGGTCGAATGACTGGGGTGGGCGGAGCCTAGGAGGGACTATATGGCCAGCTTTGCTGGGACTCTTTGCCATTTCCTGTTGGGGAAGAGAATATCCCACAAGTAAGGATGACGCCGTGGACCGGACACACCGTTGGAGAAAGTAATTTATCAGGTAAGCATAAATTCTGTTTTTAGCTAGATCCCTTCGAAGAAGACAACTTCAATCATATATTCATACGATCAAATCTAAGGACGGCACCAACTGAGTAGTAGTGCGCAGATTGCTTCTGCGTTCCACAAATATTATAACTCCTTGTACAATATAAGGGGTGATATGGCTCCAGATAATCGTGAAGAGTCACTGCCCCAGAGGAAAAATAGTATTGACTCTTATCTTCAAGGTATTGACTTACTTACTTTAACTAAAGAAGCCTCTGATCATTTAGACTCCCCGATTACGACAGAAGAGCTATTTCAGGCCATAAAAAGCTCCCCAACGGGAAAAAGCCCAGACCCAGATGGCTTCACCTCGACCTATTATAAAAAATGTAAAGATTAAATATCGCAACCCCTATTAGATTTATTTAACAATCGCAGAGAGAATCCACACCTCTCCAATATCCTTCTAGAAGCCCACATCACTGTTATTCCCAAACCTGGTAGGGTGGTGGATTCTCCTTAAAACTTTAGGCCCATTTCTCTTAGTAACGCAGACATGAAATTATTAGCAAAAATTTTAGCGACCCGCCTAAATAAATATCTTCCGGAATTAATATCTAATGATCAGGTGGGTTTTGTCCCAGGGAGGGAGGCTAAGGACAATACCACCAATGTTCTACAATTGATCTCCCATGCAAGAGCCTTAAAAATCCCACTGGTATTATTCTCAACCGACGCAGAGAAGGCCTTCGACAGGGTCGATTGGCTTTTTCTGCGTCGGGTTATGGAAACAATGGGTTTCAAGAACACCTTTTTGAACACTGTTTTCGCGCTCTACTCGAATCCCAACGCTAGAATTAAAGTAAATGGAACCCTATCCGATTCTTTTACTATTAGCAACGGCACTAGACAGGAGTGTCACCTGTCTCCGCTGCTGTTTGCAATATCAATAGAAGCTTTGGCCCATAAAGTTAGGAGAAATCACAATATCTATCATGGGCGTTAAACTCGAGCAAGCTGAATATAAGCAGGCACTATACGCTGATGATGTCCTCTACACCATAACTAATACTAACACATCACTCCCTGGACTGTTAAATGATCTGCATACGGTACAGCCTCAAATTTTCTCCTTAACTTAACCAAATCAGAACTATTGAATATAACAACCTGCCCAAATATTGTACAAGTGCTGCAAAAAGGACACAATATAAAAATTGCCAAACATAAACTAAAATATTTAGGGATACATCTTACCCCTGACCCCTAAGACCTTTTTAAGCAAAATTACATTACCCTTAAAAACAACATTGCCGCAGATCTCTCTTCAAGGAATAACAAACCCCTATCCTGGTTTGGAAGAGTAGGTGTTATAAAAATGAATATTCTACTGCGTATATTATACATCTTCCAAATGGTTCCTATCACACTCCCAGCAGGCTATATTGCCTACAAAAACTAATTGAGCAGTACATATGGTCCAAAGTCAAACCCAGGATACCAAAACGCACCATGTATTTACCTAGAGACAGGGGAGTTTTGGGGCTCCCAGACCTTAACTCATACAGGAACGCTATTATTTTGCAGAGAATATTAGAATGGTCTCAAAATACGAACCATAAGGCGTGGGTCCAATTTGACAGAAAAATTCTTCAATTAAACAATCTAGGTACTTTAGTCTGGATACCTTTTCATAAAAGACCAAAAGATACCACGGACTACCATATGATAGCAGAAACTTTCCATGTGTGGGATAGGATCTTAGCTACTACTGCACATATATCTACAAAGCTTTCTCCTCTCACCCCAATCATTGAAAACCCTGACCTTCCCTTTCATTATTTAGGCTCCCAAAAGATTAAACACTACAAACTCAGGGAGGGATCTCTCCGAGGTATGGTAGAAAATGGGAAAATTTTATCTCAGGGTAGACTAGAAGAAAGATATGCAGAAATTTTTTCCTCATGGATGCATTACAACCAGCTAATACACTATTTTCTAGAAACAAACACAAATTGGAAATGGGGAGGGGACTTACCCCATTTGAAGACCTCTGCTCTATGGTACGTGCCCCAAAACACCTAGTATCCATAATATACAAGATTTTGCTCATTCCTGAGGCAGAAACACTTCCTACATACTCTATTCACTGGCACAGGGACTTTGACTCCGAAATTAAATGCAAGTCTTGGTTGAAAGCTTTTAGACTGATTAAGAGATCCTCCCTTTCAGCACATATCCAGGAGACCCATGTATAAGTTAATTAGCAGATGGTATCTCACGCCAGCAAGGCTGCATAAAATATTTCCTTCTCTTGGCTCCTCCTGCTGGAGGGGATGTGGGGAGGAGGGGTCTCTTCTTCATATCTGGTGGCACTGTCCAAAACTGAAAAACGTTTGGCCAAGGGTCATAGGAAAAATCTCTGAGATTCAAAATTTAGTCATCCCAAATACTCCAGAGATCTTATTGTTTCTCGCCTTGCCTAAAACACAAAGTGAGGCACACTTAGCCCTGTTGCTAATAATGCTCACAGGAGTCAAGAAATTAATCCCTAAAAAGTGGAAAATGCAGAACATTCCTACACTAGAGGAATGGCACTCTCAGGTGGATGAGGTCCTCCTCATGGAGAGATATCACCATTTGAAAACCCACAAACTTGCGATCTATGAAACTGTACTTGCTTTATGGCACAATACCATCTAAAAAAAAAATAATTACATTTTTTTCTCCACCCTCCCTCCTCCTACTATTGCCCCTGTCTCCCCCCCCCCTCCTCTTACATCTTTTCTACTTAACTATATCAACACAGATCTCAGCCTATTTAGCTCTATAACCCTCCCACTCTAACTTAATCTGCGCCATCTTGGGTACTGGCAGCTGTCTGCCAGTACCCAGTTTAGAAGAAAACATGCTTTTTTTTCATTTTTACTAATTTTTTCTGTAGTGTAGCTTCCCCCCACACCAAACCAACCCCCCACCCCTCCACGATCTCTTTTTGTGCTTTTGCACAAACAAGATTTGGGCATTTCTTATTAAAGATATTTTCCGTAGTGTAGCGGTTCCCACCTGCTCCCGCCCGTGCAAGCGCCCGCCCGCCACCCTCCGTGCACGCGCGCGCGCCCCCTAACATTCCCGCCCCCGATCCCGCCCCCCTTGACTTCACAGCACACACCGATGGCCGCCCACCCGCCTCCCAAGCCGGCTCCCACCCACCAACGATACCGGCCATCGATGTCCGGTGCAGAGAGGGCCACAGAGTGGCTCTCTCTGCACCGGAAGGCCATGTAAGGTTATTGCAGGATGCCTCCATATCGAGGCATCACTGCAATAACCGGAAAGCAGCTGGAAGCGATCAGGATCGCTTCCAGCTGCTTTCCACACAGAGGACGTGCAGGGTACGTCCTCAGGCATTAACTGCCTTTTTTTTTGAGGACGTACCCTGCACGTCCTCGGTCATTAAGGGGTTAAAGGGATATGCAACCCAATTTCTTTTTTTCATGATTCAGATAGAGCATGCAGTTTTAAGCAACGCAACTTTTTAATATACTCCTCACTGGCCTCTTCTTATCTTAGTAAGTGCACTGTGAGCAGTTATCCTTCAACTACTCTCATCGCATGGTGGGGGGGGGGGGAAAAAATCAGCCAATTAGCACCATCAATAAAGAGCTCACATTTTGCTTTTTTGTGATCTTGGGGATTTCACCATAATTTTGCAAGACTCCATAAAATGAGGAGGGGGTTAAATGACTATACTTGCTCATACTAGATGCACAATCCCTTGCAAGCATCTTGGATGGGATATGGCTAACAATTAAATTTTGAGGTAGAATATCTAAATTTTTACATACAGATGTTCAAGTGATAATTTCTAATTAGCTTTTAACAGATATCCTACTGAGTCAGCATTTTGGTAATGTGTCCCTTTTATCCTGAGGAAAGTCATACATATACCAGGCATTACTATATCTCCTTACAGTATGGACCTTACCACCACTAGTGGAATTATTATACATGACTAAATGAACCTTTCTTCAAATAAGTACTTCTACAAATTACTCTTGAACTACGCTCAAACTTGAGATAACTTGTTCTGCTTTTGTATTTTTTTATAATTTTTTTAAAACTCAGCTTTATTAAAATACCTCTTGATTTACAATAAATTGCCATATGGGCTTTACTTGCTGTGCTTTTGCATTTATTTTTTTTAAAAAAATTTTTTATGGATTTTTAGAAATGTAAACAATAGCATGAAAATAAGCACTGTGTGCAGGAAACAATTCCATGTATCTTAAAGGGACAGTCTACCATAGAATTTGTATTGTTTTAAAAGATAGATAATCCCTTTATTACCCATTCCCCAGTTTTGCATAACCAACACAGTTATATTAATATACTTTTTACCTCTGTGATTACCTTGTATCTAGGAACCTTCTTCCAGCCCCCTGATCACATGACTGTGACTGTTTATTATCTATTGTCTTAAATTTAGCATTGTTTTGTGCTAAATCTTAAATAACCCCCTGTGCCTGAACACAGTGTTATCTATATGGCCCACGTGTACTTTCTGTCTCTTTGTGTTGAAAAGCATGTGATAAGACGCAGCCCTCAAAGGCTTAGAAATTAGCATATGAGCCCACCTATGTTTAGTTTAAACTAAGAATACCAAGAGAAAAAAGCAAATTTGATGATAAAAGTAAATTGGAAAGTTAATTAAAATTAAAAGTTCTATCTGAATAATGAAAGTTTAATTTATACTAGACTGTCCCTTTAATCTCAGCTATATATAGCACATTACTTCTATCCACTTTTGGAGCCATAATTGATAAGACAAAGGTTCACAAAACATCTTCAAGGGGAAGGTGTGGCATCTTCACCTAGAGTTATTGTCCAATTATACAGTCCTGGGGGGGGGGGGTCAAAATCCGTTACTAACAAAACAGCAAAGCAGGGAAAAAAATTATTACAAATCTTTCCTCTAGTGTAGATAAGTACCCTATATCTCTACTCAAAGGATAACATTTCATATGCCTTCAGTGTAATTAGTTATGTATTAGCAAAACTTAGGAAGAAAAGTAGAAAAAGAAACTAGGGATGCACCGAAATTTTAGCCGCAGAAACATTTCGGCCGAAAATGGCATTTTCGGTTATTATGTTTTTTTTGCCTGTTATTTTCTGTAAAATAATTGTGCAGCATATTTCAAGCTAGAGCTGCTGTTTGAGTTCATTACTTGACTTACTGTTTAGCAAATAATAATAGTTTTCTAGGATGATGCTTTGGATAATTAGTAAAAAAAAACACAACTGTTACATCTGATTCTGTTACACAGAGCTAAATACAGAATAATACAGTATATTATTATAAGTAGTAATGCAGAAACATTTTGGCCGAAAATGGAATTATCATTTTTTTTTCGGTTTCGTTTTTTTTGCCTGTTTTTTTTCTTGGTAAAATTATTGTGTAGCATATTATTGTTTTAAGATATTTTTGGGAACGGTGTAAAAGCCGGAACGGAACGGAACAGGCCGGAACAGGCCTTTTATGAAGGAAATTGATTTAAAATATAATGGGATGTATTAGAGACTCTTGAGAACAATTTTAGGAACAAGAATATTTGTGATATAATAATTAATTAACCCTTTAACTACCAAAATAGTGTCCGGAACCAAACATAACAGCCCGGAACAGCACCTTCCCAGAAAACCAAATACACCAAATTCACAAGTCACATGTGACTAAATGTAATAAGTATAATCAGCCACAAACCATCCACAGAAACCACGTTCCAATACCCGTTCCGGCCTGTTAAACGCTTTTTTGTGAAAAGTGACGGAACGGCACCTTACCAGCAAACCAGATACACCAAATTCACCAATTACACATAACTAAATGTTATAAGTGTAATCAGCCACAAACCATCCACAGAAACCACGTTCCAACATCTAGTTATGTGTGGCTGGTGAATTTGGTCTTTATATTTTGCTGGGAAGGTGCTGTTCCGTCGCTTTTTATAAAAAAGTGTATTAAAGGCCGGAACAGATATCATAATGTTGTTTCTGTGGATGGTTTGTGGCTGATTACACTTATAACATTTATTCATGTGTGACTGGTGAATTTGGTGTATCTGGTTTGCTGGTAAGGTGCTGTTCCGTCACTTTTCATGAAAAAGCATTTTACAGGCCGGAACGGGTATTGGAACGTGGTTTCTGTGGATGGTTTGTGGTTGATTACACTTATCACATCTAGCTATGTGTGGCTAGTGAATTTGGTCTGTATATTTTGCTTGGAAGGTGCCGTTCCGTCACTTTTTATAAAAAAGTGTATTAAAGGCCGGAACAGATAATATAATGTGTTTTCTGTGGATGGTTTGTGGCTGATTACACATATTATATTTAGTCACATGTGACTTGTGAATTTGGTGTATCTGGTTTGCTGGTAAGGTGCTGTTCCTTCACTTTTCATGAAAAAGCATTTTACAGGCCGGAACGGGTATTGGAACGTGGCTTCTGTGGATGGTTTGTGGTTGATTACACTTATCACATCTAGTTATGTGTGGCTGGTGAATTTGGTCTGTATATTTTGCTGGGAAGGTGCCGTTCCGTCACTTTTCATGAAAAGCATTTTACAGGCCGGAACGGGTATTGGAACGTGGTTTCTGTGGATGGTTTGATGCTGATTACACTTATAACATTTAGTTATGTGTGACTGGTGAATTTGGTGTATCTGGTTTGCTGGTAAAGTGCTGTTCCGTCACTTTTCATGAAAAAGCATTTTACAGGCCGGAACGGGTATTGGAACGTGGTTTCTGTGGATGGTTTGTGGTTGATTACATTTATCACATCTAGTTATGTGTGGCTGGTGAATTTGGTCTGTATATTTTGCTGGGAATGTGCCGTTCCGTCACTTTTTATAAAATATTGTATTAAAGGCCGGAACAGATATCATAATGTGGTTTCTGTGGATGGTTTGTGGCTGATTACACTTATAACATTTAGTCATGTGTGACTGGTGAATTTGGCGTATCTGGTTTGCTGGTAAGGTGCCGTACCGTCACTTTTCATGAAAAAGCATTTTACAGGCCGGAACGGGTATTGGAACGTGGTTTCTGTGGATGGTTTGTGGTTGATTACACTTATGAAAAAGCATTTTACAGGCCGGAACAGGTATTGGAACGTGGCTTCTGTGGATGGTTTGTGGTTGATTACACTTATCACATCTAGTTATGTGTGGCTGGTGAATTTGGTCTGTATATTTTGCTGGGAAGGTGCCGTTCCGTCACTTTTTATAAAAAAATGTGTATTAAAGGCTGGAACAGATATCATAATGCGGTTTCTGTGGATGGTTTGTGGCTGATTACACTTATAACATTTAGTCATGTGTGACTGGTGAATTTGGTGTATCGTGTTTGCTGGTAAGGTGCTGTTCCGTCACTTTTCATGAAAAAGCATTTTACAGGCCGGAACGGGTATTGGAACGTGGTTTCTGTGGATGGTTTGTGGTTGATTACACTTATCACATCTAGTTATGTGTGGCTAGTGAATTTGGTCTGTATATTTTGCTGGGAAGGTGCTGTTCCATCACTTTTTATAAAAAAGTGTATTAAAGGCCGGAACAGATAATATAATGTGGTTTCTGTGGATGGTTTGTGGCTGATTACACATATTACATTTAGTCACATGTGACTTGTGAATTTGGTGTATCTGGTTTTCTGGGAAGGTGCTGTTCCGGGTTGTTATGTTTGGTTCCGGACACTATTTTGGTAGTTAAAGGGTTAATTAATTATTATATCACAAATATTCTTGTTCCTAAAATTGTTCTCAAGAGTCTCTAACACATCCCATTATATTTTAAATCAATTTCCTACATAAAAGGCCTGTTCCGGCCTGTTCCGTTCCGTTCCGGCTTTTACACCGTTCCATATTTTTGTCCAATTTTAGTGTGTTACTTTTAATAAAAGTGTGGTTATTTTATTTTATTGGCTTGCAGTTTTTCAATTAGTTTTCGGCCAAGTGCATCCTGAATTTTTCGGGTTTAGTTTTGACCCAGAATTTCCAAACAAATAAAGGGCACTTTCATTCATGAAGTATAAGATACTTCATGTGGAAAGCTCCTTTATTTGATTCAATTGATCGCCGCTCTTAGCTCCTACAGTGACGTTTTCACCTCTTAGCCAAAAGCTGTATGGTATATCCGGCTTGGCGCCCATGGGAGCCGAATTTACCGCACGGCTATTGGCTAAGAGGTGAAAAAGTAATCTCTTAGCCAAAACATTTTTTAGCCATGCGCTGCTTTAGGAGCTAAAATCGGTGATCCATTGAATCAAATAAAGGAGCATTCTACATGAAGTATCTTATACTTCATGAATGAAAGTGCCATTTATTTGTTTAAATAGTAAATCCTAGCGTTTGTAAAACGCTAGGATTTACTTTCACTCTAAGAAGATCCAAAATTCTAATTCATTCAGTTTCTAAAGGCTCATCCATTCCATTCATATCTTAAATTACCCGTAATCACATCCCAAATTTTTTTATATTCTTTATACGCTTCCTATCCTTCTAGATAATATAGCTTAAAATTCATCCCTCTTATCTAAAAAGTTAGAGGAGAAATCAGACATTTGATAGTAAACAAACGAATAACCAGCGAACCTCCAAGCACTTAGTATAAAGGTTTATTAAGGAGAATAACAGCAAATAGCGTCCATAAGGTGATTACCGCAATAGGTGTCTTACGCGTTTCGGCAGGCCTCTGCCTTAATCATAGACATACTATCATAGGGGATAGCTGGATTTGAATAACAATCAAATCAATCAGTGATTACAAAAAAGCTGTGTCACTTAAAGGAACATACATATCACAAAACCAAAACTTGGAGAGAAGTCTGCATGCATTATTATAAAGTGAATACATAATTCGAAAACTAACACCATACACTATATTCAATACATTAATCTTATCCCCTATATAGAGGGAAATTAATAATTGATGTCAATAGAACATACATACAGTGAACATAATAACCCAGTGTCAATAAACAAATATCATTAGAATATCTTAATAAGAGTATAGGTACCTGAACGAATAAAATAATCACAATCTAGTCTCAGCTCTCGTTATTTATTTAGAAAACTTTCCATACAGTGATAGGTAACCCCATATATATTGCACTGTATATATACTGTATACGAAATAGCTAAAGGGCGGGAGATGTCTAATGGTACATAAAAATAACAGGGATGATACTGTGAGGCCTATCAAAGTGGTCAAAATCTATAACATTATGTACATATTATCTAAAAATGTATTAAATGTGAGTTATGTAGAATAGTAAAAACTATAAATAAAAAATATTATTACTATAAGCAGAATCCAAAACCGGGATAAACTGGAGGCATCTCAAATCAATATCAATTAATAAAGTCTTCATCAATATTGAAGCCACATTTAGCCACCAATCAGCAAGCGCTACCCAGGTTCTGAACCAAAATTGGTCCGGCTCCTAAGGTTTACATTCTTGCTTTTTCAAATAAAAATACCAAAAGAACGAAGAAAAATGAATAATAAGAGTAAATTAGAAAGTTGATTAAAAAGACATGCCCTGCCTGAATCATGAAAGTATAAATTTGGGTTTAGTATCTCTTTAAAGGGACAGTAAACACCAGAATTGTTGTTGTTTAAAAAGAAATATAATCCCTTTATTACCCATTCCCCAGTTTTGCATAAATAACACTGTTATAGAAATACACTTTTTACCTCTGTGATTACCTTGTATCTAAGCCTCTGCAGACTGCCCCCTTATTTCAGTTCTTTTGACAGACAAGCATTTTAGCCAATCAGTGCTGACTCCAGGGTAACTTCACGTGCATTAGCTCAATGTTATCTATAGCAAACAAATGAACTAATGCCCTCTAGTGGTCAAAATGCATTCAGATTAGAGGCAGTCTTCAATGTTTAAGAAATTAGCATATGAACCTCCTAGAATTAGCTTTCAACTAAGAAGATGAAGAGAACAAAGAAAAATTGGTGATAAAAGTAAATTGGAAAGTTGTTTAAAATTACATTCCCTATTTAAATCATGAAAGAATTTTGTGGACTTGTCTGTCCCTTTAAGCAAAATAACAGGGACCGTGCATTACAATTTCCAGGAATATGCCTAATTTAAGTTTGTTCACTGCAGACTAGGTCGTGCTGTGTTTTACATAAACAAAACAACAAAAAGCAAACAGAAAAATATCATGGGTTCTCTCGAAAGTTTGTATAAAACAGTATGACCAATACAAACCTGCTGTAGTTCTATACAATTTATTTTAGTAATTTCAAATAAGTAAGCTGTTCTCAAGACAATTACCCTGCCCCATTCTCATTTTGAATGGAATCTGCACCCTTTCACGTGTTTAGTGGAGGAGTTTGACATGCTTGCTGACTGCTGTTCCAAATTCCCGTTTGCATAGTAAATAAATTAAAATTGTCATAGAACTGCAACAATTACACATGAAAACCACAACAAAGAAGTTGGTTTCTTATTCAAGCTGTTTCTTATTCGTGATATTCTGTCAGACTGCTTTAAATTGACTTTAAAATAAAAATATAGGTTTTATTTAAAAAACAAAATGATTCATATACTGTAATTTAGTTACACAGAGGTGAATTCTCTTTATACAACAATGGTATATACAAACTGGGGGAAAAAGGGCATACGTTGGCACCAATACAAATATTACAATTTTGAATAAGTAACTGATATTTTCAAAGGGTTACTGACCATTGGGCCACAGATTTCACTATGAATATATACAGGTAAGATCCCCATCCATGACATGCAATTGTTTTTAGCCTGGCCCAATTGAGTTTTGGACACAGAAATGTATGCCGACACTGGCATAGGTGCTGTAATTACCATTTTTGAATATGTATCTGATATTTTCAAAAGGTTAATAAACATTGGGCCACTGATTTCACTATGAATATACACAGGGTAGCTCCCCCCATGACATGCAATTGTTTTTAGCCTGGTCCAATGGTGTGTTGGGCACAGAAATCAATGCCAATCCTGGCATAGATGCTGTAATTCCCATTTTTGAATAAGTAACTGATATTTTCAAAAGGTTAATAACCATTGGGCCACTGATTTTACTGTTAATATATGTAGGGTAGATCCCCCTCCAATACATGCAATTGTTTTTAGCCTGGCCCAATTGTGTTTTGGGCACATAATTTGATTACAACCCTGGCATAGGTGCTGTAATTCTCATTTTTTAATAAGTAACTGATATTTTCAAAGGGTTAATAAGCATTGGGTCACTAATTTTACTATAAATATATACAGGGTAGATCCCCCTTCCATGTCATGTAGGGGGACCAACCCTACATATATTAACAGTAAAATCAGTGGCCCAATGATCATTAACCCTTTGAAAATGTGAATTAGAGCACCTATGCCAGGGTTGGCATCCATTTCTGTGCCCAAAACACCATTGGGACAGACTAAAAACAATTGACTGTCATGGAGAAGTATCTACCCTGTGTATATTCACAGTGAAATCAGTGGCCCAATGGTTATTAACCCTTTGAAAATATCAGTTACTTATTCAACTATGGAAATTAGAGCACCTTGGCCAGGGTTAGCATCAATGTATGTGCCTAAAACACCATTGGGCCAGACTCAAAACAATTGCATGTCATGGAGGGGGATCTACCCTACATTTATTAACATTAAAATCAGTGGCCCAATGGTCATTAACGTTTTGAGAATATCAGTTACTTATTCAACAATGGTAACTACAGCACCTATGCCAGTGTTGAGTGTTGATATCAATTTCTGTTCCCAAAACTCAATTGGGCCAGGCTAAAAACAATTTCTTCTCCTGGAGGGGGGTCTACTGTGTGCATATTCATAGTGAAATCAGTGGCCCAATGGTTATTAACCCTTTGAAAATATCAGTTACTTATTCAACAATGGGAATTACAGCACCTATGCCATTGTTGGCATCAATTTCTGTGCCCAAAACACCATTGGGCCAGGCTAATAACAACAGCATGTTATGGATGGGGAACTACTCTACATATATTAACAGTAAATCAGTGGCCCAATGGTCAGTAACCCTTTGCAAATATCAGTTAATTATTCAACTATGAAAATTACAGCACCTCGTCCAGGGTTGGCATCAATTTATGTGCCGAAAACACCATTGGGCCAGGCTAAAAACAATGTTAAGGAGGAGGATCTACCCTACATATATTAACAGTAAAATCAATAGCCCAATGGTCATTAACCCTTTGAAAATATAAGTTACTTATTCAACAATGGGAATTGCAGCACCTATGCCACTGTTGGCATCAATTTCTGTGCCCAAAACACCATTGGAACCGGTTAAAAACAACTGCATGTCATGGACGGGGATCTACCCTACATATATTAACAGTAAAATGAGTGGCCCAATGGTTATTAACCCTTTGAAAATACCAGTTACTTATTCAAAAATGGGAATTACAACACCTTTGCCAGGGTTGGGATCAATTTCTGTGCTCAAAACACCATTGGGACAGGCTAAAAACAACTGCATGTCAGTGAGGGGGATCTACCCTACATATACTAACAGTAAAATCAGTGGCCCAATGGTCATTAACCCTTTAAAAATATCACTTATTCAACAATGGTAATTACTGCACCTATACCAGTGTTGGCATCAATTTCTGTGCCCAAAACACCATTGGGCCAAGCTAAAAACAATTGCATGTCATGGAGGGGGGTCTACTCTACATATATTAACAGTAAAATCAGTGGCCCAATGGTCATTAACCATGTGAAAATATCAGTTACTTATTCAAAATTGTAATATTATTATTGGTGTGCCAACATATGCCCTTTTCCCACCCACTTTGTATATACCATTGTTGTATAAAGAGATTTTGCCTCTGTGTAACAACATTATATGAATCATATTGTTTATTTTAAATAAAACCTATATTTTTATTTTAAAGTCAATTTAAAGCAGTCTGACAAAAAAATTGAATAAGAAACCAACTTCAATAAATAAGAAAAAGAAAATCACGAATAAGAAACAGCTTGAATAAGAAACCAACTTCCTTGTCGAAAACTGTAGATTTTGGAAGTACACTCAGGAGGCGGAGAGAAATATATGTGGGCGAGACAGTTGACATAGGAGGCACCAAGGAGGGGAGCTTGGCTGTAGATGGCAGTAGTAAGATTTTACTTACAGAGAACAATATTACTCTTGTGCTGTAAACATTGAGAGAGACGGTGTGGTTGTTACATGTGGCACGCAAGGGGCATTTGGCATAACTGAAGGATTTGCATTGGCACCGACAGAAGCAAGAAGATTACACAGAGGGGAATGTACAAGTATAGATAGAGAGTAACTGCAGAAAGAGAAGGGCTGGAATATGCAATGCATTCAAAAAGTATACATTTCTAGAACATATAACAAAAGAGTAGAGTTCATGAGTGACTGACAGACTAAAGCAGGGGGTGGCAATTAAATGGCTCAATAAGAAGCGTACAGCGGCTGATACAGCGTGCACAGTGCAGGTATTTCTTACGCATATTCAATGAGGGGAATTAAAGTGAGCAAGAGATACAGAGGGACTGAGCAAGATTAGCAGAAAAGTTACAAATAGAGGTTCTGTTTGCGGGACCTTTGAGCCAGCAGCGCAATAAAAACAGGAGATTGTTTTCTGTTGGGTTGTGCACGAGAACAGCTGGTCAAGGATGAGTAGCTGGACCCTGCTTCTGTGTTTGTGGATTATTCTGGTTTCTGCTCACTATGTTCTCACAGATACGGTAAGTGCTGCTGGACTTCCTTAAATGTTTCATTATACTTTTTAGCACAACTATGAAAACTGGTTATTATTTCATTTAATTTCTAAGCATTTTTAAGTTTTGACATGAATGAATATATAAGTGATGAAAGTGAAGTGTTTCCTCTTTGACATGCATTTATCTATCTATCTATCTATCTATCTATCTATCTATCTATCTATCTATCTATCATCTATCTATCTATCTATCTATCTATCTATCTATCTATCTATCTATCTATCTATCTATCTATCTATCTATCTATCTATCTATCTATCTATCAAATCTGTCTATCTATCTATTAATCATCTATCTATCTATCTATCTATCTATCTATCTATCTATCTATCTATCTATCATGTATATGTCTGCCTCTCTGTCGCCTGACTCTAAATCTATCTATCTTCCTGTCTATATACTCTGTCTGTCTATCTATCTATCTATCTATCTATCTATCTATCTATCTATCTATCTATCTATCTATCTATCTATCTATCTATCTATCTATCTATCTGTCTATATAATCTATCTGTCTGCTCTGTCGTCTCACTATAAATATATCTATCTATCTTATACATCCTTCATATCTACCTGTCTATATTATCTATTATCTATCTACTATCTATCTATCTATCTATCTATCTATCTATCTGTCTATATAATCTATCTGTCTGCTCTGTCGTCTCACTATAAATATATTTATTTATCTATCTATCTTATACATCCTTCATATCTACCTGTCTATATAATAACTATCAATCTATCTATACATCTATTTTCTCTCTACCAATCATCTCAGTGATGGGAATCCTCTCTCATTGGGGCATGTTCGTGACTGGTCAAGTGGTCATCTATCTATCTACATTGTAGGCTTACATTTTGGGTTGTGTACACTTGGTTGGCTAGCACAGTTCCTCCTGCGCTTTTCTATATGCTCTGGCATATTGCTAATAAATCATAAAAGTGAGCCATGCATGCTATTTGTAACATGTTTATAAATGTAATAAATTAAAGGGAAAGTAAAAGTAAGAATCCCCTTTCCTTTAGAACTTGTTCATTTGTATCAGACAACATACTTTACAGGAAAGCCAAAGTCATGGAAACTCCCTACATCCTATCATTGTAGTTTCTTTCTGGTTAAAGAAAATTGTGTGTGATATGTGTAGCCTGTGAGCTATGAAATGTCACTGTACTAAACTATTACCTGAATACCAGTGAGTTGTCATCTAGATTTCTGCATTCGGAGAACTGAAACAGTATGTCAGTAGAGTTTTATCTGAGGTCTCAACTCAATGAAGTAAGATCTATGTTATTGAGATAAATTGGTAATTGGCACAATGGTAACAAGCATTAACCTATATGCAACAAAATGAGTTACACTTCTGCAAACTGAAATTAAAATAAGAGGTGAGCAATAATCAGTGAGTCAATAGTTCTCAAAATAGAGACATTTCCAGATTATTTTTATTTTATTTTTACAATTTTACCAATGGGACATTAAACTCAAAATTAATATATTTTAAAATCTTTATTTACTTCCATTTAGTTGCTAAGCAATTTCACATTTTTTTTTCAGCAGACCAAGCAATTCTGGATAATAAATTTAGTCTGTAAAAGTGCCCAGATATAAGAAAACACAACCATATGAAATGCAAAAAAAAATGAAATATAAAAAATGTGTGTAATTTTTTATGGTGTTCATGGTAAACAAAAGCACAGAATTTATTATTTCCAAAATAATAATTTTCAAAATAAAATAATACTAAAGTTTCACATCTGGTTCACATTAGTTCACCTTCCCAAAAGACCGAATTTTAAGATTCTGTATTTGTTATTCAATAAAAATTGAAGTCAAATTAAGTTTTTTATGTCACTTTATCTCTTGTCCCTACAAAAAAAAGGGTGGGAGATTGGAAATCCATTGCACCATAGTAAAAAAAACATTCAATATTTATTTGATTGTCCTGTAATGTACCCCTATATATTGTGCATTTTACATTTTTCTCCAAAGAGGAGGTTACAGTGTGTCTGAATCAGCAACATACATCACATTAATTACTTAGTTCAATATACAAGGTTATTCACATCTGACCTATGGCTGGCTAAAGCAAATGCAATCATGTAAACAAACACAAGGGAATTTTAAGGGGTGTATCCCTGGACTGTTCTCTGTGTGCAAAACCCTGTCAATTTGCTAAATACATTCTTTATTTTAATGTTTTAAAAACATATTTTACATGCATATAATTTGCAACTATATATATGATACATATTTAGATATAGAAAAATTGACTTTAAGACCCCTTTAATACAGTACAATATATTTTTTGTGTAAAGCAAAGATGCCGCGCTAAAAGCAAGGTATCTAAAATATATTAAAATCCAAAATTTATATGAAATCCAATACAATATCTCAAAATGCATATATATTTAATAAATGTAAAAATACTTCTGAAATATAACCACCGGTGGTATCAGTATTAAGACACAAGCAGGGACATATAATCAAACAAACAATATCGGTTTAAAAAAAGTAAAATCCCAGTAAAAACCCCCGAAAGAGTCACTTGATAGTTCACTGTAGTGTGAAGCAAAGGGGGAGCTCAGGTAAAAGGATGCAGGTAGCAATGGGTCAAAGATGAATCCTCCGTATGGCTCAAAGAACAATGTCAAACTTAACATTATACGTTACCAGAGTTACCAGAGTAAAAATGTGTCCATACGCAATTATGTGAGTATTACCAACAATCTATCTGACCCCTGATCAATCAGGTTTTCACTCCATTACAACTGCCCTCCTAAAAGTTTGCAACGACATCCAAACTGGCATGGAACAAGGAGACCTAACGGGATCTATTTTCCTTGATTTTACAAAGGCCTTTGACACAGTAGACCACAACATTCTACTGCTCAAACTAAAAAACTCAGGTATTGGTGATTGTCCGCTAACCTGGTTTCGATCATATGTATCAGATCGATCACAGTATGTCTCCATTTCTGACTGCGACTCCCTCCCTCTCCGTGTGGTGTTCCCCAAGGTCCCATTCTCGGCCCCCTACTATTCACATTATTTATAAATGATCTGCCTAATGTCTGCAAATCCTCAACTGTACACATGTACGCAGACGACACAGTAATTTATGCAAACAAATCTGATCTGCCGCAGCTTGAGGCAGTGCTCCAAGACCAGTTCACAGAGGTACAAAAGTGGATCTCAAAAAACAAACTCTTCCTAAACACTGACAAAACGGTCACAATGATCTTTGGAATGGGACCTAAATTACACGAACTACAAAATTCCCATCTATGCATCAAAACAAAATTAAATTGCACACTGACCGCAGTCCACTCTTTCAAATACTTGGGTATGTTGTTAGACCCCAATCTATCTTTTGGCCTCCACTTTATCCAAAACTAGGTGCCCTGTACAGAAACATATCCTGCCTCAATCCTACAGTAAAGGAAAAGATTGTACAGCAAATGCTGATGCCAATCATTGATTATGGGGATGCAGTATATGCACCTGCACCGCAAACTCACCTTAATAAACTTAATACATTGTATAACTCGTTCTGCCGCTTTGTGCTACAATATAATTACAGGACCCACCATTGTGACATGCTAAAAGAACTAAACTGGCTGTCGCTGGAATCCAGACGCACCCTCCATCTTTCCTGCCTTGTGTTTAAGAGCCTTTCTGGGAAGCTCCCACCCTACCTGAGCAGAATGCTCTCCCCGGCTGTTCCCACCTCCTATAACCTCCGATCCAGTACCAGCACATTATTTAGCTTGCCTCAATACAAAAAGAAAGCAGCTCGATCCTCCTTTTCCTACAGAGCGCCACAGTTATGGAACGACCTCCCACACACTTTCAAACCTTCCCCAAGCCTAAAATCGTTTAAGAGATCCCTCTCTACATATCTCAAAACAGAATGCACCTGTCATGGTTGATTATATATTTCCTACCTGTTCTATGTTAAATTTTGCATATATTTTTTATTATTATTGTTTTTGTATTATTGTACCCTATTGTATCAATGCAATGTTTTGTGGACCCAGGACATACTAGAAAACAAGAGAAATCTCAATGTATCCTTCCTGGTAATATATTTTATAAATAAATAAATAATAAATAAATCTATAAATCACTATCAGAGGGCTTTTTTGTTTTGGATGCTTGCTGGTATTAGAGTAGGGAAGGGACTTTTCTTTTGTAGTTTTACAATATATTCTTTGGGATTTGTTTGCCTTTTCATATACAAGCAAATATCAAAAATATTCTCCAGCTTAACATCTGTATACAAAATAAATATTTTAACATTGTTTTAGAGTATAGGAACGTCCCTTGAAAAGTCTTCTTTGCTGTCTTTAGTACTTTGGCGACTGTGGAAACAAACACAGTTTACAAACTAAAAGGGACATAAAACTGCTTTTATGTGTAAAGAATTTTCTTATTGCACTATTCCTTTCATATAACCATTTGTTTAACTCCTGCAAAGTTAATAGTTAAAGATATCTCCAGAGCAAAAGAGCACTTGGACTTATCTGAACACATCTGGTGAGCAAATTACACACATATGTACCTCAGCAGCTAGCTTCCAATAGTATATTGCTGCTCCTGATCACAGGAAACATGGACAAGCTAAATATTTTTCCTTTTTTTTTAAATTTAATTAAACATTATGGAGAGCTCAATCTTAAATTGAAAGTCCCTTTAGCTCCTTCACCCAAAAAGACACACATATATATATTTATATGCTGTGAGGCACTTTGTTCATCATAACGCAAGGCGTATATATACGTCTGAGTTCCTGAGCGCTAGTCATCTGCCCGCATATGTAACGGAACACGATCAGTACTCAGGTTTCATATGAGGGCAGATGCCTAATCATTACAGATGGTGAGGGTGATCATTATCATTGTTGCTGATGCTGGCGGGAGGTGAGGGCGGGAGGTGGGTGTGCAGCCCAGCAGCGGAGGGGGGAGGAAGCAATGTCTATCTGGTTATGAGTTACTAAACAAACGTATGTCTTTTTAATTTCAAATCTGTTAAAATAGCTTTAGTTTAAAGGGACATGAAATGAAACTTTCATGATTCAGATGGCGAGTATCATTTAAAAAAAATCCCATAAAATTTTCTTGGCAGTCCTAGTCTTAGGAGGGTGCACATGCCTTGAACACCATGGGGCGTATTTATCAAAGGTCTTGCGGACCTGATCCGACAGTGCGGATCAGGTCCGCAAGAACTCGCTAAATGCGGCGAGCAATACGCTCTCCGCATTTAACATTGCACCAGCAGCTCACAAGAGCTGCTGGTGCAACGCCGCCCCCTGCTGACTCGCGGCCAATCGGCCACCAGCAGGGAGGTGTCAATCAACCCGATCGTACTGTCCGCCTCATCAGAGCAGGCGGACAGAGTTATGGAGCTGCTTCATAACTGGTTTTTAGGGCGAGTCTGATGACTCGCCAGAAACATGGGCCGTTCGGAGCTTGATAAATGAGCCCCCATAGTGCTCAAGTCACTTGCACACTCCTGAGGATACCTGAGTCTGCTCTCCTGGAAATGAGTTTTGACAAAGGATATAAAGAAATAGGGACATTTGATAACTGTGGTACATTGAAATTTATTTTTAATTGTACTCTGTGGGGCCTATTTATCAAGCTCCGTATGGAGCTTGATGCCCCGTGTTTCTGGCGGCTGCTCCATAACCTGTCCGTCTGCTCTGCGGCAGTGGACAGACATCGCTTGATGCCCCGTGTTTCTGACCGCTGCTCCATAACCTGTCCGTCTGATCTGAGGCGGCAGACAGACATCACCGAAAATCAACCTGATCCAATACGATCGAGTTGATTGACACCCCCTGCTAGCGGCGAATCTGCAGGGGGCGATATTGCACCAGCAGTTCACCAGAACTGCTGGCGCAATTATAAATGCCGACGGCGTATGCTGGCAGCATTTATCGATGTGCAGCAGATATGATCCGCAATATCGGATCATGTCCGCCCGCATCATGATAAATAGGCCCCTGTATCTGAATTTTACAAGTCAATGTTGGCTTCAAGTCCCTTTAACAATTTTAAAACAATAAACATTTGCTGTTCTATTCATATAGATGATCATTTTGTAGGTTATTATCCCTTAAATAGTATCAGTGAAATCCATTTTTTTGTACAGTACTATAACATATAACATCAACTAACAATCATTCTCTGCAATCATTTTCACTTATTTCTATTATATATCTCTGCAATCATTTTCTATCTCTAGCTTTGCATTTTCATCAGACTTTATTCGCATTGCCGCTGACTTCAAACAGTTTATTATGCAGGTAATAAAAGCTGCATTAACAAGATGAAAGACAGAACAAAAGCACAGTTTGCATAAATTATTGTTTTATAAGCACAACTGCCTATTTATCAGTCATTTCCCCGTAGACTTGCCATGAATTGCGTGAATTAGCTTAAAACAGGTTGGGAATGAATTAAAGGGCATACAGTACCCAGGTTTATTTGTGTCTGTAAGATATTGATCTGGGTGTACTTATTGGGAAAGGTGTGGTTCTGGCATTCAGCATTTGGGAGCATCAGATATTTATTTTTTATTTGGCATATAACTGTGAGGTTAGGCAGGATTAGGGTTGCCATCCAGCTGGTATTTTACCGACATGGCAGGTATTTTTAAGATTCAAGTTAAAAAAAAAGATTAACCCCTTAATGACCATGATGTACCCTGTACGTCACTGGTTGTTAAGAGTTTTTCAGGCCATAATAGCGGGTGGTCTTGCCGTGAGCAGCAGGACTGCAATATTTTGACCGCCCTCCCTCCTGCAGCCATCCTGGAATAGTGGCGAGACCGCACTATCAAAAAAGCAATCCCCATTGAAAAACTAGCGATGTACAGGGTACGTTCCTGGTCGATAAGGGGGTAAAGGACCACTAAATACGGTAGAATTGAATCATTGATACATACACAATAAAAAAGACAGTGTAGTAGCACTTACCTTGAATTTAAAATGAACAGTGGTATATTTTCTGGCAAATTAAAAATTCAATCCAATTTTCCCTCCCCCTGTATTATGTGATCGGCCAATCACAAAATGTATACACTGAGTATTTTTGCACATGCTCAGTGGGAGCTGGAGCCACAGAAAGTGTAATTATAAAAAAGCAAGTTTTGATAATGGAAGTATATTGGAAAGGGTTAATGTTATTTTTATCTTTAGTGTCTCTTTAAATATAGAAATAGAGATGATATCATGGTAAAACTTCTACCTGTAAACCATAAACTAATGATTATTTAAATCAGTCCTATTCAGTCATAGCTTTAGTAGCTAATTTATGCTCTGTAATAATTTATGCAAATTTATGCTCTATAATTATTTACACAAATTTATGCTCTATAATTATTTATGCTAGGCAGGGGGTATGTTTGAGCTAGACAAGGATTCAGCATTCTATGGTCTAAATAATTGGTTTTGTAGTTATATAGAAGAGTATAAATACATAGGAAAAGGAAGCATGTTAAACTTGTGCATGTTCTAAATATTACCTTATTGCTGCGGTTCCCAAACTGTGGGATGCGCCTCCCCAGAGGGTCACCAAAGCTCTTAAGGGGAGGCGCTGGAACAGGAGCCGAAGTGTTGTTATTTTAATGCGCATAACATTTCTTTGTGGCCGTAAGTACAAATGGCCAGACGGGAGGACTGTGCATTGCTGCATGTGAAGAAAGGACATCCTTCCAGCAAAAAGATAAACTTGCAGCTGGGCTATCACAGAGTGGCCGGAGGATTAGTAATTCCTGTTTGTGCCACACATAACAGTGCTGATCTGCCCCGGCCACTCTAGCACAGCTACAGGTATAACTTTCGGACCCTCTGGGTTGTTAGTGCAGCTCTGTGAATAATACTGGGTGACTATCACTGTTATAGTGTCAGGGACCCAGCACGCAAACTTTCAATATATACCCCTTATATATGGCAACTAGATAACTGAAATATTAACTCTTGTAAACAAAAAAATTAGTGACCATTATCTTCAAGGCCTTGGTGAGTGTGAACGGCAATGAGGGCAGCTGCCAGCAAAGCATAATATTCATGCTGCTTAAAGGGATAGAAATGTAAAAATGAAACCTTTAAACACCCTCTGTACATGCATAGCCATGCTTTACTAGTACTTACTTCTAAAAAGAAAGATCAGCGCTAACCGTAACCTCTATAATAAGCCTATACTTCAAATATGGTTACAAATATTAGGGCTCTTGTCTGTGTATTTCTTTCACAATTAATGTGACTCGTACTATTCACCATATAATATCCTATTACACACAAATTTTTTCGTTTTACAGAATCACTTATTACACCCGATAAATAGCTTTTATTACGTATTTAGCAATCTGTTACTTTGAGAGATCACACCATTAATGTAAATTACTTCCACTTATAGATACTATTCATGGATGTGAATATACTGATCCTTTCTTACCTTAATGTCTCAAGGAGTATGGTAGGAAGTAAATGATCTCGGAAATCTTTCGTTCCTGCCCGTTCAAATCTCCTCCGTACCCTTGCGAGTGTGGCGCTGCTGCTCAGTTCACTGAACACTAAGGAGTGTATCAGACTACGGGGTTACTGCAAAAACAAAAGAAGAGAGAGCGCAGCCACGACTCACGGTAAAAGTTTTAATAATTCCACCTTGCGCATTCATACATATTGCACTTACAAAAGTTAAAATAAAAACAGGCACCTCTTAAATTGCACACAGTCCCGGGTTCTTGATTTTGCAGCGGTTGTTTCCAGCTCCTTGCTGTTATCCTTCTCAGGCGTGCAAGCTCCTTTCAGACGATCGGTAACGGAGCTCGCACGCCTGAGAAGGATAACAGCAAGGAGCTGGAAACAACCGCTGCAAAATCAAGAACCCGGGACTGTGTGCTATTTAAGAGGCGTCTGTTTTTATTTTAACTTTTGTAAGTGCAATATGTATGAATGCGCAAGGTGGAATTATTAAAACTTTTACCGTGAGTCGTGGCTGCGCTCTCTCTTCTTTTGTTTTTGCTGTATGCTTTACTAGTAATTAAAATTAATGTTAAAATTATTTTTTTGTGCGTGCGTGCTTGTGTGTGTGTTCTTGTGCTTGTTTGTGTGTTTGTTTTGTGTGTTGGTCTGTGTGTGTGTGTGTTTGTGTTTGATATTTCTTCAAATTAACATAATTCTGCAATTTTAAGTCCCTGCTTTTCAACAAAAGATACCAAGAGAAAGAAGAAAAACTGACCATAGAAGTAAATTATAAAGCTGTTTAAAACCACATGCCCTATCTGAATCATGAAAGAAAAATATATCCCTTTAATATAAAATACAGTATACAACAGAAGTGAGTACACCCCAGTGCAATATCACTTAAATGTCAACTGATTTAAAATTGTATAACAGTAACTGCATTACGTCTAAGTTTTACAGTAGGGTATTTTCTCTTATGTAAAATTAAAAACTAACAGTTTAGATTTACTATATTAAAAATACTGACCCCAATGCAGGAAATCAATGCAAAAAAAGTCAGTGCACCTTTCATTACTGACATTCAAATATTTTATTTTTTTCAATACTTTGCATGTCCACCTTTATTTTTCATGACAGACTCAATCCTCCTTGGAAAGGAGAAAACCAGTGTCGTACAAATTCCTGGAGAGATGTTCTGCCCTTCTTCAGATATATTTTTTTTCAGCTGCTCTTTGCTGGAGGGGTTGTGTTGCTCTACCATTCTCTTAAAAATACCCCAAAGATGTTCTACTGGATTCAAGTCAGGTGACATACTTGGCCAGGTCATAGTTTTCACTTGTTTCTCCTTTAGAAACTCCTTTGTGATTTTGGCAGTGTGCTATGGATCGTTATCATGCTGGAATATTCGTCCTCTGCCAAACTTCTGGAGCACTTGCCTGTTGCCTGTTTTTCAGAGCTAGGTTGTGCAAGTAGCGCATTGTCCGTGGCGTCATTTTAGGAGGACAACCACTGCGGCTCTGATTTTTTGCACTGTGTATCGATCTATACCTCCTGATTACTGCTGCAACTGCTGCAACTTCTGTTGTATACTGTAGGAATATCTTATGAAAACTTTTCCTACCTTTATTTTTTAAATCCCCTTTATTATTTACCTCTCTGCTTGCTGTGTGAAGAGCACTAAACATGTATAAAATTTAAATAAATTAAAATCACTATAGAAATGTAAGGCAACTTCCTGCTTTGAGGTTACTGTAATTAATTAAGGAGCAGTTCCCAGCACCCATTTAGAAGTAGCATTTTTAATCTTTTATGTTGTACAAAGTTGGCTTCATCAAAGTTGGTATCAACTTAAAATTATATACTGTATGTGGGGAAACCAGTAATAAAATGTGTTTTGTGTACAGTGTGCAATTTTTATTGTCACTCTTACAGGAAAGTACCCTGTCTATCTTGCTTTAATTGTCATTACAGGACCAGAAGGAGGTATGACTTTTTGAATTTACCTATGATACAAGATATAAATACATGCCGCAAATATATGATGTGCATGGACATTCCCAGTATTGTGTGTAGGCGGGGCAAAAAATAAAGTGCTCCATAAAAAATGTTGTACAGAAGAACTGTATATCATATTAAAAAATGGTGGCTCTTTGACATTAAACAAGAAACTAAAGTGAATGCTTATGACTATATATAAATAAATGAATATATATAAATAATATTTACTTTAATTGTTCTTATATTGTCAGATTAAGTTAAATGTGATTTGATCACTTTGTGTAGGCTTAAAACTGGGCTTGACAAACCCATGGCACTTAAAATTAGACCCTGGTGCCCTGATTTGGAGCTCTACGACAGCCATGGCTGCCTCCACTTAACCCCGCCAGTCATTGCTTGCTGCCCCTAAAATGTAGCCCAGTGCATCTTGACCCTTTCTAGGCCATGTGGCTGGAGTCAGAGGAACATTGAAGTAAAATTGCAGCACTAGTCACAAGAGGTACTGTGCTTTGCCCTCAATGCCTGCAATGTCATTCTAAATGGGACCCAGTGAAATAACAAATCCTGTGCATACTCACTGTCACCACCACTCTGTCTGTAGAGCAGCCTATTTCACTGCATGATGGCAATAGACTTGGCATTATCAGAGCATTGGCTCTACTTGTCCTGATTGGCTGAGCCATAGCTAGTAAGTTCCCTTGTACATATATAATATATCTATGTACAGGTAGACAACCCTTTATCCAAACTACCAGGGTCGGCTCAAGATATTGTGCTGCCTGGGTCCGAGAATGCAATGACACCCTACAGTAGTAACATAGCAAATCAACCTACTAGCCTGCCCACTGATCTAAGCCAGCCTGCATCCAACCAATGCTTATGCAGAACTGCTCAATAAATGGAAAGTTAGTTAGGGAAGAAATGCACTTATCTCACCTTGATTGTCGCCCCTGACAGGTTCTGTGTAATTGTGCCTGAAGTTATGCTGCTGGGAGCCTGCGACTTCCCCATGGAGAAAGAGGATAGGAATGGTCTGGGTCTGATAGTGACTGACTCAGTCACTAAAGTAACATAGTAACATAGTAGATGAGGTTGAAAAAAGACAGAAGTTCATCAAGTTCAACCTATACAAATGTTAATATACTTACAAAAAAAAGCTCCAGTTGAGCTTAATTTAATCCCATTTAAAAAAGTGGACCCATTTAACACAAGAAATCACATCCCTGAATTCTGTTTCTAGTCAGAAATGTATCTAAACCATTTTTAAATGTATCTAAGGTATTGGCATTTACTACCGCCTCAGGTAATGAGTTCCACAACGTTATTGCCCTTACAGTGAAAAATGCAGGAGATTAAATCACCTTTCCTCCAGCCTTAAATTGTGACCTCTTTTCACAAACAATTTTCTTGAAATAAACAGAGCTTCTGCCATCTCTGTATATAGGCCTTGAATATATTTATATAATGTAAACATGTCACCTCTCAAGCACCTTTTTTCTAGCGAAAACTGTTTGGCTAACCTCCCCTCATAGCTTACATTCTCCATTCCCCTTATTATCTTTGTGGCTCTTCTCTGAACCTTTTCTAAGTCTGCAATGTGTTTTTTTGAGATTGGTCTCCAGAACTGCACTCCATACTCAAGGTGAGGTCTTACCAGGGAATTATGCTTCCCTCCCTTGCATCAATGCCTCTTTTAATACATGCTAATATCTTATTAGCCTTAGAAGCCGCTGCCCTGCATTGTGCGCCTATCTTTAGCTTGTTAGCTATTACTACTCCCAAATCCCTTTACTCCTCTTTTTGGCTCAGTCTAGTACCATTTACATAATAGATTGCCTGCTTATTTTTACTTCCAAAATGTAGAAGCTTGCATTTTCCAGTATTAAATCTCATTTTCCATTTACCTGCCCATTCTTCTATTTTTTGTAGATCCCCTTGTAAAGCAAGTTCATCCTGCCCTGACCTAATGACTTTACACAACTTTGTATCATCTGCAAAAATAGAGATGTTGCTAATTAATACTTGCTCCGAGTCATTAATAAAAATATTAAAAAGAACAGAACGCAGTACTGATCCCTGGGGGACTCCACTGATTACCATTGTACAATCTGAGTATGATCCGTTTGCTACTACTCAGTGCTCCCTGTTTTTTATCCAGTTATTTATCCATGAGCTAACATTTTCAGCTATTTCCAGTGCATTCATTTTGTACATTAATTTCTCATGTGGCACTGTATCAAACGCCCTTGTAAAATCCAAGTATATCACATCAACTGATTCCCCTTTGTCTATATTTTTACTTACTTCCTTGTAGAATCTAATTAGATTAGTTTGACTCATAATCTTGTTCACACGAATATACTCAAACAGGAGAAAAATTTGAAATAAAAGATACAATTAGATGTACTGACAAGAGATTAATTTACCTTATTGAATGTTCTTGCGATATGCAGTATTTGGGGGAAACGATACGTACCCTAAGGGAGAGGATCAGGGAGCATTTGAGTTATATTAAAAATGGGAAAAAAGACAATTATATTTATAAACACTTTAGGGAATTCTATAATAATAACCCCAAACACTTGAAATTCTGGGGAATTCAAAAAGTAAGACCAGATTGGAGAGGGTCTTGAGGATAAATTATTATATAAGGAGGCGGAGCTAATATATAAGATGAAAACGTTATAACCAAAAGGACTGAATTCAGAGATAGATGTAAATAAGTTTTTATAATTAGTGAGCTTTTAGGAGATTCAATTTATTCATTTTTATCTGAGTAAAGTTTTGCACTTTATCTTATTGCCTTGCACTTTATCTTATCTCCTTGCACTTTATCTGTGTCAATAAAATATAATAAAAGCATTAATTATAACTGAATCTGATATGAACATCTAAATGCACTCTAGCTATTTATTTACTTAAGAAATGCTTAATATGAACCTTATTAGATGAGTTTAATGTATATATGAAAATTCATGGATTTTATAAAGATTTGTATATATTTTTGGTATGCCTTTTTTGACTCCTCTGTGGAGCATTTGAGCGAAAATGTCTATAGATGATTAAATGTTGTGTAGTAAATAAGAACATGAGATGTGATCAATCAATACCACCTTAAAACCAGTAAGCTATGTATTTTCTTAATCCAACTTTAAACCGGCAACCAATCACAGGAACCCCAACAATATAAATGGCTGGCCCCATACACAGTACTATATCTTGGTAAAGCGCTACAAAACGTGCAAAACGCGTTGAGGACTGTGGGGTGCCACTGTGACATTTGCAAGCTATTATCTGTCAAGTCTGTGACATACGACTTTAAAAGAGGAGCCTTAAACTGGAAGAGCGACTTTGGACCAATCAAAGGACATCTACAGGTCAGATGGTCAACAGCATTACCAATCACATATGCAGGTGACTTTAACGGAGCAGCAGGAGATCCCTACTCAAAGAGTGTACAACGCTGTGAGGAGCTGCTCATATTTACCTTCCATGGAGGGATTGCAGTCTTGGCGTGGTATGACATATACCGTGGAGGTAACAGTGAGGTAACAATAAAGCGGTTTTCATTACCCTGTTTTAGCCGATGCGGCTCTGCTTCTAAAATCCAGTGAAACGCTGATAAGGAAAATATTGGGACAGTGATGCACTGGAACTGTGTAATTACGCTGATGCATCTTTTAAAGTTTTTGGCAAATTAAGTTGTATTGTCTGCAAAATCTTTGATAAAGACTTGTCTGAATAAGGTGGCTTTTAACTTTTTTACATTTGGAACTTTTAAGCTATCAAACTTAAAGGACCAGTCACAGTAGATTTGCATAATCAACAAATGCAAGATAACAAGACAATGATAGCACTTAGTCTGAACTTCAAATGAGTAGTAAAACATTTTTCTGACAATTTTAAGTTATATTTATTTCCACTCCCCCTGTACCCTGTGACAGCCATCAGCCAATTACAAATGCATACACGTACCATGTGACAGCCATCAGCCAATCACAAATTCATACACATATATTCTGCACATGCTCAGTAGGAGCTGGTGACTCAAAAAAAGTTTAAATATAAAAAGACTGCGCACATTTTTTTAATGGAAGTAAATTGGAAAGTTGTTTAAAATTGCATGCTCTATCTGAATAATGAAAGTTTAATTTTGACTTGAGTGTCACTTTAAGGGAGACGTCCCTGATAAATTCTGAGTATATGTCATATGTTGCTGCTATTCATTTTTATTAATCATTTTTATTAAATATTTTAAGAGTTTGCAAATTATATGCATTATTGTGATTTACTGATATATCTCTTTAAATCTGCAGTGTCCTCTGCAAAGCGCCCTTTTCACTTGTAATTACATTATTCTTGTTCTGTATTTTAAGCCAGTGAGGAGCTTACTAGAAAAGAGGCTAGACGCCCTCTGCACCTTCCCTTTTCTCTTAAACTTCACACAAATATACTCATCAATATAATCCCTTCAAGTATCTTCCCAGATGTCAGACTAACTGGTCTATAGCTTCCTGGATCAGCCCTGCTAGAGTAGAGGTTTGTCTACAACAGTTTGTCTATAACAGTATAACATGTTCCTATTAAACCCTTGGATGTATTCCATCTGGGCCTGGAGTTCTATTTACCTTAATATTATCCAGTTTTTCCTGATATCCTCTAGAGATAACCCAGTTAATGGTATGGGCTTGTATTTTCTAGTTTGTTTCAAAGTATCTTCCATTGATTCCTCTCTTGTGTATACTGAAGAAAAGAACTGGTTTAGTACCTCAGCCTTCTCCCGGTGTTACTCATCCTACCCTTCACACATTTTAATGTACCTATATTGTCCTTCTTAGATTTTTTTGCCATTTATATACTTAAACAATCTTAACTGGTTTTAGAATAATTTGCAATTAATCTTTCATTTAAAATTTTGGATAATTTGATTGCTTTTTTGCATGCTTTGTTACATTCCTTATATATTTGGTATGTTGAGTCTGTACTGTTTTCTTTGAATAATTTTATATGCCCTACATTTTTTACTAATTTCTCTTAACACATATTTATTTAGCCACATTGGCTTGGATTTTTTTTTTTTTTACTTTTATAATTGGTCCCATGGTTGAGGGGGTGTTTTGTCAGATTCTGTGACCCGTCGGAATGTGCGACCACGTGACATCACCGCATTCCTAAGCGCATACATGACTATCGCAGAATCCGACAAAAAACAATGCCTGTCTGATTTTGCTGCAAGCTTATTTATTCAATTTGTGCTATACTACTACGATACCACATGTACGCGTCTGTCTGTATTGAAGATAACTCATCTCAGCATATCCTGTAAATATTTATCATGTCTGTGAAAACAGCCTGCAGGTTTAGGGGGGTTAAATGCTACTCCCCTGTAACATATGATCCTGGTTGATTGACAATAAGTGAGCTATTATGTGAACTCTGTGTAGCTTAGAATTTCACACAACCCCTTTAATTATCTTTTTATTAATTGAGGATTTTAGTCCATTTTAGAGTTATTGGGCAAAACAAGATTTATTTATTTTTATACCAATGTACACCATTTGCAAAATCTGACAAAACACATACCCATCAGATTTTGCAACTGCCAGCTGCGCATGCCTGAGGCTAGGGGGGTCTCAGAATACGATGGAGGTTTTGGCCATCAGATTTTCTGACCTGGCTATCGTGCATGCGTGAGTGTGCACGTTCAACTCATAGTACCCTTATAAGTGCTCATTCGATGCATGAGTGATAACCTAGTCACAAAATCTGATAATCAAAACCTCTATTAGATTCTGAGACCCCTAGCACAACATATACAATAACCCTTCTTGCAGTATTTAGCCGCTTTGCAGCCCGTCTCCGCAGTGCTCGCCCCATATGCTGTGTCCACACACTGCCCATTTTCCCCAGTGCAACCTCCCAATGTCAAAAGCTAATTCAGGCTCTGGCTGACCAGTCAGGCATGGCACTTAGGGGCCTCCTGCCGCCACTGCTGCATCCATTAATTTAAAAAATTTAAATTGCATGCACACTTTGTGGTTGCAAATTATGTTGACAGACAGCTATTCTGTCGGATTTTGCAACCGGTAATGTGCGCGCTTCGGAATCCGATTACGTAATTGCGCGCATGTGCAGATTGTCTGGTTGCACATTCCAATGGGTCGCAAAATCCGACAGAACACCGGCCCTTCAAAATGCTTGGGACTGGAAATAGTTTGGATTTTGTAATATCTTCATCTTTAAGATGGGAGAGTTTGGAGAGGATATGGAATTAAGTGTATACAATAATATCTTTTGTCATTTAGGCAATATTTACATGTCATAATACAGCATAAACATGAAACCTAATGGAAGTGTTATATCGTTTTTTATACTTTTCTATACATAGTACCCTCAGAAACTGTATTTTTTGATACTTTAAAAAAAAAAAAAAAATTAATTAAAAGTTTGGATTTTACAATAAGTTTGGATTTTGGAGTTCCGCTTTTGGGAATAAGTACCTGTACATTTTTTTCCTACAATTATTTGCTCATTATCTCCTCCTTGTTTGAAAATGTGCTAGAATGAGCAATACCGAGATTACAGAGAGTTGTTAAAGATGCTGGCTATACCTATTTTCACCCTCAGGTGTGGCAATATCTAATCCTGTGTTACAGGGTGCCTGCATAATTCAGGTCTTATACAATTATTATCAAAGTCATATAAAATATATTGTTTGATTTAAATTAACATACATATCGCCTGATCCCACCATTGTGTCAGCTGTAAAGTTCTCATTCTTATGTTGAAATCTAACCAGTGCCCCTAATGCTTTGTTTTAAAGGACACTAAACTCAATTTTTTTTCTTTTATGATTCTGATAGAGCATGCAATTTTAAGCAACTTTCTATTTTACTCCTATTATCAATTTTTCTTCGTTCTCTTGTTGTGTTTATTTGAAAAGCAGGAATGAATGCTTAGGAGCCGGCCCATTTTTGGTTCAGCACCTGGGTAGCGCTTGCTGATTGGTGTCTAAAAGTTAAAGTTTTTTTTTTTATTGAAAATTAAATTAATGCAGTTGTACTTTTAACTGATGCTTGTCTGACTGGCACCTCATTGGCAAATAGGCATTTACTGTTAATTGGTTTATAGGTACTTCCTGCCAATGCTCACTTATTATCAGGAAGTACTCAAACTAATGAATTTGATAATAAATTTGATAATAGAAGTAAATTGGAAAGTTGTTTAAAATCGCATGCTCCATCTCACTGGTTTTCAAACCTATACTCAGGCCTCACTAACAGGTAACATTTTTAGGATATCTGAACTTGAGCACAGGTGAAATAATCAGCTGATTAGTAAACATGATTATTTTACCTGCTCTCATCCAAGGTAATCCTGAAAACCTAGCCTGTTGCGAAAGGTCTGATGACAGGTTTAAAACCAGTGCCCTATCTGAATCATAAAAGTTTAATTTTGACTTGAGAGTCCCTTTTAACCCACTTCTTATGAAGTTTACTCATCTGATCTACTGAAGTGCGTTTAAAATGTAAAGCTGTTCATGTGATTACTGAAACTCTTTTTTATACTTATGCTTTTGGAACCATGTCCAAGTCCACCAATAGAACTATCTTTATCAGCCAGTGAACAATTGATCCCTGGGAATAAGTTCTGAACTAACATTTATTTCCTGTATGTTTCAATATCAATTTCAACAGCTTTAATCTAAAAGAGAAAATGGGTTAGTGAGACCACAGAATAAACTGATTATAAAAAAAATCTTAGGATATTACATATAAGAAACAATCAAGTAACTGAAGCAGATGTTTTTTCCTGTTAGGGAAACACGTTATCCTGTTTCCCTCTCACCTATAACCTTGTGTCTTGGCCAAGGGAGGAGGATGGAATTCATTAAAGCAATGTAAGAGGAAGAGGTGTATTATGGAATAGATCAAAACAAATAAATAATAAAGGAAATATAGTAATTATATAAAAATATAGATAAATAAAGCTATTGTTGACTTTTAGAGAACCCTGCAACAAGTCAGGTGCATTTCTGCACAGACATACAACTGGTGGTCCTTCTTCTTTCTGCCATGAAGAGATAGCTAAGTGGTATTCTTCAGAGCATATTGTTTGCTTTTTGGTTACAATGCCAGACATATACAGTCTGATTTCATCCTTATCTTACCTCAGGGAATCAGAAAGGTGAGGATTGGGAATTTAAAGCGACATGAAACCCAACATTTTTCTTTCTTGATTCAGACAGAGTATACAATTAAAAAAAGTTTCAAATTGACTTCTATGATCAAATTTGCTTCATCCTCATGGTTTTCTTTGTTGAAGAGATACCTAGGCAGGTAGAGTGCACATGCCTGCAACACTACATTGACTGCAACACCCCTTTATGTTTACCAGTTATTAAACATGCCTGTGTTTTGATTTAATGTAATTACTTTATTATGTGCATTACATGATATCTGAAATAACTCCCCAGTTACATTGCTGTGTCTATTAATATAATGAAATAGAATATTACTTAATGTGATTGTTAGGTCATTTGTTTAATATGGTTTGCTCTTGCTGCTTCACTTTATATAGCGCACATCAGAAAACATTCATATAACGTTATAGAAACCTAAATTATTAATAATAAAAACTTACTTTGTTTCTCAGAAAATAGTCTGTTTAATTGGGGCTCCATACACCCTCATGATGGGTGTTTGATTTCCCACTATCTCCTTGACCAATCATGATCAATCACGGGAGCCAGCATTTATCTGTGCATCACTAACTTCCTTGTTAAAAGTGTAATACAGTAACCAAAAAGCTTGTTTGCATTGCAACTTAACCATACAAGCTATGCGACTGACGTGTTTACTGCACAATGTGATTGCTCCTGTTATAGTATTGGTGTAAGAATGTAAAGATGGTTTCACGGTTGCTGTAATTACACTTGGGCCTACACCCGCCTTATCTTCTGATTGGCAGCTTGTGAACTTAATTATATACGCACACTTTCCAAGCAGAGTGCGTGAAAGGCCGGCAGAGTTGCTCCTGTGCTGTAGTACATATTGGTCATTCATAACCTCAGTTTTACTATTTATTTCCAAAACCATGGAAAACCAGAAATAAAATGCCATTTGAAAAAATATTTGTGTATTTTTGGATTAATAAAGTTATACAAAATAATTAGAATATCCCATTTTAAAAATTAAGTTACTTACTTAGCAATTTAAAACTGAAGTTACTTAATTATTCCCATAATTTTTAAATCTGTTATATAACATGTTTTGAACACCAATTTTGGTTTGTTCGTGTTCCTTTTAGCAGTGACTTCAGTATGAAGGGGCATCCTTTTTTTTTTTTTTAGCTTGAAATCCTTGTAATAAAGATCAATTCAAGGTGATCCCAATAATTATTCTAAAGGATTTAAGTTTTAGAAACTTTTTTTATTGCTTATTGTTACTGACACAGAAAAACTCAGCTTTGTGAGTTTTACTGGCAGAGAAGAGTTTACATCACTGCTCTAACTGATAGCCACGTGGTACAATTACTATTTTATGTGTTTTGCTTTAAACAAAATGGGATACAGTCAATCCTATGTGTTTGTTACTGACAGCCAAGGGTGGTAAATATCACTGTTTTGTGCATTACTGGCAGTCAAGGGGAGTAAAATCACTGGGTTCTACATCTCTCATGCACTGATTTTTTTTTACTAATGTAATGCCAGTGTAGGGAAGGAAACATAGGTGGACTCAAGACATAAGTTCAGAGACAAGGTAAACCCAAACATTTTCATGCCTGGTCCTGTGTAGGCAGTAAAACTGGCACACAGTTTGAAACTTGGACTGTCAGGGTCAATAATGAAATCAAATATCCACATTCGAAATTTTGAATGTAACATTCAATTTAACAAATACTAATAAAAAGTTCAATAGTTCATGTGTTAGGTAATTTAGTGAATTGATACATAATAGATACAAATATATCAATTAGAATTTTTCTATTTCAAATATTGCATAATTCGAATTTTACATTTAATTAGAACATTAGAAATACTATTACAAATATATGGATTTATATTTTTCAAATTCCAATATTGCATAATTCCAATGTTAAATTTGAAGAGAGCATTAGAAATACTATTACAAATATATAGATTCGACTTTTCGAATTCGAATGTTGCATAATCAAAATGAATTATTAGAAAATTCGAATAGAATATTACATTTAAATAAAGCATTAGAAATACTATTACATAAAACGAATGATAGAATATTGTGCAAACATTCGAAATTTGAAACAAACAAATGTGTTTAAATTTGTTTAAATTTCCGAATGTTGCAAAACATTCGCCCATTCCTAGTAGGGACATAAAAAATAAAGCAGAAACTGCCTAGCTGTCATGAAAGACATGCTCTGTGAGTTGATTGCAATTTGTGAAGCCTGGGCTACCTTGGCAACAAACTAGTCTCTGCAGTGAGGGCAGCTGAATCTTACATTGCATAAACGTCTTACAAGTTGTCTTAGCTGCCTAAACTAACTTTCCCTCACAAGCTGCATAATTTCTGCCAAAGTATGATAGAAAACTGCTGCTTTCTATGGTGTACTGTGCAAATCTAGTACTGCAACAGCCAGTGGTTCTTGGTAGCTGAGCAGGCAGCTCTATACATGTAATTGAGCTGGCTAGCGTAGAAAAAAGTGAGCTGTGTGGAGAAGAAACAATACTATACTGTAGCCTCATACAGTTCATAACAGGAAATGACATCACAGACATGTTCACTCTCAATTTTAACAACTTTAGCAGCAAAACATGTAATCCTATATTATAAAAGACAAGAGTTTGTCTGAAGCCGTCATGCGCAGTTCAGACAAACTCTTGCCGCTGCACGCGCACCCTTGGCCAGCTGTTCGCACGCGCAACCCACTTAGCATTGTTTGTTAGCACCCCGCACGCGCACGCGCCTTACCGCACACTCTCAAAACTGATTTGAGCCCCATTGTTTGTGAACCTTACCGCACACTCACACTCACAAACTGATTTGAGCCCCATTGTTTCACACTCACAAACTGATTTGAGCCCCATTGTTTCACACTCACAAACATTTGAGCCCATTGACCCCCCTTGCTGCGCACGCACACTTTGAGCCCCCCGCACGCGCACGCGCACGCGAACCCGTGAAGCCCTAGCCATTGACAACCCCTTAGCCGTTAGACTACTAGCAATGCGCACGCGCACGCGAAGCCCTAGCCATTGACAACCCACTTAGCCTCAATGCGCACACGCACGCGAACCCACGCGCACGCAACAGAGACCGGGAGGTACGGGGGGAAGTGCAGGAGCGCCATAAAACACAAGATTTTCTCTTCGGAGTCGCTCACACTTCTTGGCCCTCCTGCATAAATTCTACATAGCCGGTCCACGTGGTACATTGGGGCCTGGGCTGCCGGGCCTGTGGGAGACTTCTTATAAAGTTAGCTGGGCCTCCTTAGCCCCTGCCATACTTCTGAACCTCCCTGAGGAACCCTTAACCCCTCAAGTAATTGCAGAAAGTGAAGAAGGACTTAGGCAACCCTATAGGCCCCTTACATAGAGAGAGGGGGGGGGAAAGAGGGGGAGAGAGAGAGGGGGGGAAAAGAGGGAGAGGGGGAAAAGAGGGAGAGAGAGGGGGGAAAAGAGGGAGAGGGGGAAAAGAGGGAGAGAGAGGGGGGGAAAGAGAGAGGGAGGGAGAGAGAGGGGGATAGAGGGGGGAAAAGAGGGAGGGAGAGAGAGGGGGATAGAGGGGGGGAAAAGAGGGAGGGAGAGGAGGGGAAAAGAGGGAGGGAGAGAGAGGGAGGGAAAAGAGGGAGAGAGAGGGGGGGAAGAGGGAGAGAGAGAGAGGGGGGAAAAGAGGGAGAGAGAGAGAGGGGGGAAAAGAGGGAGAGAGAGACAGGGGGGGAAAAGAGGGAGAGAGAGAGAGGGGGGGGAAAGAGGGAGAGAGAGAGGGGGGGAAAGAGGGAGAGAGAGAGAGAGGGGGGGAAAAGAGGGAGAGGGGGAAAAGAGAGAGAGAGAGGGGGGGGGAAAGAGGGAGGGAGAGAGAGGGGGGGAGGGGGGGAAAAGAGGGAGAGAGGGGGAGAGGGATGGAACCGCGGTACATAAAAAATTGGCCCGTGTACACGGGCTTTAAGACTAGTACCTATATATTGCAAAAATACTATTTAAGCTATTCTATTTTCAAATATTGTACTTTGCTTTCTGACTACGGTGTCCCTTTAAAAGCAGGAAATGAGCATGCTGCTGCCAGTTTTCGCTTTTCGCTGTTGGAAGTATAAGTTAACCGAAGACTTGTAATAGCAAATCAAATACTACAGATTGTACACGGCCAATCACAAAGATGCAATCTAACCCATAATGAGAGAGACATTTATTTCAGAAATACAATTTCCTTTTAACTTGAGCAATCTATTATGTTCCTTTTCAATTATGTTATCTAAAGAAAGAAAGAAAAGCACTTTCCCCCCCCAGTATATTCTATGTTGACACAGCAGAAGGAAAACTGTTATCAGGCAATCATATCCTTTAAACACAACATTTTTTCCAGCATGTTGTATTATGTTTTGTGTACTTGCAACAAAAATGTGCAGGGGTTAATCCCTCTCAGGCTTTAAAAGGAAAGTGTAACTGAGAAAGGAGAGTCTATCTTTATTTAAAAAGCAGGAATGTGATGCATAGAAGCCGGTCCATTTTTGGTTGAGAACCTGGGTTATGCTTGCTTATTGGTGGTTAAATGTAAGCCTCCAATAAGCAAGCGCTATCCATGGTGCTGTACCTAAAATGGGCTGACTGCTAAGATTTGCATTCCTGCTTTTAAAATAAAGATAGCAAGAGAACGAAGAAAAATTGATAATAGGAGTAAAATAGAAAGTTGCTTAAAATGTCATGCTCTATCTGAATCATTAAAGAAAAAAATTGGGTTTAGTGTCCCTTTTAGCACCACCAGAGGGTGCGAAATGCGACAATAATTTCCGGATTTAGACACTGGCGTGTCTTTTTTTATTATGTAAAAGGGGCAGTAAAGTCATAATTAGACCCCTCCAAAATAAGCATATAGACCCCAGCTGTACAGTAGAGCAGGTTCCCAGGCAGACTGACACTGTGGGAACGTACAGCAGACATCAGCGAGGCTGTACATGAACCTGTCCTCATGCACACTGAGTAAGGGCAAAGACTGCAGCAACACTGGCTCCTGAGACAATGCAGAAAAATTTTCACTAAAAAATAATCTCATTGCAGAAAATGAAAAAAAGTTCTGCCTCTGGGGAAATAAACAGGAAAGTTGTTTAAAATTGTATGTTCAACCTTAATCATGAAAGAAATATTTTGAGTTTTGTATCCCTTTAATTCAGTTTTTCAGTAAAAAGACTTTTTTTTATATACATGCCTTAAAGTGTCTTGATTTCTGTGCTCTTCAATATGTGTGCAGTTTGTTCCACCACTTAAAACGGCACTTCGAGCTAAAGGGAGCTTGCTCTTTTGTTGTACTTCTGGTTTACAAATCTTAGTAGTAGCCTGGAGCCTGTGGCCATTGTGTAATAAATCATATACTTTAACTACCTCTAGCCTACTATAGAGGCTAGCACCACCCGTTAACTGTTTTATCACTCTAGTACAATATATCACATTAACACCATGCTGCCCTGTCTATAGCTATCAGAGTAGATAAAGAATGGCCCCCAGCACTCAATAATAAATTTCACATACAAATAATATAGATATGTCTATATCTATGACCACTTACAAGCCTTGAATAGTACCTAGCTGTTTGTCATTAGGTGTTGTTGCTCTCTACAATAAGCATACCCTAACACTACCTAACCTTACACATACTCCTATATTTACTTAAACTTCGGCATCCGGTGAAATTAACTTCCTAAACACAAGGACCATTATTTGAAACAGTAACCCTATGGAAAATAAAGGTTTTAGCTGATATTTGTTTTAGCTGTTTTTATTATGCATCTCTCAACAAAGAGATTAACAGATACAATGAGTGAGTACATCTGTTGTTTGCTTTGCAATACTAGGGTTTAAACTATGATAGCTACTCATAAGTTGCCAGGTAAAGAAATATGAAGGGTCCTGTGTCAAGACAAATAAGGTTCAGATTGCAGTTACTGGTAAACTGAGATCATGACTCTTCTGTCCCGTATCACAGTACACAATACATTTGTTCAAACAAAATTAAAATAAACGACTAGGTAAATTGTCATTAAAGTAATTTTTATATAAGCATATATCTGCAATTAAGCGCTGCGTTGCAAACAATATGTACACTATATATATATATATATATATATATATATATATATATATATACTGTATATATATATATGTATATATATATATATATTCACACAACCATGTATTTGTATCTCCTAGAGACACTGTAACTTTATGAGTTTAATACTGAACCCACATTTTTTCTTTCACGATTCAGATAGAGTATGTACTTTTAAGCAACTTTCTAATTCACTCCTATTATCAATTTTTCTTTGTTTTCTTGGTAACTTTATTTGAAAAAGCCAGAATGTAAGCTTACAAGCCAGCCCATTTTTGGTTCAGAACACTGGATAGCGCTTGCTGATTGGTAGCTACATTTAGCCACCAATCAGCAAGTGCTACCCAGGTGCTGAACCAAAGATGGGTTGACTTGTAAACTTTAATTCCGGAGTGAGGAAGTGAGGAATCCAAGTTTGAAATTTTTGGGTCCAGTCCAGAGAGATTGCAAAATGAGTGCTTGCGGCCTTCAGTGAAACATGGTGGAGGGTCTGTCCTGGTTTGGGGCTGCATTTCTGCCAGTGGTGTTGGAGATATTGGGGCCGAATTATCATTGTCTGGCAGACATGATATGCTGTAGCGTATCATGTCCGCCAGACATCGCTGAATGCAGACAGCATACACTGTCGGCATTCATCATTGCACAAGCAGTTCTAGTAAACTGCTTGTTCAAGGCCCCCTCTGCAGATTCGTGGCCAATCAGCCACTAGCAGGGGGTGCCAATTAACCTGATCGTATGTGATCGGGCGGATTGATGTCCGCAGCCTCAGAGGCAGTGGACCAGTTAAGAAGCAGCGGTCTTAAGACCGCTGCTTCTTAACTGCTGTTTCTGGCGAGCCTGAAGGCTCGCACGGAAACAGCTGCATTGGGGCCGATACGGAGCATGTTAAATCGGCCCCATTGTCCGAATTGATAGGACCATGAATGCTGAAAACTACAGACAGGTTTTAATTCATCATGCCATTCCTTCTGTATGTATATGTATGTGCACACAAACATACATATATACTTACACATACTGTATATACATACATGCATACAAATATATATATATATATATATATATATATTATATAACAAGTCAATGAATAGGTGCACTCCATGAAACTGTATGTAACTGCCGTGGTGCTGAATATAAGTAAATAGCATATCCAGTTTGCCTCAAAGTAGAGAAAAAACAGATGCTGCACTCACCGGTCTTGTAGCAAACAAATCCTTTAATGTTATAGTTAAAAGTCCATCAAATATTTGTGTTTATTTGATGGACTTTTAACTATAACATTAAAGGATTTGTTTGCTACAAGACCGGTGAGTGCAGCATCTGTTTTTTCTCTACTTTGAGGCAAACTGGATATGCTATATATATATATATATATATATATATATATATATATATATATATATATATATATATATATATATATATATATATATATATACAGCCTCCTTATTCAAGACAGCACTCGCTGGATTTTAGTATAAAACTTAGCTTTTATTCATCTGAATCCATAAAAATCCCTAACTGGCACCTTTATCAAATGGTTTCAGTCTATATTTAGGAGGGTGTCACAGTGAGTGCTGTCTTGAATAAGGAGGCTGTAATGTCATATTTATTAAATCAATTATTGAAGTCTGAAGACTCTTGGATGCAAGGTTGTGAAACTTTCCTGCATATGGACTGAAACCATTTGATAAAGGTGCCAGTTAGGCACCGAAATGTCATGGGATTTTTTATTATTAAGTTATTTCTTCCATAGACTTCAATACAAAACCTAACATTTATCCCTCACCTGCTAACCCGACACCAAGTAAAACCTACTGCGCTAATCCGAAGGTAGTTATGAATATTTTACATTCCAATGTTCTTCACATAGAAGAAAATGTTTATATATATATGTGTGTATGTGTGTAATATAATGTATTTTTTGTAATATATATATCTAAAGAGTATATATATATATATATATATATATTAAATACATAGAACTCATTCTTCCTATGTGAAGAACATTAGAATGTAAAATATTTACAGTACATTTATTAAGAATGATTTTTCATGTTTTCATGTTGAGCCAAATGGGCTCCAAAGTGTATATACTTATGTGTATACATGTGTATAAATGTGTGTATTTATGTATGAATATACATATATATACACATATGAACATAAATACATATGTATATATGCAGTAAATATATATATATATATATATATAAACACATGCATGTGGTTCAGATCACTGACACTGTGTTTTTACATTAAGTGCTTTATTACAGTCGTGTGTAGGCTGTCATGTTTTTACTTTTGTTACTACAATAAAGGAAGTTTTACTTTTCTTTGGAGAGAGATTTTTTGCGCTACAAGTGGGGACAATCCATTGGAATATATATATAAACATATGAATGTATATATCCATTATAGATCTTTCTATTCAAATACCTTTAAACACTTAAAGGGACAGTATACACTCATTTTCATATAACTGCATGTAATAGACACTACTATAAAGAATAAGATGCACAGATACTGATATAAAAATCCAGTATAAAACTGTTTAAAAACTTACTTAGAAGCTGTCACTTTGGCTCTGTTGAAAAGGTAGCTGGAAAGCCCACTGCAAGTGGCAAATAAGACACTCCCCCCCTCCCCCTTGCATATGAAAAGACCCTTTACACAAACAGGAGCAAGCTGGAGTAGGTAGTCGAGCGTATTCTCATAAAACTTTGGGGCTTGGTTAGGAGTCTGAAAATCAGAGCAATGTTATTTAAAAATAAGCAAAACTATACATAAATTAAAAAAAAAAAAACTTTATGGGCTATATAAATAGATTATCTACAAAACATTTATGCAAAGAAAAAATTAGTGTATAATGTCCCTTTAAGTTTTTTTTTATATATTTATATGAATAATTTTTATTAGATTAAAATATAAGATAAAATTAAGTCACAGTGCATCTTCATTAGAAGTGATGAATTAAAATCCTACTAGAATTTCACTTAGATTCCCGACCTGATTTTAAAACTTGTTAAGTTTACCTTTGACCTTTTTATCCCTTTAATGCAATATATGCACTGCAATATAAAAGATACATTTGCAAGGGGGGACTTCTGGGCAGTGTCCATGTTCAGACACATAACTGCATGCTGCTCCAACTTTCCAACAATATTTCTCGGCTACTGTATTTTGAAGGCACTAAACATAACATAAATTAATAGAACTGAGATCTCCTATAAAAGACACATCTTTTGAGCCCAATACTTAAGGAATTTGCTGCTGGCATCAGCGCTCGGAGCCACTTTAAAGGGACAGTCTAGTCAAAATTAAACTTTCATTATTCAGATAGGACTTGTAATTTTAATCAATTTTCCAATTTACTTTTATCATCAAATTTGATTTTTTTTCTCTTGGTATTCTTAGTTAAAACTAAACTAAGCAGACTCATATGCTAATTTCTAAGCCCTTGAAGGCTGCCTCTAATCACATGCTTTTTAAATTCCTTTTCAACACAAAGAGATTGAAAGTACATGTGGGCCATATAGATAACACTGTGTTCTGGCACAGGGAGTTATTTAAAGGGACACTGAACCCAAATTTTTTCTTTCGTGGTTCAGATAGAGCATGACATTTTAAGCAACTTTCTAATTTACTCCTATTATCAAATTTTCTTCATTCTCTTGGTATCTTTATTTGAAATTCAAGAATGTAAGTTTAGATGCCGGCCCATTTTTGGTGAACAACCTGGGTTGTTCTTGCTGATTGGTGGATAAATTCATCCACCAATAAAAAAGTGCTGTCCGGAGGTTAAACCAAAAAAAGCTTAGATGCATTCTTTTTCAAATAAAGATAGCAAGAGAACAAAGAAAAATTGATAATAGGAGTAAATTAGACAGTTGCTTAAAATTGCATGCTCTATCTGAATCATGAAAGAAAAAAACTTGGGCTCAGTGTCCCTTTAAGATTTAGCACTTTACAATGCAAAATGCAAGACAATAGATAAGAAACAGTCACAGTCATGTGATCAGGGGGCTGGAAGAAGGTTCTTAGATACAAGGTAATCACAGAGGTAAAAAGTATTTTAATATAAATGTGTTGGTTGTGCAAAACTGAGTAATGGGTAATAAAGGGATTATCTATCTTTTAAAACAATAACAATTCTATTGTAGACTGTCCCTTTAAGTTCTTGGCCTGCACTTTACCCCCCCGGCAGGGTACTTTAGGGCCCTGTCGTTATGAAGCACATTGTGTGCCTTTAATCCCTAAAGTGATTACCTACCCAAGACACTACCATCTAACCACCACCATCCATAATCGCTATTGCTTGCTGTCTTTGACTTGTGGTGAGTCACTCCCCTGAAGATATTTTACAGATGGCAGCCACATGGGAAAAAGAGCTGTTCTTGATCGTGAAAAATCATTTCACTAAACTAGAGCGATCACTGGTAGCAGCAATTAATAACCCGCCTAACAAAAGGGAGTGTGTCGCACTTACTCGAGATATGTACCCATGTGGAAAAACTCTTGTGGATCCCTGTAGAGACGCCGACTTGCTACACGTGTCGAATGACACTGGCAAAACAGCCTCACAAAGAGATTTCAAGTCTATCACCATAGCGGACTGATCGACAAAACAAGTACTACAATTTGGGCTGCATACAGTAAAACCACTCTCCGCTACTATACAGGTTGATGATCTAGTTCCTCTAGATAACCGCAAGGACACTTCGTGGGGTTCACCTCTAAGGATATTGCAGCTTCAAGCCCAATTATGTGGTATCGGAGCCGGCTGCATTAAACCGCCTGTGCAACTTTTGCTGACCATAGAATATAGAGGGACACATACGACAGATCTCCTTCCACATATGCTCGGGTTGGACTGATCTTTGGTAACCCTGTATATCCTGGCTCATGCACATTTCAAAGATCCGGAGTTGGATAAAGCAAAATAATCATCTGTATCTGCTTAACGGAGGATGCTGTACATCAAGCTTCAGGGCTCACTTGTACTGCAGATTTCTCCAGCAAGTTCTCTGATAACAACTTACCATATTTATTTTTAAAGTATGGGGGTTAATATGCACTCATCTTTGTTGACTATTCACAGGCCCATTAGGGTATCTAACTTTAGTTGAGTACAGTCCTTGAATCCTTGTATACTGCTATATGCTAGATTTATCTTTGTTACATGGGAACATATGTCGGTTCTACAATATCAGCTAACTATAGCTATGTGTCTTTATCATGTTAATACCCCACTGCACAAGTCCCATGCCTTATACTTCGAGAGTTAGGCTTGTATGATTATATGTGCTCACCTACTATGCCTATATGTGTTTCCATATGTTTATAAGATTACTTATGGCTTTGTTCACCTAAACAGTTATATGTTATTCTGTTTTACTTTTAAAGAGCCAGTAAACCTAGGAAATAATGTTATATAATTCTGCACATTAGCTTAGCTCCATATTTCTAAAGTGAAGGGTTAAATAGATATCACGCAAAGAAAACAGAACCCCACTCCTGGCTTTACTGAGCGGGTCTGTTTTCTTCTGCTAAGCGCATCACAGGCACGCTGTCTATTCATAGCGCGCCCGATCGCGCTATTAAAATCAATGTAGCTTGCTCCTGCTCTGGTCTGGTAGCGGGAGCGAGTTACATTGATTTTAATAGCTCGATTAGGCTGGCTGGGATTAGACAGCATGCCCAGATGCGCTTAGGAGAAGAAAACAGACCCTCTCAGTAGAGCCAAGAGCGGTGTTCTGTTTTCTTTGCGTGATATCCATTTAACCCTTCACTTTAGAAATCTAGAGCTAAGCTAATGTTATATAATTCTGCACTATGTGCAGAATTATATAACATTATTTCCTAGGTTTACTGGCCCTTTAACTAGGTATTTAGTGCTTATTTGTTTGAGTTACTGATCCTTTGAAGCTTATTACAGCATTGCATCTCATAGTTGTACCAGCAAGAGATACCATCATACAGTATATTAAGAAGAACCCAGATTATATATATATATATATAAAATATATAGGGCTGGTTATATTGTTCTTGCACAATGTGGATTTCACCCTATTGAGTAAGCTGAAATGTATGTATAGCAGCTCTGATAATCTAGTATGTAAATATCTAGTTGACTTATATGTAACAGTCTATATATCCTCTTAGCTCATAAACTATCATGATTTTTATGAGGAACTCATAACCCTATTTACTGCTTTTACTCTAGACATACTGTAGGTGGCAATTCACTTATATATTCCATATGGTTCAGTTTACAGAGAATATAATAGTCATCTCATATGAGTAAGACCCTGGAACAAATCGCAAGCGCACTTCTAGCACAGCACTTAGTATTTGACATGCTCTCTATAATTTGTTATATATCGCCTATAATGTCGTCAGCGGCCGGGACAACATGATATTCCAGTGCAGAGCATTATTGTAGAGAGGTAATTTCTGTGTACAGTATCTCTCCTATGTAATCCAACTAATAAATAAAATCCCTAATATTTTGTGTCAAGAAGTAATACAGGGGTCTTACTCACTGTATAAGACAATATACAAATGACCTATTCCAGATTCTATCTCTTGATAGTTTATTTATATTTTAACAAGATACTACGTGGACCATTAGGTTTATTTTCTAGCATGTATGGTCTATGCAATGTTTTATGTTGACCCCTATCTTTTAATTGTTCATATTTATCACAATTTATGTTATTGATGGTGAGATTTCCAAAAATGCCCTGTTTGTGCCTTTGTGATCTCCACTAGTTTGGGTAGGTACTAGGTAATGTTTTCATACAAGAGTTTAACACTGAAATCTTCATGAAAAGTAAAATGAGGTCCACTATTTGAGACCACTCCTCCTTTTCAAAATTACCCTCTGTAATTTACATTCCCCATATTACTAGGAGGTCCAAAAGTGGCCTCAGATATCATGTAGAGGGTTTATAGTTCAACTGGCAAGAAATATGTATATTAATATTCTTGTAACATGTCACATTAATCTGGAATGTATATATATATATATTTTTTTCAAACTGGATGCATCAAGATACATTGGCCTCTATTTATCAAGGTCTGTCGGACCTGATCCGACAGTGCGGATCAGGTCCGACAGACCTTGCTGAATACGGCGAGCAATATGCTCGCCGTATTCAGCATTGCACCAGCAGCTCATAAGAGCTGCTGGTGCAACGCCGCCCCCTGCAGACTCGTGGCCAATGGACCGCCAGCAGGGGGTGTCAATCAACCCGATCATACTTGATCGGGTTGATTTCTGGCGATGTCTGTCCGCCTGCTCAGAGCAGGCGGACAGGTTATGGAGCAGCGGTCTTTGTGACCGCTGCTTCACAACTGCTGTTTCTGGCGAGCCTGCAGGCTCGCCAGAAACACGGGGCATCAAGCTCCATTCCGAGCTTGATAAATATGCCCCATTTTCTTTATATTTTCCTTGTATTCACATGCTTTTTTGTATGGCTTGACTTGGACCTCAATAAATAAAATAAAAAATAAAAAAGATACAATGCACATAAACGTATGGTATTCTGTCCCTTTAACTAGCCTCTGAATGAGTGATACTGTAACGTGTGTAGTCTTGCAATATATCTGAAGAGAATAAGCAATACATTGATACAGTAACCAGTTGCTTGAGAACCTGAGCCAATGTAAACTGTCTAGAAATTAAATAAGGATGTTTTCTTTAGGTAGAAGATTATATATTTTAGGATTCTAGCTTCTGCATTACACTTAGTATTCCCTGTATTCTAAAGCTTTCTGCTCAGGCAAAATTCTTGAAAATGATCTGTCAGTGCACATAGATTACAGCAGAATTTTGAATAAAAAAGCACTTTAACCCCATAAGTGCAGATGATGACAATAATCATTATCCACTCAATGCTTTTAGTGCGGATGACGTCCACATTACATCATCTGCGAAGGCCGTGCTGTGGGAGCTTATCGCACCCCCATACACTTACTGAGGCACTGCTGCTCTTTCGGTTTGTGTCAAGAGAATTAAAAAAAAATACACTATTATATGAACACTTAACATTTATATACATTTATAACAAGCCATTATAAAGGCATATAGAGACCCAATGACTCATTATTGTAAAGCATAGAAGCCCCTGTTTAAAATAAAGCCCCTATATAAGGCTATATAGCCAGATGCTCACTGGGGTAATAGTAATCACCTGGCATGAGTAAATGTGTATTTATTTGAGTAAAGTCTCATGGGAGCCCCTATTGGCCCATCAAATTTATTGAACTATATTCCAAGGCCCTTCTTCTTTTTGACTGTAGAGTGTAGAATAAAACACACACAATTGTTTACAACCTTCTTTATTATAAATGTAATAAAATATACATTTTTTCACACATTTCTTTTTGTTTGTAGAGATCCCTTCGGCTAGATTACGAGTTGTGCGTTAAGGTAAAAAAGCAACGTTAACAGGTCCTAACGCTGCTTTTTTACGCCCACTGCTATTGCGAGTCTTGCAGGTGTAGGTGTACCGCACACTTTGTTGGCCTTACCGCAAACCGACTTACGTAAAGTTTGTAAAGTCTTTTTTCTATGGGATTTCCTGAGCGCTGGTATTACGAGTTTGTCCTGGGAGGCCAAAAAGTGAGCGGTACAGCCTATACCGACAAGATTTGTAACGCATTTTAAAGTCAGTAGTTATGAGTTTTACACTACAACGCCGTAGCATAAAACTCATAAATAAAGTGCTAAAAAGTACACTAACACCCATAAACTACCTATTAACCCCTAAACCGAGGCCCTCCCGCATCGCAAATACTAAAATAAAATATTTAACCCCTAATCTGCCGCTCCGGACATCGCTGCAACCTACATTATATTTATTAACCCCTTATCTGCTGCCCCCAACATCGCCGACACCTACATTATATTTATTAACCCCTAATCTCCCGCCCCCAATGTCGCCGCAACCTACCTACACTTATTAACCCCTAATCTGCCGCCCCCAACGTCGCCGCCACTATATTAAATTTATTAACCCCTAAATCTAAGTCTAACCCTAACACCCCCTAACTTAAATATAATTTAAATAAATCTAAATAAAATTCCTATCATTATCTAAATTATTCCTATTTAAAACTAAATACTTACCTATAAAATAAACCCTAAGATAGCTACAATATAACTAATAGTTACATTGTAGCTAGCTTAGGGTTTATTTTTATTTTACAAGCAAGTTTGTATTTATTTTAACTAGGTAGAATAGTTACTACTAAATAGTTATTAACTATTTAATAACTACCTAGCTAAAATAAATACAAATTTACCTGTAAAATAAAACCTAACCTATGTTACAATAACACCTAACGTTACACTATAATTAAATAAATTCCCTACATTAAATACAATTAAATAAATTAAATAAAATTAGCAAATTTACAAAAAAACAACACTAAATTACAGAAAATAAAAAAAACAAATTACAGATCTTTAAACTAATTACACCTAATCTAATAGCCCTATCAAAATAAAAAAAGCCCCCCCAAAATAAAAAATAAAAAAAAAGCCTAAACTAAACTACTAATAGCATTGCCCCAAAGAAATCAGCTCTTTTTCCAGTAAAAAAAAATTCAAACACCCTCCCCAACAGTAAAACCCACCACCCACACAACCAACCCCCCAAATAAAAGCCCAACTAAAAAAACCTAAGCTCCCCATTGCCCTGAAAAGGGCATTTGGATGGGCATTGCCCTTAAAAGGGCATTTAGCTCTATTGCAGCCCAAAGCCCTAACCTAAAAAATAAACCCACCCAATACACCCTTAAAAAATCCTAACATTAACCCCCGAAGATTCACTTAGCCGGAGAAGTCTTCATCCAAGCGGCAAGATGTCCTCAACGAAGCAGGCAGAAGTGGTCCTCCAGATGGGCAGAAGTGGTCCTCTAGACAGGCAGAAGTCTTCATACAGACGGCATCTTCTATCTTCATCCATCCGGCGCGGAGCAGCTCCATCTTCAAGACATCCGGCGCGGAGCATCCTCTTCCAACAGCGTCTTCTTGCAGAATGAATATCTCTTTAAGTGACGTCATCCAAGATGGCGTCCCTTAGATTCCGATTGGCTGATAGAATTCTATCAGCCAATCGGAAATAAGGTAGAAAAAATCCTATTGGCTGATCCTAATGGGGCTGCGTTACTGAGCTTTACGCTGCTTTTTGGCAGGTGTTAGACTTTTTCTCAGCCGGCTCTCCCCATTGATGTCTATGGGGAAATCGTGCACGAGCACGTACAACCATCTCACCGCTGACTTAAGCAAGCAGCGCTGGTATTGGAGTGCGGTATGGAGCTCAATTTTTCTCTACGCTCACTTCTTGCCTTTTAACGCCGGATTTGTAAAAACCTGTAATACCAGCGCTGTAGGTCAGTGAGCGGTGAGAAAAAACTGCACGGTAGCACCGCACAGCTCATAACGCAAGACTCGTAATCTAGCCGATTATGTCTTGAAATCCACATAAATAATGGTATAGTATTAATCTGCCGTGTCTGTTGAAAAAAAATATTTTTATTTATAATATGTGCATGTTTCTTACTGAAAAATTAAAGGGACAGTCTACACCAGAATTGTTATTATTTGAATCATGAAAATTTTTTTGGACTAGACTGTCCCTTTAATTACAGTAAGGCATAAATGTAAGCAGCATCTAAAAACTCGAAAATAGCCAATCATAGGGGTGAAAATGACTAAGCAACTGAGGGGTTTAAAAGTGTATTGACAGTACAATGTACTATCAAAATACTAAAAAATTAAACATAGAAATAGTTCATATCAATAATAAAACTCAATATACTCATTAGCATTACATTGCAAAACTCTTAAAGTACAAAGATAAAATTGTATTTGAAATACACAGTAAAAATTGCATTTAATATACAATATGATATCAAAATACAAAGTTATAATTGCACAGAAAAATACACAATGCCCCCATTGCACTGTCAACAAATATATATATTATGTGAAAGTAGAAACAAAAAACTTATGAATAACCAACACAGTTATATAATATTTTTGTTACTTCTATTATTATCTTTATCTAAGCCACTGCAGTCTGTCCCTTATCTCAGTGCTTTTTACAATTTTGCATTTTAGCTAATCAGTGCTGGTTGTTGCATAATTCATGTAGGAGTGTGGGAGTGAACACAATGTTATCTATATGGCACACATGAACTAGCACTGTATAGATGTTGTGCAAGATTTAAAAAGCACTCAGATAAGGGACAGCCTGCTGGGGCTTAGAAACAGGCAAATTTAGCTGTTATAAAGTATATTAATATAACAATGTTGGTTATGCAAAGCTGGAGAATGTGTAGTAAAGGCATTATCTAACATTTTCAACAAGTAAACTGTCTCTTTAAGAACTTATTTACATGCCTGAGATTTCAGTAGGGTTGGAGATCAATTTGTTTATTTACGTAAAAGTGTACAAGCCAATGTCTGTTTATATTCTGTTTGTGCACGAAGGTATCCATATTTTTCTTAACCGTTTAGAAATGTAACACCGCAGTAGCTGTTGATATATTTGGTTCCAAAGTCATGGGTGTCCACAAGGTGCCCCTTCTGTATTTTCCTCACCACCTGGAGTACAAACTGCAGAAAAAAAGACAATATTTTCTTTTAATTCCCCTGAATGTAGCTACATTTTAGAGGAAGAAGCACAGTATTCTAGGAGTTACATACCATTTATAGTTCACTATTTCCCTCTTAGTACTGTTCCACTGCAGTTCTGGACTCTAATTCCCAGCATGCATTGTACAGTGCTGTGGAGTGAGCTTGATGGAAGGCCGAACGTTTTGCATTAGGTAGCTTCCCCTCCTCCATGATGTGTGTCTGCTATAACCATGTAGGGGGATTTCCACTCCCACCACCTATTTAACAGCAGCAAAGAATAAGGTATCTCATTAAAAACATGTGTAAAAGTGTATTAAAGTTTAGCATATAGGAGGAGCTTGGTGAGCTGCAGAGCAGACGTGCTGATACAGAGCTCTTGCACAAAAAGCTGTTTAAAGTGTTGTTTTCAGCGATTATAAGTACACAAATCTCCATAATAACATATGGAAGCATATGGGAGATTATAGATAGCACTTCTGGGACGTATTTTCAATGCAAAAGAGGATCCGGAGCCAGGCCGACTAGGAGTTCCGGAAGAGGCGGCAGGAAAGTCCGGGGCTTCGGCCTATATCGGCATTCATACAACATCATAACGGATCGACTGTAAGGACAGTAACAAACTGAGCCGGTTGTAGCCGGAATAAGAGAGGAGACTTCTTCCAGGCACATAAATCACAGAGTGAGGGTAAGACACTTTACTCCTTCGAACACTCGATAATAAATACCTTGGGCTGCGGCCTGCACGCTACAGCACAGAGCATTGCGATGCACATGAACTTTGGCTAACAGAGAGGTTATGTAATTTGGACATTACTGGGAAAGAACGATATATAGAGGAACTCTCTCCTGCATAAGGGCTCTCACAGTCAGCATTAACAGATTGGAAACATACAAAGGCGCAGAGGGGTCTGCGGTGAGGGAGACTTAGCAGGCGGGAAAAGACGCCATTTTCCTAAACAAGATCTAATGTGAGTGCAAATTTGATATATTTGGACAGTCTCCTTATAAGGCTCCCTTTTTTCCAAATTCTCTACCTGAGCTGTGGAACTCTGTAGCAGCGGCTTAGGAATACCTATAGAGAATTCACAGGAGCCTATAGGTCACCAGACAAGAGAGACTTCTTAACATAGCTATATCACCTCCTTAAAAGACCACCAATGACCCTCAAGACATAGCGAACCTATTTGCAGACTACTATGGTAAACTGTATAACATAACAACAACACACAAAGGGAGAGATAGAGCCCTGGATTTTTCATCCTTTCTCGGAGATAGCACACTACCAACCGTCACCACAGACGATCTTGACTCCCTAAATAGACCCATAACTCCAGAGGAAATAACACACAGTATAAAGAATCTTAAAAGATCCAAAGCCCCAGGACCTGATGGCTATCCTGACATCTTTTACAAAACATTGCATCCTATTTTAGTACCCCAACTAGTTAAAGTATTTAATGCTATGATGCAAGGAAAGGAAGTTCCCAGAGAAATGTTGATGGCCCGGATCACAGTGATCCCAAAACCAGGAAAAAACAAACAACATTGCCAAAACTACAGACCCATTTCCCTTATCAATCAGGACATTAAACTATTTACCAAAATCCTAGCAAACCGACTAAACCCACTCCTTACTAAATTAATTCACCCAGACCAAGTAGGATTTATTACGCAGAGAGAAGCCCCAGACAACACGAGAAAAATTATCAATTTGATTAATATAGCCTCGGTAGAAAGAATGCCTTCTCTGTTCCTCTCACTGGACGCAGAGAAGGCATTCGATAGGATTGACTGGGACTATATGTTCGCGGTCCTAGAAAGAGTAGACATCACAGGAACATTTTATGACGCCATCAAAATACTATACTCATACCCAACAGCTTATGTTAAATTTTCAGGCTACCAATCAAAACCCATACACGTTAACAACGGAACTAGACAAGGTTGTCCACTTTCCCCACTCTTATTCGCTCTGAGCATAGAACCGTTAGCAATCAAGATCAGAGAAAACCAGGATATCTCTGGCATTCAGGTAGGCCAAACAGAACATAAGATCTCCTTATTTGCTGACGACGTGATCTTGACATTAACTAAACCCTTACTCTCCCTCCCCCCAGTATATAAATTAATACAACAATTTGAATCCCTATCGGGATATAAAATAAACAAAGAGAAATGTGAAGCCCTGGGAGTCGGTATCCCAAACCACACTAAAAAATTAATGGAACTCAACTTTTCATTCAGATGGCCAAAGAAGTCCATTAAATATTTAGGAATCAACTTATCTAATAACATACACTCTTTATACCAGCTGAACTATCTGCCCATGTTTAAAAACATTAGAGCCCTAATCACAAAATGGATGAAACTCAAAATCTCATTCTATGGAAGAATTATCTCTACTAAGATGTCCTTACTACCTAAGCTGCTCTATCTATTTCGCTCCTTACCTATATCTCTTCCTCTATCAGACTTGCAAAAACTCCAGAAGGACATCTTAAAATTTGTGTGGCAGGGAAAAAGAGCGAGAATCAATAAGAAACTTATGTGTACTACCAAGGGAGATGGGGGGGTGGGTCTCCCAAACCTAATATCATATTATTATTCGGCCCGCACTGCCCAAACCCTACATTGGTACAATATCAACAATAACTCACAATGGGTAAATATTGAATCCAACGTTATGAACACCACACCATTATCTAACCTCTTATGGACCCCTGACACCACAACTACTCCCAAAAAATGTGAATATATCGCAATTCAACACACCTTACACATCTGGAAAACACTAAACTCCAAATTCCCCCTACTTAATAGAAGATCGATGATCACCCCCTTGATAACTAAAACTTCCTCTTTCGATAAAACCACACAACAGAAATGGCGTAATAGAGGACTTTATAGAATTGCAGACATATATAAAGAAGGTAGGATGATTACATACGAACAATATCAGGCTTTAGATAATGAAGACAGGAATATTTGGTATCACTACCTCCAATTAAAATCCAGAGCACAGCAAGTTATGGGGGGAGAGAGGGTCCCAACAAGTACCATACTAGAGAGGCTCTGCCTAGCGGATCACCAAATCAGGGGGGGAATATCTACCTTATACACACTATTCAATAGCGCACCTCAAGATAGTAAACCACCCATAATGTTAAAATGGGAAAATGACACAGGGAGAACCTGGTCAGTTAGGACGTGGAGGGAGGCCTTAGCTAATGGCTTATCCTTCTCGCAAAATGCGACCCTCAGGGAAAATTTCCTTAAGGTGGCTTTCAGATGGTATTTATTCCCAACTAGATCAGGTGATAGAGGTGACCCACTATCCAAACTCTGCTATAGAGGATGTGGCGAACTTGGGACATACCCACACATGTGGTGGGACTGTAGAAACGTCAAGGAGATTTGGAGACATATATCTGCTCTTTTGAGTGATATTTTCCAAAAACCAATAACCTTGTCAATGGAGCAGGCCTTACTCCACTTCCCGATCGCAGGTATTTCCAAGCACAATAATAAGCTAGCTAGGTGGATATGTACAATTGTCAGACTGGGCATAGCCCAATTCTGGAAAGAAACCCCCCCTAGTTTTGAAATGATAAAACAAAAAATGATATTTCACTTCGATATGGCGAGCTCCACAGCAGAATACCTAGATGATAAAAAAACATTCCTTCAACAATGGGAGCCCTTTATACATTACTATGAAGCCCTGAGGAGGAGAGGGGGGGCAGGAATGGACCGGGCCGGGCAAAGCTTTTAAGAAACAGCACCACTAATTCCCATGGGGGGGTAGAGACAACTTCAAATCTGTATATTGTATTACATGTGATTGTAGAGTCTTTTCAATGTACTAAGTGACCTCTAAATGCTGGAATTTGTGACCAATGTTTATTGTTTATTGTAAATGTTAAAATTTATGAATAAAAATATTTTCAACATAAAGTTTAGCATATAGTGACTCCAAAATTTATAGTGTACTAGTAAACTAGAACTAATAGCATTTCAACTATATATATATATTAAGACTTCTGCAGAGATTACTTTGATTTCACTGAGGTCAGAATCTTAAAGCAGAGCAAGTATAATAGAGACCACAACTGCAGAAAGCATAAGTGCAAAGTATCAAAAGGAATAGATCAGTAATAATTCCAAAACCATATAGATAAACTTTGTTATGAATCTCAGTATAAGTAACTTTACTATTGTGATACGCTCCGTTGGATTTGGCAACAAGTAACCTATACTGAATCAATATTTAGTTTACTATAAGGACTATCCAGTAACTCACATTTATAGTGCAATGAACCCAAGCTGTTAATATGTGGCTAAAAAACAAAATTTATGCTTACCTGATAAATTTATTTCTCTTGTGGTGTATCCAGTCCATGGATCATTAATTACTTGTGGGATATTCTCCTTCCCAACAGGAAGCTGCAAGAGGATCACCCATAGCAGAGCTGTCTATATAGCTCCTCCCCTAACTGCCACCTCCAGTCATTCGACCGAAGACAAGCAAGAGAAAGGAGAAACTATAGGGTGCAGTGGTGACTGTAGTTTAAAAATAAAAAACACCTGCCTTAAAATGACAGGGCAGGCCATGGACTGGATACACCACAAGAGAAATAAATATATCAGGTAAGCATACATTTTGAGAAGAACGGAAGAGCTGCACAAAAAGTTCAAATATCATAAAGCAAATGTATTGCATACAAATGTCTCTGATGAAGCGCCACTAGAGGGCGGGAAACGCGTCAGACACCTTTTTGCTATGTTTGTTTCATTTGTATGCAATAAATTTGCTTTATGATATTTGAACTTTTTGTGCAGCTCTTCCGTTCTTCTTGTACTAGTCAGTGCGGTTGGTTCCCGCACATTTGAGCTTTGCACCTTTTCCTGAATCGAAGACTAACCACAGAGACATCCGCGTCCGCTATAGCGGGTGACGTCATATACCCGGGACAGACTTCGGCAGAGAACTCCGGGAGCTGTGCAGCCGCAACTATCTCCTTTGAAAGCATACATTTTGTTTTCTCTTGTAAGGTGTATCCAGTCCACGGATCATCCATTACTTGTGGGATGCCAATACCAAAGCTATAGGACACGGATGAAGGGAGGGACAAGGCAGGTGCTTAAACGGAAGGCACCACTGCCTGTAAGACCTTTCTCCCAAAAATAGCCTCCGAAGAAGCAAAAGTATCAAATTTGTAGAATTTAGAAAAAGTATGAAGCGAAGACCAAGTCGCCGCTTACAAATCTGTTCAACAGAAGCCTCATTCTTAAAAGCCCATGTGGAAGCTACCGCTCTAGTAGAATGAGCTGTAATTCTTTCAGGAGGCTGCGAATGAGCTGTAATTCTTTCAGGAGGCTGCTGGCCAGCAGTCTCATAAGCTAAGCGGATTATACTTCTTAGCCAAAAAGAAAGAGAAGTTGCTGAAGCCTTTTGGCCTCTCCTCTGTCCAGAGTAGACAACAAATAATGCAGATGTTTGACGAAAATCTTTAGTAGCTTGTAAATAAAACCACGTCAAGATTGTGTAATATACGTTCCTTCTTTGAAGAAGGATTAGGACACAGTGACGGAACAACAATCTCCTGATTGATATTCTTATTAGATACCACCTTAGGTAGAAAACCAGGTTTGGTACTTAACACTACCTTATCTGCATGGAAAATGAGATAAGGGGAATCACATTGTAAAGCAGATAACTCCGAAACTCTTCGAGCCGAGGAGATAGCTACTAAAAACAGAACTTTCCAAGATAAGAGCTTAATATCTATGAAATGCAAAGGTTCAAATGGAACCCCTTAAAGAACTTTAAGAACTAAATTTTAAACTCCATGGCGGAGCAACAGGTTTAAACACAGGCTTGATTCTAACCAAAGCCTGACAAAACGCCTGAACATCTGGAACCTCAGCCAGACGTTTGTGCAAAAGAATAGACAGAGCAGAAATCTGTCCCTTTAAGGAACTAGCTGACAAACCCTTCTCCAATCCTTCTTGGAGAAAAGATAATATCCTAGGAATCCTGACTTTACTCCATGAGTAACCCTTGGATTCACACCAATGAAGGTATTTACACCATATCTTATGATAGATTTTCCTGGTTACAGGCTTTCGTGCCTGTATTAAGGTATCAATGACCGACTCGGAGAAACCACGCTTTGATAAAATTAAGCGTTCAATCTCCAAGCAGTCAGATGCAGAGAAATTAGATTTGGATGGTTGAAAGGACCCTGAAGTAGAAGGTCCTGTCTCAGCGGCAGAGTCCATGGTGGAAAGGATGACATGTCCACCAGATCTGCATACCAAGTCCTGCGTGGCCACGCAGGTGCTATCAAAATCACTGAAGCTCTCTCCTGCTTGATCTTGGCAATCAGACGAGAGAACAGAGGAAACACATAAGCTAGGTTGAAGGACCAAGGCGCTGCTAGAGCATCTATCAGTGCTGCCTTGGGATCTCTGGACCTGGATCCGTAACAAGGAAGCTTGACGTTCTGACGAGACGCCATGAGATCCAGTTCTGGTTTGCCCCAAAGTTGAATCAACTACGCAAACACCTCTGGATGGAGTTCCCACTCCCCCGGATGAAAAGTCTGTCGACTTAGAAAATCTGCCTCCCAGTTCTCTACTCCTGGGATATAAATAGCTGATAGAAGGCAAGAGTGAACCTCTGCCCATAGAATTATCTTTGAAACCTCCAACATTGCTAGGGAACTCCTTGTTCCCCCTTGATGGTTGATGTAGGCTACAGTCGTGATATTGTCCGACTGAAATCTGATAAACCTGACCGCAGCAAGCTGAGGCCAAGCCTGAAGAGCATTGAATATTGCTCTTAGTTCCAGAATGTTTATCGGAAGAAGTGCCTCCTCCTGAGTCCACGAGCCCTGAGCCTTCAGGGAGTTCCAGACTGCACCCCAGCCCAAAAGGCTGGCATCTGTCGTTACTATTGTCCAATCTGGCCTGCGGAAGGTCATACCCTTGGACAGATGGACCCGAGATAGCCACCAGAGAAGAGAATCCCTGTTCTCTTGATCCAGATTTAGTAGAGTGGACAAATCTGTGTAATCCCCATTCCACTGACTGAGCATGCAGAGTTGCAGCGGTCTAAGATGTAGGCAGGCAAACGGCACTATGTCCATTGCTGCTACCATTAAGCCGATTACTTCCATACACTGAGCCACTGAAGGGCAAGAAGTAGAATAAAGAACACTGCAGGAATTTAGAAGTTTTGACAACCTGGCCTCTATCAGGTAAATCTTCATTTCTACAGAATCTATCAGAGTTCCTAGGAAGCAAACTCTTGTGAGAGGGGAAAGAGAACTCTTTTCTTCGTTCACTTTCCACCCATGAGACCTCAGGAATACCAGAACAAATGTCCGTATGGGACCTGGCGATTTGAAAATTTGACGCCTGTATCAGAATGTCATCTAGGTAAGGGGGCTACTGCTATACCCCGCGGCCTTAGGACCGCCAGGAGTGACCCCAGAACCTTCGTTTAGATTCTGGTGCCGTAGCTAACCCAAAGGGAAGAGCCAAAAACTGGTATGCCTGTCTAGGAAGGCGAACCTGAGAAACCGATGATGATCTCTGTGTATCGGAATGTGGAGATAAGCATCCTTTAAGTCCACGGGTAATCATATATTGACCCTCCTGGATCATAGGTAGGATGGTGTCGAATAGTCTCCATCTTGAAGGATGGGACCCTGAGAAATTTGTTTAGGATCTTGAGATCTAAGATTGGTCTGAAGGTTCCCTCTTTCTTGGGATCTAAAAACAGATTTGAATAGAAAGCCTTGCCCCTGTTCCTCCTTTGGAACTGGGTGGATCACTCCCATAACTAGGAGGTCTTGAACACAATGTAAGAATGCCTCTCTCTTTATCTGGTTTGCAGATAATTGTGAGAGATGAAATCTTCCTTTTGGGGAAGAAGCTTTGAAGTCCAGAAGATATCCCTGGGACACAATTTCCAACGCCCAGGGATCCTGGACATATCTTGCCCAAGCCTGGGAGAAGAGAGGAAGTCTGCCCCCTACTAGATCCGTTACCGGATCGGGGGGCTGATCTTTCATGCTGTCTTAGAGGCAGCAGCAGGTTTTTTTGGCCTGCTTTCCTTTGTTCCAAGCCTGGTTAGGTCTTCAGACCCCGCTTGGACTGGGCAAAATTTCCCTCTTGTTTTGTATTAGAGGAAGTTGAAGCTGCGCCACTCTTGAAGTTTCGAAAGGCACGAAAATTAGTCTGTTTGGTCCTTAATTTGTTGGACCTATCCTGAGGAAGGGCGTGACCTTTTCCTCCAGTAATATCAGAAATTATCTCCTTCAGTCCAAGCCCGAATAGGGTCTGCCCCTTGAAGGGAATGTTGAGAAGCTTAGATTTTGAAGTAACATCAGCTGACCAGGATTTAAGCCATAACGCCCTACGCGCCTGAATAGCAAAACCTGAGTTCTTAGCCGTTAGTTTGGTTAAATGAACAACGGCGTAAGAAACAAATGAATTGGCTAGCTTAAGAGCTTTAAGCTTGTCAAGGATATCATCCAATGGGGTTTCTACCTGTAGAGCCTCTTCTAGAGACTCAAACCAGAAGGGCCGCAGCAGCAGTGACAGGGGCAATGCATGCAAGGGGCTGGAGAATAAAACCTTGATGAATAAACATTTTCTTAAGGTAACCCTCTAATTTTTTATCCATTGGATCTAGTAAAGCACAACTGTCCTCGACGGGGATAGTTGTACACTTAGCTAGGGTAGAGACTGCTCCCTCCACCTTAGGGACCGTTTGACACAAGTCCCGTGTAGCGGCATCTATGGAAAACATCTTTTTAAAAACAGGAGGGGGAGAGAACAATACACCTGGTCTATCCCATTCCTTAGTAATAATTTCTGAAAACCTCTTAGGTATTGGAAAAACATCAGTGTAAACACTGTAGACATATCAGAATCATGTTGAAGTGTCTTCCCTGAGTCAGAAAAATCAGCCCCAGATAGAAGCTCTCCTGCCTCAGCTTCTGCACATTGTGAGGGTATATCAGACATAGATACTAAAGCGTCAGAGAGCTCTGTATTTTTCCTAGCCCCAGAGCTGTCTCGCTTTCCTTGTAACCCTGGCAGTTTGGACAATACCGCTGTAAGGGTATGATCCATAACTGCCGCTATGTCTTGTAAGGTAAACGCTATGGGCGCGCTAGATGTACTTGGCGTCCCTTGAGCGGGAGTTATAGGTTCTGACACGTGGGGAGAGTTAGTCGGCATAACTTCCCCCTTGTCAATTTCCTCTGGTGATAAATCTTTTAAAGCCAGAATATGATCTTTATAACTTATAGTAAGATCAGTGCATTTGGTACACATTCTAAGAGGGGGTTCCACAATGGCTTCTAAACATAATGAACAAGGAGTTTCCTCTATGTCAGACATGTTTAAAAGACTAGTAATGAGACCAGCAAGCTTTGAAAACACTTTAATAAATGTGAAAAAGCAGAATATAAAAACCCGTACTGTGCCTTTAAGGGAAAAAAACAAACACAAAAACTGCAAAACAGTGAAAAAAGCAGTTAACTCTATGAAATGTTAACAGTGTATATACTAGACTAAAATAGCATTGCACCCACTTGCAAATGGATGATTAACCCCTCAGGCTCAAAAACGAAGCAAAAAAACGGTAAAACCGTTAAAACAGTCACAAGCAAACTGCCACAGCTCTACTGTGGCTCCTACCTTCCCATAAAACGACTTTTGTAGTCACAAAAACCCTTTACAGAGGTCCAATATGTCAGGGGACTCCTTCAGGAAGCTGGATGTCTCAGAATGTAAAAACTACTGCGCAATTAAAGCGCAAAAAATAAGCCCCTCCCACCATGCACTCAAAGTCAGAGGGCCTAAAAAACTACTCCTAGGAGTAAAATAACAGCCATGTGGAAAAACTAGGCCCCAAAGAAAGATTTATCACCCTTAGTAAAAAACGTTCTTTATAAATCCTGTAAACGTTTAACATACTAAGCCATAAGAGCAAGTAACATGAATATTACCCTTTACTGCAAGCATGATGCCAGTTGTTATTAAATCACTGCAATCAGGCTTACCTTAAATATATCAGGCACTGTCAGCATTTTCTAGACTTCTTTATCATCTCTCTAGAAAAAAATATACTGAACATACCTCAGGGCAGTTAATTCTGCAGGCCGTTCCCCCAGCTGAAGTTTTCCCATACTCTTCAGTTATGTGTGAGAACAGCAGTGGATCTTAGTTACAACCTGCTAAGATCATCAAAAACCTCAGGCAAAACTCTTCTTCTAATTTTTGCCTGAGGTAAAAACAGTACAACGCCGGTACCATTTAAAAATAACAAACTTTTGATTGAAGATAAACTACGCTAAGTCACCACATATCTCTAGCTACTTCCCTTGTCGAGAGCTGCAAGAGAATGACTGGAGGTGGCAGTTAGGGGAGTAGCTATATAGACAGCTCTGCTGTGGGTGATCCTCTTGCAGCTTCCTGTTGGGAAGGAGAATATCCCACAAGTAATGGATGATCCGTGGACTGGATAACACTTTCAAGAGAAATAGGGTTAAGGTGAGTCCTAAATAATGCATTAATAATAAGGTACAGAAAGGAATAACAGGAGGATTGGATAACAGAGGAAATGTACCTGCGGTCAAGTTGAGTGGAAGAATTACACTATTTTGGCACCTTCTCGTTTTCTTATAGATATAGTTTAATGTTAGGTTTATTTTTATTTCACAGGTAAGTTTTTATTTATTTAAATATAGTTATATTGTAATTTTAATTTAAAGTTGGGGGGGTGTTAGGTTTAGGGTTTAATAGTTTAATTTAGTGTTTTGCGTTGTGGGGGGGGGGTCGGAGGTTTAGGGGTTAATAGGTTTATTTAGTGGTGGCGATGTTGGGGAGCGGCGAAATAGGGGTTAATAGCTTTATTAAAGTGGGAGCGATGTTGGGGAGCGGCGGAATAAGGGGTTTAATAACTTATTATAGTGGCGACGATGTCGGGGAGCTGTGGATTTGGCGGTTAATAACTTTTATTAATGTCAGCGATGTCGGGAGCGGCAGATTAGTGGTTAATAACTTTATTTAGGTGTCGGCGATGTCGGGGGCGGCGGATTAGGGGTGTTTAGACTTGGGGTTTATGTTAGGGTGTTAGGTTTAAATTTTACTTTTTTTTTCCTCATAGACATCAATGGGGGTTGCGGTTACGGAGATTTTTCATTCCGCACTTTAGGTGTTAGTTTTTTTCTCTCCCCATTTTCTCTCTCCCCATTGATGTCTACGGGTGAAAGCGTGCAACGAGCACGTCAAAGAAGCCCTTGAATTTTGTCCCGGTATGGAGCTTAACGCCACCCATATCGCACGCAACAAGGAGGCTTTTCAAGTAACTCGTAATGGGCAGCGTTATGGAGGGTGAAATAACGCAACTTTTTTGCTGTTAGTTTCGCACCCTGTTTAGGGCAAAACTTGTAATCTAGGTGAAAGGAATTTAATTTCTAAATTATGTATAAAAAAAACGAATTTTCCTCTATAGTAGTTTACTTCTTATCTAAATTTAGAATTATGTTCGCATGATTCATCTACTGAACTGTAATTCCTTGATAGCTATGCTTTTATCCATTTATTTAGTGCATAGCTCAAATAATACTAAATATCTTACCGGGAAACCAGATTCAGGTCAGAGAACTGGCTGATATTTCATTGGAATCTAAATCTTTTTGAGTACAACATCTGTCTGCAAATGTAAGGCCTTAGAGTGTTGAAACACAGTTTATTTATGTTAAAAGAATGTAATTCTCCACATCTTGCCTCACTGCTTGTTTACAGAATAAATTCTTCCTCTCAAGAGTTCTACATTACTGGCATGTTTTGAAAAGGCAGCAAGTGCTCAAGCCTAATGCTAAAAACAAAGAAAAAGAAATGATGTGTTTAAATTACAAAAATTATTGCTGTTTAATAAGGACTGAATGAAAGAAGGGGTAAGGACTGAATGAAAGAAAGGGGGGGGGGGGGTAATTTCCTTTAGTTAAGGACACAACGCCACGTAGTTATGATGAAAAATTTCTTAGAAAAGTTAATAAAAAAGCAATTAAAGGAACAGTAAATTTAAACTTTCATGAATTCATATTAAACAACTTTCCCAAATTAGTTTTGTTCTCTTGGTATCCTTTGATGAAGAGTAGTCTCAGGAGAAAGCAGTGCACTACTAGGAGCTAAATAAACACATCTGGTTGAGCCAGTGACAAAAGGCATATATGTGCAGCCACCAATCAACAGCTAACACCCACCAGCGCATTGCTGCACCTGAGACTACCTAGGTATAGTTAGTTTCAACAAAGGATATCAGGAGAACTGAGCATATATGATAATACAAATACATTGGAAAGGTGTTTAAACCCCTATTAGCACGGATGATAACTCTTGGCTGTCATACACAATATGTTTAAGTGAGCATGATAACCACATGTTGTCATCTGGGGGAAGGTTGTTATCAGAGCTAATCAACACCCCCCTCCCAACATTTACCCCCACATACAAGGTGGCCAAGTGAGGATGTTCCCCAACCCTGGATTACCTGAAGTTCAGGCTGCAGATAGGAGTTCAAGAGAGCTGGGGTGAAGAGGTATTCAAATTCCTTAATATCCGCTCCCTTAAAGGGACATTAAACACAAATTGTAAACAGACAGAATTTGAAAGTCTTTAGCAGTTTAATTTTTTTTTTAAATAAAATAAAAACATATACATTTAAATATATTTTACACTTATAAAAGGCAATCAAAAAGACCTGGAGACCCCCATGACCCATTGATATAAAGCCCATAAGCCCCCTTTTAAAATATAGCTCCATACAGCTTTTAAAGCTCATCACAACCCCCTATGCAATTCCCTAAATATCCCTGGTGGTGGCCAAGTGGACTGGCATCACCCATGGGTGTTGACTTCACCAAGCTCAGGAGGGGCCCTACAACTACAGAAAATAAAGTTTGGAAGAGGGAGGGATGGGAAGCTACACTAAAGAAAAAGTGTGGAATGGAAGGGGGGTCACCCTACATAATGATCAAGAGGAAGGGGGAGGTAGGGGCACCACTACACTACAGAAACAAAATACATTTATTAAAAAAAAAAAGTGAAAATATGTATAAAGGGCACGATTACATATACTGTGCAGGCTTCAGCGCAACCTGCACCGCCCATAATTTCATCTCGCACATCGGGGTATCACATATACGGCGCCAGCAGTTCATAAAGTGCCTTAATTCGGACAAACTAGCGATGTCCAGATATTAGGGTAAATACAAATTTCTGGTGTCGCCAGTGACTTACGGCACTTTAGAAACTGCCGATGCCTAAGATAAGTAAAAAAAAATATCAAATCTCCCGTAAACGTCTAAGCCGCCTCCCAAAAATAAGCTAGACACTTAAAAACCCCTATATCCGCCATCAAACCCACATCAAAACTAATAAAAGTATTAACTCCTAAACCAACAACCACCCCACAATGCAATAAGCCTAATTAAACTATTAACCCCTAAATCCACCATCAAACCCACACCGCAAAAAAACTTATTAAAGTATTAACCCCTAAATCCGCCATCAAACTCACACCCCAATAAACCTAACAAAGTATTAACCCCTAAACCGCCAAAGCCCACAACGCAATAAACCTATCAAAGTATTAATCCTTAAACCGCCAAAGCCCACAACGCAAATAATTAAATTACTAAGCCCCCTAACCTAACACCCCCTAACCTAATACCCCCTAAATGAACCCAAATTACAAAATACTAAAGTTACTAACTAATAAAATAAAAAAATCTAATACTACTTTAAAAATAAAAAAAATAAACTAAGCATAAATTAAAGGGACAGTCTAGTCAAAATTAAAATTCTGTTGTAGACTGTCCCCTTTAAACTATAATTACATAAAATAAAAAATTCTAAGATTACAGAAAATAAAAAGCATAATTATCAAATTTTAAGAAATTATACCTAATCCCTATGAAAATAAAAAAGCCCCCCCCCAAAATAAAAACACCCCCTACTCTAAGAGTAAACTACCAGTCGCCCTTAAAAGGGCTATTTGCATGGCATTGCCCCAAGATAATCAGCTCTTTTACATTATAAATACACAGAAATCCCCCCTAACAGTAAAACTCCCCACCCACCAAACCCCCCAAAATAAAAACCTAACACTAAAAAACCTAAACTACCCATTGCCCTGAAAAGGGCATTTGTTAGCTCTTTTACAAAATGCCCACCCTAATCTAAATAAAATTAAAAAAAAAAACTAAAATAAAAAAAACACCTAAGTCTAACCCCCAGGTTGGTACTCACCATTACTGAAGTCCGGTGGAGAAGGTCAAGTCCCCCCTAACAGAAGTCTTCTTCCAAGCGGCGACCTCTTCTTTTTTCTTCCAGGAACAAATCCGACGCGGAGCGGAGAGCGGAGCTGAAGAACGATGACCGCGGAGCTGAAGACCGGCAACACCTGGAACTGAAGACCAGCGATCCTGGAACTGAAGACCGGCGACCCTGGAACTGAAGACCGGCCACCGCGGAGCCATGGAGCGTGGAGGATCCTCTTAGTAGAATCCCCGCTGTACAGTGGATAGTGAATTCAAGGGACGCAATTAAAAATGGCGTTTCTTTAATTCCTATTGGCTGATTTGATTCTTTAAATTCAAATCAGCCAATAGGATAAGAGCTACTCAAATCCTATTGGCTGTTCAAATCAGCCAATAGGATGAGAGCTACTGAAATTCTAATTGGCTGATTTGAATAGCCAATAGAATTTCAGTAGCTCTCATCCTATTGGCTGATTTGAATTTGAAGAATCAAATCAGCCAATTGGAATTCAAGGGACACCATTTTTAATTGCGTCCTTTGAATTCACTATCCAGTGTATGGCGGCGATCGTACAAAGAGGATCCTCCAGGCTCCATGGCTCCGCAGAGTCGCTAATCTTCAGTTCCAGGGACTCCGGTCTTCAGTTCCAGGGTCATCGGTCTTCAGCTCCGCGGTCATTGGTCTTCAGCTCCACCCTCCGCTCCGCGCCGGATTGTTCCTAGAAGAAGAAAGAAGAGGTCACCGCTTGGAAGAAGACTTCTGTTAGGGGGGACTTTGTGTATTTTTAATGTAAAAGAGCTGATTATCTTGGGGCAATGCCCTGCAAAAATGTCCTTTTAAGGGCTACTGGTAGTTTATTCTTAGAGTAGGGGGTGTTTTATTTTGGGGGACTTTTTTATTTTCATAGGGATTAGGTATAATTTTTTAAAATTTGATAATTTAGTTTTTTATTTTCTGTAATCTTAGATTTTTTTATTTTATGTAATTGTAGTTTAAAGGGACAGTCTACACCAGAATTTAAATTTTGACTAGACTGTCCCTTTAATTTATGCTTAGTTTATTTTTTTAGTTTTAAAGTAGTGTTAGATTTTTTTATTTTAATAGCTAGTAACTTTAGTATTTTGTAATTGGGTTCATTTAGGGGGTATTAGGTTAGGGGGTGATAGGTTTATTGCGGTATGGGTTTGATGGCGGATTTAGGGGTTGATATATTTTATTAGTTATTGTGGTGGGGGTTGGTGGTTGACAGCTAGCTAGATATTGCGCATGCGTTAAGTGTTAGTTTATTTTTGCAGGCAGTTTCGGGAGATACGGGTGCTCCATACTCAGCGTAAGGGCCTGCTGCGGCTGCCCTTAGTATAGCAAGGTGAAAATGGAGTAAGATTTCTCAATTTTCGCCACTTAGTCTTGCGCTGAATTTTGGATACGGATTTCCGATGCGATCCCATGTTAGCTTATGGGAGTAAAAATTGCGGGTGACGGTGTGAAATATACGCGCGTAACTTGTATGCTATGCCGTATATGTAATACGAAAATTGGCGTAAAAACCCGGCATCGCCGGCTTTTGCGGGCGACGTTGCATATTTAATGGAGCCCAAAATTGGTACTGGTAGACAGTTACATTTTTCCTAAGATGGTGCATTTTTTTGGAAGGGGGGAGGGTTAGAGAGGCAATGGCAGATGCAGCCCCTATATGCAGTTCAACATTATTTACTAATACCCAAAGGATCTTATTTTTATCAGTATAATCCCTTCTTTTGACTATAGAGCTTAGAAGAAAAAAAAACGCACGCTCATACTATTTTTGCAACCTAATTTTATTAACATTTTAATAAAAATATACTTTTTGTTTTACACATTTTGTTGTTAGAGTTCTCATATGTCATAATATATACATTAAATAATAATGCTGAATAAAACAATATATAATACGTGTGGGTTTCCCACTGAAAAAATACCTACATTGAGCAGCACCTAAAAACACCAAAACAGCCCAGCACAGAGCTGGAATTGGCTCAGTAGTTAATATAAGCCATGTGATATTCTCCTAGCCTAACAGAATGAACTGAGGTCTGCTGTTTCATTAGTGTGAGAAAAAGAAAATTGGGGCTATTGAGGTTAATATAAGTTGGAAAATGTTTGCATCTGTTTGTTTATTGGATGACACATTAAAATGATTTTCATTGTTGCAAGCAAGAGCTTGTCAATACAAAGCGGCCGGATTTAAGGCTTTATTTTAGTAGAAAAGAAACAAAATAAAGGTACGTTTTGTTGCATATTCAATTAGAAATCATGAATGAAGGTCCATTTAATTTACTCCTTAGATACCGGCTAGTGTTTCAATAACACTAAGCTTTATCATTACTTTAAAGGGAATGAAACCCAGAACTTTTCATTTGTGATTCAGACAGAGAATACCATTTTTAAAAAGTTTCAAATTTACTTCTATTATCAAATTCCCTTTGTTCCCATGGTATTCTTTTTTGAAGATATACTTATTATGTAGGCATCTGGAGCACTATATTTTCAGGAAGTGCTGCCATTCAGTGTTCTAGCAAAAGGATAACATCCTTGAAAAACTGCTGCCATATAGTGCTCCAGAAATGGGCTGGCTCCTAAACATATGTCTGCTTTTCAACAAAGGTACCAAGAGAATGAAGAAAAATAATACAAGTTTAGAAAGTTGTTTAAAATTGCATGCTCTATCTGAATCATGGAAGAAAAAAAATTACTTTCCTATGCCTTTAAAGGGACAAGAAACCCCACATTTTTCTTTTGTGATTTGGATAAAACATACAATTTTAATCAACTTTCCAAGGTAGTACTATTATCAAATTTGATAAATTCTCTTGATGAAGGAACATTCACAGCTAGCTGAACATATCTAGTTGGCCAATTACAAGAGATAAAGGCCCCTATTTATGAAGGTCTCGCGGACCTGATCCGACAGTGCGGATCAGGTCCGCCAGACTTTGCTGAATATGGCGTACAAGAGCTCACAAGAGCTGCTGGTGCAACGCCGCCCCCTGCAGACTCGCATCCAATGGGCCGCCAGCAGGGGGGTGTCAATCAACCGATCATACTCGATCAGGTTGATTTCCGGCGATGTCTCTCCGCCTGCTCAGAGCAGGCGAACAGGTTATGGAGCAGCGGTCCTTTGTGACCGCTGCTTCATAACTGCTGTTTTCTGGCAAGCCTGCAGGCTCGCCAGAAACATGGGGCATCAAGCTCCATACGGAGCTTGATAAATATGCCCTCAAAGTGTGCAGGCACCAATCAGCCACCCACCTAGTGTATGATATGTGCGTATTCATTTTCAACAAGGGATAACCAAGAGAATGAAGCACATTTGAAAATAAAGGTGAATTTAAAAGTGTCCTAAAATTGCATGCTCTATCTGAATCATGTAAGTTTAATTTTCACTTTTCCTTTAACTTGTATGCTTGACTCCATGCTTTGACTGTCATTGTGCACGTGCATGCATTCCACAGCCACATCTGCAGCAGATCACAGGTAATTTATCATTCCTTTTAACATAAGTAATGTTGCAAACACAAATAGATTGGAAAATGCTTCTTAAATGAATTTAAAATGTATTTTATGTATACAGAGTTTAGTCACTTAACTGTATCTGAAGAAGATAGTCTTGAACATTTATGAAGTGATACATCCTTATTTATGAATGTGTTGGCAAAGCTGTAACATCTAATAAAAACAAAACAGAAAGCTGAAGATCCTTCAAGTATTTTAAGCCTTAAAAAATCCCCTTATCCTTTTGGATTTACAACTCTGTTATGTTTAGTTGCAATAACAACCAAATTACACAGATGTATGTAGTACATTTAATATATCATAAAACACACACACACATATATATACAGTATATATATAAAAGAATCCAAAAAGTTAGGCTTTCTGGCAGCTGATATTTGTCAAGTCTTGTCATAAAATCTGTTTTCATAATCTTATATTACATTGTACCGGTTGTAAATTTTTTGTACTGATCAAAACTGAACCATTCTGAAGACAAAGCAAGACTTAGATATTTATAATCTTATAATACATTCCTATACATAGAACTGAAAATTTGTATTAATCTTAAAAATTGCAGAGGGCAAGAGGGGCACTCACCTCAGGACCCTGCAACATCATGGGTGAGGGTATAAGAAGGTGCAATGTACATCTTGTATTTAACTTACAAAGAAGTGTTTGATATCAGGAGGTGTAATATATAGTGTTATTCTTTATATAGGTAACACTGAATGTTGTAACGGGGGCAGACATGGGCAGGTCATACAGGAGAAAGGGCAATAAGAGCACTGGACTGAAAGGCCCCACAAACTTGTCTTGCCCAGGGCACCACAAATGCTATGGGTGGCCCGTAAATGAGTTTTTCCTACATTTAACCTTGAGTAGATTAGTAAACATGGCGATAGTTACATGGTAATATAAGTTGACGAAAGTCTGTCTATCATTTGAACTTTTTACACCATTCCTGATGTTTCTGTTGCTCCAATAGAAGATAAAAAAATGTGATTTCCAGTTGCGCCCCAAAGTGATAAACAGATTTCTCCTTGGATCTACAAGCTTTGCCAAAAAGCATCCAGTCTTGTTTTAAAAATATCTACTGAACTTACTGAATCAACCTCATTAGGCAGATAATTATATATCCTTAGATCTCTGTTCTTCAAGTCTCAGTGGATGACCTCATATCATTTGTACAGATCTACAGATGAACAGGTCAGCTGATAATTGCGTATATATTTTATAATATAATCATATCCCCTCTGTAACACATATTTTACCAGTATAAATAATTGCAACCTTTATAGCCGTTCTTTATAACTCTTCATACCACCCCTGCTTATGAACATGGTATGTTCCACACATAGTCTGACCATATTGCCGCTTTAAAAAGGGACACATATGAAAAATACATAAGGCATACATAATGGAACATTATTCCAAACCATTTCTTTAAACAGCCCTGACATATGTATTTTTCATATGTGTCCCTTTTTTAAAGCGGCAATATGGTCAGCCTATCCACACAGCACGTCCCTTTGTAAGGCATATATTTTCTTCTCATTGGAAACCAAATGGCTACACATTCAGGTATGCTTCACATTTTTTATATTTGGGTAAAACTGATGTCAAATGCACTTGTATTTTGTTAATGAATATCATTTGAAATGTTCATTTTTTTCTAATGCTTATATGTGGGAGGTTAAATGGAATATTTTGTGTGTTTTTTTAGAAAATATTTTGTGAACTATTTGTAGATGGTATATTTTTTGTATGTGTTTGATTGGCTAGTTTTATTCATTGTTACATTTTTTGCGTTTACAAGTTTTGTATTATTTAAGCATTGTTTTATTTATTTTTTATTTGTATTTTAATGAATGATAAGATTTGTATGGTAATAGGAATATTTATAACTTGCTTTACATTTTATTTATGAGACATGTGTAGTAATGAGATTCTTTGCATTATCTGTTTATATTTTAGGGAAGTCACAGTCTTGTGCTTTCCTTCCACTTTTGTGTGTTGTAGATGACACTGTGTTGTTGTGCAGACACTTATGCTTGCTTATTACCCATGTAGAAAATATATATTTGTAATTTGGATGTGACGACACGTGAGTTTGTGATGATGCTACCTTTGATAAAGAATTGGATAAGGGTAAAGTCACTTCTTTATTGCTCGGGATGTTGTGTGGGATAGAGCAAAGTGATCAGTAGCAGATCTATGCAAGGGAACGTGTTTGTTGAGAAAACTATAAGGAAATTTAAATTTCATATTTTTTGCCATTTTTGTTTTTTGGTGGTCAACTATTAAGGCCTTGATTACAAGTGTGAGAGCAAAAACAATAGCTCTATTGTGCTTGAGCATAACTAATAGTTCTAATTTTGCATTCATATTAAGTCCAAAGTTATTATTTATGGCGTTGAGTGATTGTCTAGGGCACACTAACATCCGCATGCCAGATAGTGTAACCAGTGGGTTATAATTATTAGAAATCATTGCAATATGTATTATTAGTCAAAGGATATTAGGATATTACCTTTTACTTCTTTTTTTTTTTTAACTTCATTTGTGAAGGGTCCATTATTTCTTCTCACTGCCCTACAAGGGGGCTGTTGGTCTCTACTGGAAGGCAAAACAGCAGATTTTCCCTTGAAGTGTTGCAAGGAGACACTATAAAATAGCTGCTGTCAGTTTATTGCCCATGCTCCAGTAGATGACATTTAGCTGCAAAATAATGTGACAGGTAGAACTTAAAGGGACAGTCTACTCCAGATTGTTATTGTATAGTTAATCCCTTTATTACCCATTCCCCAGTTAATAATCCTTTATACTTCTGTGATTACCTTGTATGTAAACCTCTGCAGATTGCCCCTTGTCTCAGTTATTTTGACAGACATGCATTTTAGCCAATCAGTACTCTTAAATAACTCCATAGGAGTGAGCACAGTGTTTTCTATATGACACACATGAAACTAGCGGTGTCCAACCTGTCAAAAAACTGTCAAAATGCGCTTGTGATAGCCTATATGGATACTATAAATATGAGTTTCATACTAAAAAAAATGAGAGAAAAATAGAAAAAAGGCATTTTTTGGCACTTTTCTGTTTAATAGTTTCAATACTAGTATAGCTTAAGGGAAATACATCAAAATATATTCATTATTTTGTCCTGATTTTAGGAATATCTCATATGTTTAGGTTTTCCACGTAATTACTTAGCAAATAAAGGCCAAATATTGGTTTAATACTAAAAATTTCCCATATTGCTAAGCTTTGTACTGTATATTTTATAGCGGTCACTGATACACAAGCATTTGTATTTATAGAAAACTAGATATCCCAGGGTATTTACTGAGAGGCATTTTGACACATATATTTAGCCAATTTTATCACAATGTCTCTCATTAATTTGGTTATTATTAAAACAATTTGTTGTGTTTTTTTTTATTTGTTTGTTTTTTCATGTTTTTGTGTTTTTGTGTTTTTTTCCAAATGGTTCTTTTTATTGAGGTAAAAAAAAAAAGTGATTACAGGTATATTGCAAGTGGTTGTCATCAATTGTACAGAAAATAATCAGTCATAATACATCTTCAAGTTACACACAATTATTATCTTGCCTTTATGGAATAACAAACATAGCTGTCGTATTGAACAGTGAGACACCTGTAATTCTCTAAACATGTAGGAAAATAACTTTACCTCATATTTTCTGTCATTCCCCTCCTATAACTCAATAGGCCACTCTCGGACCAAAGACAACACATTAAACTTAAAATAAAGGAGGGGTTTGAGCAGGTTTAGTGACACTTTTGGACCCTTGACATTTAACAAGTTAACACTTATAATAAAAACCTGCATACTAGTTCATTCGGTATATATATATATGCATAGCTATATTTGCCATTACTAATTGTGTAGCAAAGCCAAAGAGAGTAGAGAGAGAATCACTATTTTTTATTTTTTATTTTTTTAATATTTTTTATTGAAGTCAAAAACCAATACAGAGTATACAGAGTATAGGGTATGTCTCAAGACATTCACGAGACAATGTGGTACAGAGCATAATTAGGAGACAATGTATTCTAGAATCTCAAACATTTCCATATAATGTGGGCTATCGCATTAAAGAGACTTCAGTTTTGTTTTAGAGTATAACAAATGTAATATGAGCAAAAAATGGTCCTCTCCTAGCTATATGCAAAGAGAAGTAAAGTGGCTATTCAGATTAAGTGAAAGACTAGGGAGGAGGTGACTTTATAGTTATATGGGGAAGAGGGATGCAGCGGGCAAGAGCCGCTCAAAGTATAATAGGGGGAGGTGGGGGGGAGGGGAGGTGAGGGGGCAGAGCCAGTTAGTATGTCCTCACCAAGGACCAATTGTGGTGGGACTAGAGTATTATTGCTTGAAATAGACAAAATCATACTCATCTAAGCCTTTGTATCCTATAAAGGGGGCCTGGAAGTATATAATATATTGTGGAAGTGCAGGGGGATGTAAGAATAGCTAGGGACTGGAGGGCCCTGGGGGCCTCTGGGTGAGCCCCCTCTCCTAGGGGAGTGCCACCTATAGGCGATGTGGGAAAAAAAGGAGAAGGGATATGTCCCGCAGGCATAAGTACTCAGCGGGAAAGGGAGGAGAGATGCTCAATTCAAGAGAACTATTATGCATTAGTAATGTGAGCAAGAGCATAGATAAATTAGGAATGACAGTCGGATCAGTCACAGAAAATGATAGCCAGTGACCAACAATATAAATATAACTCAACATTTAGGTAGAAGAAAGGTCCCGTACACCCATATAAACAACAATGTCTATTGAACACAAAATATAAAACTAGGATATACTAGGGGGAGTCTAGATTACATATATACGTTTGAGGCTAACTAGAGGAAAATTAAATAATATCTCCACCATGACCGCTGGCAGAGACACAACATCCGCTCATTCAATAAAGTAATACTTTGAGCTCTCACTCGCTACAAAACATAGACAGTAGGGGTATTATTGGGAAGTTTCCCTGAGTATATGAAATAGATAGGAATAAATGGCTCAAGCCTAAAAAATTTTTTACGCAAAATATACATCTATAAAGGGGCCTTGCAAATGTGGCTTTCCTGAATACTAAAGGAGCTTATATGAGTATACAAAGGGGAGGCAATAACATTAGTAAATAGGAAACTATCATGACGGCCTCTAGGTAGTGGTATCAATAGTATAGGCTCTACCATTCTGACCTGTAATATAATTATGCGGCTATATAAATACCAATGGAGATGTGTTTTAATGTTTAATGATACCATATGTAGAAAGTTAACCTGTAGCATAGGGCCAAAACTGCTTGGTCATATATAAATTAGTATCAAAACCATATACCTGGGTACGAGTTAAGGTAGTAAAATAACAGAGTCATGTGATATATATATGACAAAAGAAGTGCATGGAGACATGTAATCTGTACATTCATCTAACTCCTCTCTGTAATCATAATCATAGTGTAATGAGTGTTGTTTGTATAGCTACAGACCTGTAATCAGCCCCATAACCAACATTTAGTAAAGACATACAGAAGAGGAAAAAAAAAAAAAAAAAAAAAAAAAGTTCAATTTGATGTAAAACTAGATAAACATCCTCCGACTGTAGTAAAACGGATATATGATAGGCTGTTCAAAAATAAGCTGTACAAATTAATTAACTACCTACTCAATTAGTGTCATAATGACGAACATGCCATATTAAACTATAGAACTGCATTCAATGAGATCCTTATGTAGGCGGTATGCCTGACTCAGTCCTGATACTTGGTAATACAATGTAACAGTGCTACTCATTCACAATAAAGCTCCAGACAGAGTAGAATACATTGACGGTTAGCAAAGAACTACATAAGTTAGCGATGATCAGTTATTAATATATGTGTTTCAAACACTGTAAGTAAAGTATAGCATGAGAGCAAAGTGAAATTGAGACCATATACACATAATAAATCACCATATCCGACATATTAATTTATCTCAGGTGATGCTTATGGACCACCCCAATGCTAGCTCAGGTGTACAGGAAACAGTATTATTAACTTATAATTATTAGCGTGGGTTCAAAAAAGGAACAGCTAGTCAGGCGTGTAAGGTAACAGCTAAAAACCTCGTCTTACAGCACATTATCAACTGGACTAACAGCATAGCAAACATTTTAAAACAAGACGCTATTAATGTTAGTCTGTAGGAATAGAACAGTGCAGAGAGTAGTAAACTGGATGTGGCATTTGTAAGTTAAGGGTATTTGAAGTTGTAATCTCATTCTGCTACTTTAGCTGTGGGAATCTCTCATCTCTCGATCCCACCAGCATATGGCTTTCTCATATAATACCTAATGTTGTAGGAAACTATATAAATTCGTAGCCACACTTATGTACAAACACACAATAATAGTAAAGCAGTATATAGAACAAAACTGGTAACAGGGTTAATGTAAAAGTGAGCATTATTAATAAAAGTGCAGCGCTTAATGAACATAGTGTCTAAATATAACATGCAGTATAGGCAAAGGGAGTTCATCCTACACAATCCAGGGAGCGATGTAAGCTGTTGTGGGCCTCTTTAAAAAAAAAAACGTCCTCTAATCAGTGACCGCAACTGTTATGCCAGCTTAATAAAGTAAATACGTCTATGTGGACTGAATGAGACATGGCAGAATCAAGTTGTGAAAAGTCCCAGGAGGGATGATCACTGAGATGTCCCATCAACAGCGGAGTAGCTTGTCATCTTATCCCACTCCGGATCTGGCTATAGGCAGGGTAGCAAGCTTCAAACTGAGCTTCTTGGAAATTAGAGCCGTTGCGGTCAGCTTAACGAGTTTCCATATCAGCGTGAGTAATGTCAGCTTCTCCAAAAGGTTGCGGGTGTATCTATCAGGGCCTTTGTATTCCACAAGGTTCTGAGTTGCCCCCAGAATTGTGCCAAACGGTAGGTAGTTAG